>NC_143134.1:35265075-35568106 GCF_059928025.1 Delphinapterus leucas
GCTGAGTGTGTTATGAGGGTCACTCCACTCCCTTGTGGCTCCTGCTCCCAAGTGGGGTGACCCTCGGCAGGCGCTGGGTCTCTCTGAGCGAGGACAGTGGGCTGAGTGTGGTGTGGGGTTGCACACGGCCAGGGGCGCCCACCCTGCAAGGCCCAGGTGAGGGCAGATGCAGTCACAGGGGCTCTGCATGAAAGACCCTGAGTCCCCCACGCTGGGTCGGTGACCCAGTGGGGTGAGTGGGTGGGCTCGTGGTGGAGGCACGTGTAGACCCTGCCGGGGCCGGCCCTGACAGCTCACCCGAACCCCTACTGCCGGGGTGCCGTGTCCATCGTGGGCTTCTGGACGCCAAAGGCAGTGATGAAGATGTTGACCACGACGATGATGAAGACCAGGCCAGTGGCCAGATTGTTGAGGAAGTCCAGCTTGGCATGCTTGGCAGGGTTGTTGAGGTCATACCTGACTGTGGGCGAGAGGGAGCAGACACTGCCCAGGGCTGTGCAACACCAAGGGGCCCTCTTCTGTCCCCCAGAGAGAGACATGGCTGCCTTAATACATTACAGACAATGGGCTCTGGCCTGGGCAGTCTGGTATCTGTGGCCTGACCACTGCATTCCCCCTTGTTCAGTGAACAGAAGCTCAGAGGGGCCTGGTGCCTGGTCACGAAGTGGAAGGCATGGAGGCCCAAGGCCCAGGCTTGGATTTTAAGGCACAATGTGCACAGGCAAGCACCTTTCTGAGTGCTGGTGCATGATAATCTAGCCATCCTCACACCTACCCAAGGCTGTCCTTATGTCCACTTTCTAGGCAAGGAAACAGAGGTCCAAGAGGTCGTGTAACCTGCCTGAGGTCACACAGCCAGGCAGCGGTTGTGGGGAGCCCAAAGCTCTTGCTGCTCTTAGCCCTGACCCTCACCTTGGGGGCAGGACTACCACCTAGTCCCTACGGACCGCCATAAGGTCTAGAGGGTACACAGTAGGTGCCCAGTACATATCAACTCTTAGCACAGTTATGACATTCTCCTGTGTCCTCAGCTTGGGTGAGTGGAAAGATGGAGACATGGGGTCCCTCTGCGGGCCACGGTGGGAGCTACATTTTGGACCACGTGCCTAGTGAGAAGGGCCAGGGCTCCCGTGCGGCTCTGTGAGGGCCTGGAAAACACTCAGTGGGGTAAGTGACGCATCCCAAGGTGCGTGCAGGCAGAATCAGCTGACCGTGGGGCAGGGGTACCCCAGGGCCCTCCCACTGCTGGGGCCCCCTGCCCAGGCACGCACCAAGGAAGATGAGCAGCACGCCCACACCGATCTGCAGCATGAGGGAGACAGAGATGAGGACCACCAGGGGGATGAAGAAGGCGAATCCAGGGCCCTGCTCGATGACAGCCTTCAGCTGGGAGGCGTTGGCCAACAGCAGTGCGATGTCCAGCATGCTCTCGGCCGCACTCTTCTTATTGGCATAATGGTTCATGTTGATGGGCTGGTTCCTGCCCCAGCGGGGTGGCTGCAGGGAGGGGGGTGGTCAGCCTGGGCTCTGCGGCAGGGGGCTGCAGGCCTGGGCCCACCCTGGTGTCCCCCCCTTTGAGCCTGGTCTCCTTCCCAGGGATGTGGGGGTTGACCGGATCAGCAGGTGAGGGCCCAGATAAGGGCTCGAAAGGGAAGTGCTTATTAATAGAACAAGAGGCCCAGAGAAGGCTGTGCAGCCCCTGCAAGACCCACCCTAGGAATCAAGTCCTGGAAGAGAAAGGAAACAAAACACAACCTTAGCACACACTCTGGTTTTAGATGGGAAAATGCCGCCAACTGTCTGCCTGCCATGGGCGGGGCTGTCTGGCAGCCTTCCCTGCATGCCCCTGCCTGCCCTCCTCTCCAGGAGGTGACTGGTGCCAGGGCGGGAAGTGACATGACGGCATCTGGATTCCAGATCCCTGCATACTCGCCCAGACCTGAAACAAGTCTTCCTGGGACGGCCGATCCACCCAGGCCATCTCCCAGCTGTGCAGGTACACAGCAGGTGCTCAACAGATGCCTCAGCATTCTACAATGCAACTGAGCTTAGCTTCTTCCTTAATTTTTATTAAAAAAAATTTTAAAACCACTTTACTGAGGTGTGATTGACACACAAAAACTGTACATAATAAACGTGAACAACTTGAAGAGTTTGGAGCTAAGTGTGTACCGTGACACCATCACCACATCCAGGCCACCACACATCCAGAGTCTTCTCCTGACCCTTTATTATTAGTATTTGTGATAATACTAATATCACCCTTAGAGTGCTGTACTGGTCACGACATGCTGCACAGTGGATCTCCAGGGCTCATTCTGCCTTCATGTTCACGTTGATAAAACAGGAACACAAGTTCTGATAACTTCCCTCACTTCTGCCTGAGAACATCCCCAGTCCTCAAGGCCAGGGCCCCTGTCCCTCCCAAGGGCCCTCCATGCCCCAGGGCCCCACCCAGAGCTGACTCCCCCTGTAGGATAGGCTCTTCTGTCCCAGGGCAGGAGTGGGGAGGGTAGTTAGGCAGGAGAAGGTCTGCCTCCGAGGCTGGAGTCCAGGCCACAAAGACCCCTCCCAGGACTGGAGTTTACCTCTTGGGGCGGCTGTTTCACTTGAAGCCAGGCCTCCTCTTTGTATCCAGCCCCTCTGCTCTCCTCAAGCTGCCCCTGGCCAGGCCCCTCCCCAACCTCCCAGGACAAATCTGTACCCCTCAGCCCTGGCCGCTTGTCCACAGGAATCCCTGAGCCACTAGGCCTCCTGGGGCCATTCAGATCTTGTTTCTAGAGTCATGGAAGAGGCAGGGATGGGAGGTGGGGGTTCTGGGGAGGGCAAGCCTCTACTTTCTGCAGCTGGACATATTTCACAGAACTACAGAAGGGTGGGATCTTCATTTTTACATTATGTCTTTTAAAGTTAATCTAGAATAACATGCCCAGGAGGGAGGACAGGAACGTAGGCGGCTCTGCTATGTCCTGCTTTCCCTCAGTGTCAGTTGTTCTTAAGTAGCAAATCTACTTGGTTTAAAATTCTAGACCCAAGAGCCCCCAGGGAAAGCCTCCTCCACTGGACCCAGGGCCCTGGCCTGCTCTTTGGGAAATTCCATGTGCAGCCTGAGGTCTCCTCTTTCTTTCTTCAACTCTCCCCTTTGCCTCTCCATGCCAGGCCTACAGCTGCACTCACATCTGGGTGGGCCACACCCCTAGACCAAGAACACCCAAGGCACACCACTCCTCCCCAGGGTCTGTGCCCTCCCCCGCAAAAGCACCAGGCTGTCTCCCAGCTCTGCTCTTGCAAAGCGGCCCATCTGGCCATGCTTCACCATTTGTGTGCTCCTCTGGGTGTGGGCATCCTGGAGACACTGGCCCGCTGGCCATGTGCCCCTATGTTTCATAAACCAGAAGTGCCAAAATGTCTTCCACACACACGTAAGTACCCAATACACATCTACACACAAGCACAATACATATGTGTGTAAGCACACACAAACATGTATACACAGTACACATGCACAAACACAGGTGAGCACACATGCAGACGCATGTATACATAACATGTATACACACATATACAATACATATGTATATATGCATTAACAAACACACATACACACACATATGTACACATCCAGGCTAACTGTGGAGGCTTCTGAGGAGGAGGGAGAATTCCTTTTTATTCTGAGCTCTCTTGAACTGTTGAAATATTTTATGCCCATGCAGCCACGTGCACATTCAAATACAGAATGACACCATCAGCAGCAGTGCCCCCAGCACAGGGCGCCTGTGCCCCGCTGTCCTCCATCTTGGGTGCCCAGGGCACAGCCCATCATCTTACTCACCCTTTAGCTAGGTGCTTTCCTCCAGGGAGTCCCCCTGTCCTCATGCCCCACTTACCGAGGGTAAACTGAGGCTATATGGGGAGGAACCTTGTCCAAAGCCAATAGCAAGTGAGGGTTGCACTGGGATTTGAACCCAGGTCCCAGGGCTCAGAAGCCCTGAGAGCTGACACGACAGTCCCCTTGGGGCCTGCAGTGGGGGTCTGGGGTCTGGGTCATCTGTGAGCCTGAGTGCTCAGAAGTCCCCAGCCCCTGGCTCTAGCTGAGTGACCTCAGGACAGCCAGGCCCCTCTGGGGTTCAGTCTCCCATGTGTGCAACAGGGCCACGGAGCAAACATGCCAGGAGGTTCTGGGGGGTCTGGCCACTGTCTCAGGGTCCCAGTTAGGAAGCAAGGGCCCCAGGCCATGTGCCCCTCATGATACAGGGCACTTCCTGCCCATACGGCCATCTGCTTCCTGTTCAACCTGTGCAGTGATAAGGAGCGCTGGCCAGAGGCTGCAGGCCGGGGGGCTGGTGGGGGGAGCTCTGGTCAAGCCCCAGCTCACTATAGCCTGGCAGTGTAGCCTTGACAACACGCTTCCCCTCACTGGGCCTCAGTTTCCCCATTTGTACACCCCAGGCCACAGTCTGGGAAGCTCTACAACCTACCAAGTGCCCCCACTAACACTGAGAAAGAGCACTGTTCTCCCATTCTATAGAGTGGGAGACTAAGGCTCAGGGGGGCTCACCCAGGGCTACTGTGAGGGAGGGGCAGATCAGAATTTGAACCAGCCTATCCACCTCAAAGCTTAGGGCCACGCAGGACATGGCACAGCTTCATGTCCACCCTGGTCAGAGAGCCCAGGAGGTTTGTGTGGTAGGGGCTTGGGTGGGGAGGAGGCTGCAGGGCTGATCCGCTTCTCCCATGCCTGACCTTGTGTCCTAGGCCTTCTGCGGAGGGGCTTTGAGCTGTGGAGGGAGCTCTGGGCCCTGGAGGTGACTGCTGCACAGGTGAATCCCAGGGAGGCTGCTATCTTGAGAAGGTCACTGGGGCTGGGGGGGGCGGTCAGAGCCCACCTCTCACAGGTGCGGAGCTCTATGGGCCTGGACAGGCCACCTGCCCACCCAGCTGCCAGAAGCCATGCTGGGACCCTCTCACCGAGACCCCTGCCCATGACCTGGGCAGTGCAGGGAACAAATACCCAGTTTAATGTGTCCCTAGGGCCAAGAGGACTTCCCTGAAACCTCAACGGCATCCCAGAAGCTGAGTAAGCTTGGGGCTGCCAGACTTTTTCCCCTAAAAGCCAGGAAGGAGCCTGTGGGGAGGGAGCTGACTTCGGCAGATGCCCACAGGGCTGGCTCCTTGAGCCCACTTTCTGTGGAAAGAGGGTCTCATCCCAGCCATTGGTAGGCAGCTTGCAGGGACCCAGGCCACCTGGCCCAGGGTCACACTGCTGGGCAACCTCAGCTTGGACAGGGAGGGGAGTTGGGACAGAAGCAGGATTCAAAGCAGGTCTGTGGTACTCAGAGAACCCAGTTTCAGCACAATGCATCCTCCAGTCCACCCTGGGCTTGGATGGGCTGCCCATGGCCTACAGCTGGGCCCAGGAGGTCTGGCCCACCCCCAGCCTCCTGCCTGTACACTCTCTGCTCCCCTGGGAGACAAGGGCAGGCCAGGGCCGTGGCCCACTGAACCCCTGCAGGACCCCTCAGGGTTTTGGTTATGGACTTCCTCCAATCCTGCCTGCCCCAATTCTGCCACTGACTCCAAGCCCCATGTACAAGTATGGAACAAGGAGCCCACATGGGAATTCCTGCCCACGCTCCCAGAGACCAATTTCATATCTGTAGAACCAAGCCCCCAATAAATCTATGAGGTTCATCAGCTACCCTGGGAGGAGCTGGGGTGTGGGCCTTCCATCAGCACCTATCCTTTATCATCTCCATATCCTGCCACACCATGGACCAACAGAATGACAGGTCTGTGCCTCAGTTTCCTCATCTATAAAATGGGCACATAAAGGGGAGTGAATGAAGGGCTCAGAGGTCCAGTGGCTGGTCAGAGCACAGCTGGTGCAGGGCAGGACTGGATGTTCCTCTTCCTCACCACCCAGGCTTCACCACTTTGAAAGGTTGCCTCCAAAATGAACTGTACCAATTTGTAATTAATTCCACTTAAAAAATCCATAACAAGGAAGAGAAAGTACTAGCCCCAGAAAATGCATGAGCTGAGTGAGACCCAGCGTGTACTGGAGGTCCAGCTCCAGATGCTGGGCTATCGCAGCCACTTCTGCATAAGGCCCCTCCCCTTGGGCTCAGTGGGCAACAGTGGATGTGCGGGCTCTGGCGTCCTTGCCTCTGGCTGGGACCAAAGAACTGACTGAGTAGGATCTGTTGGGGCCTGGGGTGTCCCTTGTCTGACCCACTAGTGCGGGGCATAGCTGTTATTGTGGCCACCACCCGGACTCAGCATGAAGTCACCTGCTCCAGGTCACACTGGCTTACTCCTGCACTGTCCCCATAGCGTCCGCACCCAGCCAGCCCCGAGATGTCTCTTGCTCCATGTCTGAGTGCATGGCAGGAAGTTTCCTGGGGTGGGGGCGGGGGGTTCCCTGCTGCAGCTGGGCTGGGTTGGGCAGTCCCGCTTCCTGTGGACTCAGCAATGGCTAGCAGTAACCCCGCAGCCACGTCAGGGCTGCCTTTTGGAACATGGCCAAGACCCCACCAGCCTCGGGATCTGCCAGGAGAGCAGAAATGAGAAAAAGAGCAAACTTGGGACTTCCCTGGAGGTCCAGCGGCTAAAACTCCATGCTTCCAATGCAGGGGGTATGGGTTCGATCCCTGGTCGGGGAACTAAGATCCCATATGTCGTGCAGCGCAGCCAAAAAAAAAGTTTAAGAGAAAAGGAGCAAACTTCCCCCAGCAGCTGAGGCTGTGCACGTACCCCTCCCTCCCAGGACTTGGCTTCCAAGCCCAAATGTGGCCCCAGGAGCCTCACTGCACCCTGTCCTGCCACCTCCCTGCTGTGTCCTCAGCTGGCTGTGGTCCCAGAGTCTGCTGCAGGGTCCAACGCAGCTGCCCCCTGAGATAAATCCCCGGGCATGACACAGTCAAGGACCACATTTATTTTCACAATAAAATTGATGTTTACTATTCCTGCTGCTGCCAGCCGAAAGTGAGTTGACTTAGTGAAGACTCCAACTCACTCCTGCGGGGCATCTGAGCGGACGGGCCTTGTGTGGAGGCCATAGGGATATGGGGCACGTGGAGGGGGACATCTGCAGAGCTCCCCCACCACCCTGGCCCGACAGGGCTCATCTGCCCATGGATTACACATATAACTCTTCCCTGAGCCCAGCCACCCTGGGAGGTGAGTGATCCTGCCCCACTTCACAGAGGAGGAAACTGAGGTTCAGAGAGGGTCTGCACTTGCCCAAGGCCGCATGGCAGGGCGTCTCGAGACTGATGGGGGCTCTGGGCCTGGGTCTCCCACTCAGTCCTCTTGCAGCCAAGGACATAGTGGTGACCCAGCCCACACACCCTGCTGTCTGGGGTTCTTGCTTAAGTGGGGACACATCTGAAGATCCTGGGGTTTGCCCCTCCTCCCAGCAAGCCTTTCTACCCCTCCTCAAGCAGGAGCTTGGGGCTCAGATTCAGGCAGGGACCGCCAGGAGAGAAGGCTGTGGAAAAGCCAGGTGAGGTGCAGGGGGAGGGCCATGCCTGTCCACAGGGATTGCACCTGAGGGAAGGTGCTGCCCTTACCAAACCCTGCCTGGGCTTCATCTTTGGGAGAGGGTCTTGTGTGGCAGGCAGGAATGTTAACAATGCTGTGTGCCCAGTTTCCTACAGCACTTCACACGCATTAGCCCATTTAATCCTCACCATAACCCTCTGAGGGAGGTACTACTCTCACCCCATTTCACAAATGAGAAACTGAGACAGAGTGATGTGCTCAAGAACACAGTGAGGCAGGTCCTGAGGGTGGGAAGGGGAAGGCGGAGGCTGGAGAGCAGTGTTGGGTGGGCCTGGGCCCCAGGCAGGGTGAGCAGAGCAGCCTTCAGTACTGACCATCTCTCCCAGAGCCTCCCTGCCTGTGACTGGAGCCACCCTGGAAGAATGTGTTCACTATCACATGAGCTTCCAGCCCCTCCATGGCCTCCATAGCTGGCAAGGTCTGACCTCCCATACGACCTCCAGGGATGGGATGCCCTTCCCAGGCATACCTGTACCCCATTCCAGTGCCAATGTCCCCACTGGTCAGGAAGCCTTCCTGACCCCACTCCCACCTGCCTTCAGAACCAACCCCGGGGAGTTGAGTACTTTGGCCGTGGCTTCTCCGTCTGGACCGGTCTCAGCTCTCAGACTGAGTGGTACAGGGCTGCAGCAACTGCAACTGGTCCCAAAGCCAATGAACGCAGTGATCCCTGAGCACACCCATCCTGCCTGCTGAGGGCCCGTTCCCCAGTCCAAGGCCTTGCTTGCCCCACATGTTCTCCCCCCATCCCCTAAACGTGGCCTGTTACTACAACATCGCCTAGGACTGGTCACCCACACCTGAGCAGGGCCGGTCTCTGCCTCAGTCAGGCGCACGTGGCCACCGTCCCTACCCCCATCCCCAGGGGGTCAGAAACTGAAAGAATGTCCAAAGTCAACAAGTTGGGAGGGCGGTGCTCAGGACTGCGCCATAAACAGAGGCCCTGGGGAAGTGCTAGTCCAAGGCAAAGCCAGTTAGGAACCGCTACTCTGGCCCTGCCAGTGGGACAGGACCCCAGGGTAGGAGGGTACCAGCTGTAATATGGGACCCCTGCCAGGGCCTGCCCCATGCCCACAGTGCTTCCAGGCCAGCAGGGCAGGCTCTGAATAGAGCCTCTCGTGCGGGTGGAGAGAGGAGAGGGGGCCACAGCGGCACCAAGTTCCCCATCAGGGCACGCACAAGATTGTGCGGTCTCCGTGGACACCGTGGGTGACGTAACTGTCTGCCCGCTGCTGGCCTGGGGCCCAGAAGCCGAGATCCACTCCGCCCAGTCCGGGCGCGCATCGAGCCGGCGGAGAGGCAAAGTTGGAGTGTGGTGTGGGAGCCGGGAACGCAGGGGCCCGCGGGAAGTGGCGGGGGGAGGAGGGAAGGTGGCGCCCAGGCCCCTCGGCTGTGCAGCTCGGTGTGGGCGCTACCTGCCCCGGGCCACGTCCGGCATTTTGCCAACCGCCCCCGCCCCCGCTCACTTTCCGGGGTGGCTGGAGCCCCAGGGCCACCGCTAGGGCCCCCGACCGCGCGGGTAGGGGGCGGAACGCACGGGGCGTGGCGACCACCGCCACCCTCATTAAGGACGCGGCGCGCAGCTGGTCGGCGCCCATAGGTCCCTAGGGGCCGCTGGCGCCGGGCTCAGAGAGGGCGGGCATCGGCCAAGGTCGCAGAGCGCCACGGGGGTAGGGGTGCTTACCGAGGCGTCCGGGGAGCCAAGCGAGCCCGGGCGCACGTCGCCATTGAGCTCATACTCCTCGGGTCGCGAGTCCATGGTGCGGCGCTGGGGCAGCCTCGCTCCGGGCCTCAGGGCGGCCGGCGCCTCAGCCTTTGAGACCCTGCTGCGCACCCGCGCCCCCTCCCGTCGGCCCGCCCCCCGGCCCGCCCAGCGCACGCCACCGCCCTCAGACTCCGCCCCCAGGCCGGGTCTGGAGGCCTGGCTGGCTGGAGCTAGACTGCCGCTCTCCTTCCCAGTGTGGGCGGCAAGGGCCGCGGGATCCCGCGCTGCGTTTCGGCACTCTTAGGCCCCGGACCTCGCGTGTTCGTGGTAAAGTACGTCGCCCTCTGTGCTCCTGTCGTGGACACTTTTAATCCACAAAACGAGGACAAGAACCGGCCTTTCCCCGGCCGCTTCGCTAACTGCCGAACGCGCTGTGAAGGCGAAAGGGCGCTCCCGCGGGTGTGGGTTTTGTTTTGTTTTTTTTTAACGGGGTGATGCTCACCCCAGGGGCCCCACTGCAGGTCTCGCCAACACATCGTCCGCCCCGCACCCGGAACCTGAGTCAACGAGTCGTGTGGGTCTCACACCCTCTGAGCCTCGGCCTTCTCGTCTAGGAAATGGGGGCATGAAGGCCTCCCGCGCACTCACGAGGGGAGGGAGGGGGGAGGCAGAGAGCGGATCACCACAGGTTGGGCCCGCTTTGTGTGCCAGTGCCCGCCGTTGCCCCTCATGAAGCAGCCTCTGTTGTCTTCAGGCAGGGCCCCCTTGTTTGGGGTGGCACCCTGTGTGTGCCCGTGCCAGCCGTTGGGGGTGGCCTGAGCGTGTTGGTTCCTCCAGCCCTTGGCTCTGTCGGCCAGGACGCGGGCCTCTCCCAGAAGCCAGGCAGGTACGAAGGGGCCAGGCATTATCTCCCCTGGCAGGTATGCAAAAGTACAGGCCTCTGTGTTCTCCTGTCCTGACCCTGACCCGGCTCTCAGGCCCACCTGCTTTTCACTCCTAGTCGAGCCGCCCTCCCCCTCCCCACCCCTGCCCCTTTTCCGCTGTCTGTCACGGTGTCTGCTGATGTCTTCAGCAGAGTGGCTCAGGCAGGTGGCTTGACCTCTGTGCGTCAGCTTCCCTGCCTGCGAGGGAGACCAAGGCCATGTGGGCATGGCCTTCTCCCTCCACATAAACCAAAGACCAGAGAGGGTAAGCAGCAGTGCCCAAGGTCAGGAGACAGTGAGTTACATTGACCTGGAGCTGGAGGTTCATTCATTCATCCTGTAACCACAGAGTGCCTGCTGTATGCCATGCCCTGTTCTAGGTGCTGTGGGCTGGGACAGGACTTCTGGGGCAGATGGGAGGTGGCATGGGACAGCCCTGCGTGGGGCCAGGTGCATCACTTTTTGTCTTACAGCCCTGGGAAGCAGGTGTTACCCCCTCACATGATGGGAGGAAACTGAGGCACAGCTGGGAAGAGACCCAGGAGGGCCACGCTCAGAACTGGGGAGATTGTGCAGTCCTGTAAGAGTGGACTGGATGCTCTCCCGGCTAGTCTACCCAGCCAGCAGGTGGGTACCCATGGGCGTTGTAACCTAGTGCCTGTCTAACCTGTGATTGCCCTCCACACTGGACCCTCCTTGTTTCCCCCTGCCCAGAGCCTCACCCCCGCTGCTAGAGGGAGTTTTGAAAGTGAAATAGAAGGCATGGAAAATGCAAGTCACCCTGGAGATTGATCAGAAAAAGGAATCTTCCGCTAAACCCTGCACCAGGTCCTCCTCCTGACCTGCTGGCATGTCCAAACCATTTGTGGTGGGGGACAGGCTGGGGGCTGTGGGGTGTCCACAGCACTGGCTGAACCCAGCTGGGCGCTCGCCCGCTGTATGATGTGGCTGGTTTCCTTCTCTGTTCAATGAGGTGTTTGGATTTGGTTCCTCAGTGCTCTGCCCATGGTGGGGGCCTAGTGTCTAGGGTCTGTATGGGCTGCCCTGGGAGCTTGTCCTGACCTTAGCCCTGAAGTCCTGCAGCCCACAGTTCAGACCAATAGCCCTCCCTTTTGTGCAGGTGTGAGCAGGGCCTGCCCAGTCGCAGCACCGCTGAGGGCCCAATGCATCCCAATGGGACATCAGTTCTGCCCACACACAGCCGTCCCATGAAGGAGGAACTGCTGCTGGCCCACTTCATAGCTAAGGAAACTGAGGCTCACAGAGGTGGCAACTGCCTCAGTCCTAGTTCACAAAGCCACCATGAGTGGGGACACAGCAGTGCCTGGGGGTCTGATCAGGCCTGGGCATGGTGGCCATTACAAGTAGTAGTTACTGTTATTCTCACATAACCCACAGCTAACTATTCATGAGCAGCTGGAAATCCAGTTTTTAAGTTGGTATTATTCATACAAAAGCACTAGCCTCTCTGCCCTAGGGGCAGTGCTGGCTTCTGGAGGGGCCAGGGAGAGGGCAGCCAGGAGAGAGGGCTCTGAGGTTGCAGGGGAGGCCCCAGGTGTGGGGGTGGGGCAGGTGAAGAGAGGTGGGAGGAGAGGGCTTTGTTCCTGCCTGTTTGCTGAGTGAGAGGGTTTCTGTGGGTGTCATAGGGGTCTCTCATGTGGGCCACATGGCAGCTCTGTGCAGAGGTTCATTATTCCCTCTGTCCAAAAGGCGGAAGCCAGGAAAGATCGTGGTGGAATAATTGGGTGTTTAGACCTGGGTTTGTAACTGTGCTCTGTACTGACCACCAGGGACCCAGGCAGGCACTTCACCTTCCCAGGGTAGACCTGTGGGGGGCTTCGTCAGCCCTGGGCAGGGTCTCATTCTCCAGGTGTGCCTGTCCTCAGGGAGGGACTTCCCTTGTCTGCTTTGTCATTTTCATTTGCCTATGCTGTGTCTGTTTACCAGATTGTTCCCAGGACAGACTGAAAGGGGCAGTGCCTACCGTGTGTCCCCACATCTACCTGGTTTCAAATTCTAATGCTGGAGAGACCAGCATGACTGTCCAAGGCCGGTTCCCAGATGCTGACCACGAGGCTTGGGTCCATGGGGAAGTGACCATTGGGTAATGTCCCAGGAGACGGGGTGGGCTGGGGAGGGACAGGGCCAGCAGCTATGCGCCAGCAGAGAGACACACGTGATAGAGAGGCTGCATGTGCAGCCAACTTACATGTGCAGACACACACACGCAGCATGATGCTGAGTTCGCCTGCCCCTTCTGAGCTGTGTGACTGGGGATACATTTACTGTCTGTAAAATGGGGATGCTGTGAAGATGAATTGACCCAGCCCAGGTGAAGCCCAGACCAGCTCCCGGCAGTGAGGGTGATGGTGGCCTTGACCTAAGCCCCCTCCTCATGCTGCCACCTTGAGCAGGTGCTGAAATCCTGCTGGCCAGTGATAGCCAAGGGCCACATCACCCAGAACAGGCCCCAGAGTCTGGTGGCTCTTAGGGCGGTGGCTTCATGCCCTAGGTGAGACAGAGACCAGGATGCCTGACCCACTTCACTCCTCATCAGGAGGAATGGGATTCTCATGGCTAGAAGGGCCTGGGCCCCACTTCACCCAACACACCACCAGGAGGGGGATGAACATTGCCTGTGCCCCCGAATTACTGTGGGGAGATCACGACTGTGTCACCTGGGATCTGGGCAGATGTGCATTCAGATAGACCACATGAATGGGAACCTTCGAAAGTGGCTGAATCCCTGGCCCTTTTCCATTCATGAGAGGCAAGGAGGCAGAGATGGCATTTCCACTTTACAGAGAGAGAGAGAGACCAAGGTTGGAAACGTGGTGTGGCATGTCTGAGGTGCCCCAGGCTGAGTGAAGCAGGCCTGTGCTCAACCCTACCCCGGGAGGCTGGCTTTGCAGCTATAGCTCCTGTCTCTGCCAGGGCCCAGGCTGGCCCACACATGCCCACCACCAGGGAGAGCAGGAGGAGGAGGACAGCCTGGGGCAATGGGCACTCCCTGGGAGCTGGTGGCCCGCCTGCCTGCCACCCACCTGAGGGGAACCATCTCATGGCAGTGGGGTGGGCCTAGGATTCTGCATTTCTTACAGGCACTTCCAGGCACCGCTGCTCCCACCAGTTCAGTGCACAGAGCCGGGAGGCAGGGCAGGGCTGCCACCTCATTTCCAGATGGACAGAGGAAGGAGGCCAGGCCTGTGAGGAGGTTCTGTGTCATCACCCCCGTTTTAAAGATGGGGATGGGGAGGCACTGGCCAAGGTCATGCAGACATGCCTGGGTCAAACATGGTAATGGACTAGGTAGCATGAGATAGGCACCCAGGCAGGCATATGCACCACCTCACTTGATCCTCTAGTGAGACATGACATGCCCAAAGTCACACAGTAAGGCCCTCAACCCCAGAACAAAGTGAGTTCCTCCCATGAGGTTGTCCCTGTGTTGTGCTCATCATGTTCTGGACTGTCATGTAGCTATCGACAGAGCGAGTGAGAGGCAGGTCAGCTGCCTTGGAGGTGCCCACCCAGTACTGTGGAGAGAGAACAGTGAGATGCAGCTTCCTCTGTGGAGCCCTGATCCACCCATCTGTCCTGCCAGTCTGTGTATTGGTCTCTTCCCAGTCCCCAAGGGGCTGACTCCACTTGCCATCTATGGGTATCTATGCCCAGCAAAGTCCTTGTCCCCAGAAGCAGGGCAAAAGTGGCAGGGACAGTGGTCATCCCTACTATTGGTTCTTCCCTTCTCTCTTAGTCACAGGCTCCTGATTTTTAGGTCAGCAAATGGCTTCCCAGAATAGGGGTCTCTCCTGCATTCCTTAGCCTCTCCTGCATCGAAGTGTGGCCGTGTGGCTACATTCTGGCAATGGAAGGGGTGTGTAACATTAGGGAAAGGACCTTAAACAGAGGGCGTATGCCATTTTTTATTATTTCTGCCTTTGCATTGGCTGGAATGTGGCTGTAATGGCTGGAGCTCCAGCAGCTATATTGGACCATGAGACTTTGGGCATGGTAGTCTCACACAGCAGAACCAAAGACAGAAGGAGCCTGTGTCCCCAATGCTTGGATCACAGGCCTTCCCTAGGCTGCCTACCTCAATACTTCTTTTTTTTTTTTTACATCTTTATTGGAGTATAATTGCTTTACAATGGTGTGTTACTTTCTGCTTTATAACAAAGTGAATCAATTATACATATACATATGTTCCCATATCTCTTCCCTCTTGCGTCTCCCTCCTTCCCACCCTCTCTATCCCACCCCTCTAGGTGGTCATAAAGCACCGAGTTGATCTCCCTGTGCTATACGTCTGCTTCCCACTAGCTATCTATTTTACGTTTGGAAGTGTATATATGTCCATGCCACTCTCTCACTTTGTCACAGCTTACCCTTCCGCCTCCCCGTATCCTCAAGTCCATTCTCTAGTAGGTTTGTGTCTTTATTCCTGTCTTACCCCTAGGTTCTTCATGACATTTTTTTTTCTTGGATTCCATATATATGTGTTAGCATACGGTATGTGTCTTTCTCTTTCTGACTTATTTCACTCTGTATGACAGACTCTAGGTCCATCCACCTCACTGCAAATAACTCAATTTCGTTTCTTTTTATGGCTGAGTAATATTCCATTGTATATATGTGCCACATCTTCTTTATCCATTCATCCGATGATGGACACTTAGGTTGTTTCCATCTCCTGGCTATTGTAAATAGAGCTGCAATGAACATTTTGGTACATGACTGTTTTTGAATTATGGTTTTCTCAGGGTATATGCCCCGTAATGGGATTGCTGGGTCATATGGTAGTTCTATTTGTAGTTTTTTAAGGGACCTCCATACTGTTCTCCATAGTGGCTGAACCAATTCACATTCCCACCAGCAGTGCAAGAGTGTTCCCTTTTCTCCACACCCTCTCCAGCATTTATTGTTTCTAGATTTTTTGATGATGGCCATTCTGACTGGTGTGAGATGATATCTCATTGTAGTTTTGATTTGCATTTCTCTAATGATTAATGATGCTGAGCATTCTTTCATGTGTTTGTTGGCACTCTGTATATCTTCTTTGGAGAAATGTCTATTTAGGTCTTCTGCCCATTTTTGGATTGGGTTGTTTGTTTTTTTGTTATTGAGCTGCATGAGCTGCTTGTAAATTCTGGAGATTAATCCTTTGTCAGTTGCTTCAGTTGCAAATATTTTCTCCCATTCTGAGGGTTGTCTTTTGGTCTTGTTTATGGTTTCCTTTGCTGTGCAAAAGCTT
The DNA here is from genome assembly GCF_059928025.1 of Delphinapterus leucas. Taxonomy (NCBI): domain Eukaryota; kingdom Metazoa; phylum Chordata; class Mammalia; order Artiodactyla; family Monodontidae; genus Delphinapterus; species Delphinapterus leucas. The sequence continues at coordinate 35,280,521 of NC_143134.1, forward strand.
TCAAGTTTCATTAGGTCCCATTTGTTTATTTTTGTTTTTATTTCCATTTCTCTAGGAGGTGGGTCAGAAAGGATCTTGCTGTGATTTATGTTATAGTGTGTTCTGCCTATGTTTTCCTCTAAGAATTTGATAGTGTCTGGCCTTACATTTAGGTCTTTAATCCATTTTGAGCTTATTTTTGTGTATGGTGTTAGGGAGTGTTCTAATCTCATACTTTTACATGTACCTGTCCAGTTTTCCCAGCACAACTTATTGAAGAGGCTGTCCTTTCAATACTTCTTAAATGTGGGAAAAAAAAAACTATCTTGTTTTAGGGTACTGTAATTTTGTTCTTTTTCCTGATACAGCTGATCTCAGTCCTAGTTTTTATATGTTATATTTTTCATTGATAAATAGGTATTTTTTTCTATAAACACAGGATATATAACAGATTAAAACACTCATCCCTCCCCACAATCCTATTTTGAAAAAGTAAATCAGATTATATCACTGACCAGCTTAAGTCCCTCTGAAGTCTTCTGATGAAAATCCTGACTCCTGGAACCTGTACAGCTGAAACCCCTACATCCTCCCCCCTCCTCACCCTGCCCATTGCCCTTCTGTGTGTTCCTTGGACTCATCTCTACTTCAGGGCTTTTGTACTCCCCATATTCCCAACCTGAAGATCCTACCCCCAGGTCTCCATGTGGCCAGCTTCTTCATAACCTCTGATTGTAGACCACCTGTCTGCAGTAGCCCCTGGCCTCCCTTACCCCGTGCCCTGGGTCAGCTCCTGAAAGCACCATGCTTGCTGTTTGTGTGTTGACTGCCCCTCCCCCACAACCACAGACGCAAAACCCCAGGTACTGCTAACCCTCAGCCCACACCTGGTGGCTGCCCGGGGCATGCCCTGGCCATGTGCGCTTTGTCCAGCCTCCAGGAGTCCCTCAGCCTAGCTGGCTCGGCCAAGCCCGTGCTTTGCAAACCACTAATGATGGAGCTCCATATTCTTGGCTCTGACATTGACCGTTGACTCAGACCACGAAGCCACTGGACCACAGGTGAGCGTGGGAGTGAGGACAGGTGTCTGGAGCTCTGCTGGGGTAGGTGGCTTGTGGTTTGGCAAAGAGGTGTCTGCTGGCAGGTCAGGTCTAGTCTAAGTACCCCCCTTCCTTTCCCGAAGGTGGATTGCTAGCCTTGGCCTGTCCAGGGAGCCAGCTGGGCAAAAGGCCCAGACTCAGGCCATGAGGAGGTCCTGTGGACAGGCGATGGCTCCTCCATAGTAAACTGGGTCTGAAACCTCCACACAGGTGCTCAGAGAAAAGTTGCTGAGGGACTGGTGGGGCCCGCACATACCCAGCCCGAAGCCCCCCGTCTTCCTGCCTTTCCCGGCCCAGGGTCAGTCTCCTCATTATCCAAGTCTGGGGGCTGCCTCCTCCAGGAAACCTCCAGATGCCCCTGAGGGCATGCTTTCTGCATCCCCAGGTCTTTCCCACCACCTTCTACGACCCCCACCCCCACTGAGGCTCTTGAGGCTCAGGCTGGGGGCTGTCTCCTTTAGCACCCACGGCTTCCCACAGGTTGTGGACAAGTGGAGACACTGCCACTGAGAAGCCAAGGATAGAACTAGCAGGCGTTGCTAAGGGACCCTGGTATGGGGCTTTGGTGTGCAGTATCTCACTATGAACCCATTCGGCATGTGGGGAAACTAAGGCTCTAAGAGCTGAGATTTGAACCCAGGTCTCCTGAGTCCACCCCACCTACCCCAGATGGGTGTTGGGAGCTACCGCGAGGCTGGGGTGAGTCCTGCAGGAGCACTTAGCCATCTCAGGCCCTTTCCTGTCTACCCTGGAGAAGCGTGGCCCACCTCAGATCTCAGGCTGACCCATGGCTTCACTTTCCTTAGGGAGACCCCTGCAAATGCCCTAGGAGCCACAACAGGGTGGGGGCTTTGAGCCCAGGCGTAGATCTCTCCTGCTCTGAGGTGGGGAGGGGACAGTGGTTGGCCCCTGTGCCTGCCGGACATCATGCAGTGCCATCCAAAGGGGTATCCTTGTTCTGATCCTGGTTAGGCCAGCATCAGAACTGCTGAGAGACATTACTTGCCGCCCACCCCCTGCATTTCTACCCAGGTCCCAGGGAGGCTGGTGTGGCTGCTTTGGGGACCCCACTCTGAGCCCCAACGTTGGAATTTGAGTCAAGTGGATTTGACTGAGGGGTGCAGAGGGGAAAAGACCCCACTTCTGAGCACCTGCCATGGTCCTGGCACCTTTGCACAGATGCACTCACTAATTGCCCTTCAGCACGGGGCATGTGTCTTCTGCTGTGGAAAAATTGACTCCTCAGTGTAGCATGTTAGAAATGACTATACTGCAAAGGCACCATTTTTAGTTATTTTACTTGCATAAATCCGTGAAGAAAAAAGTCCTAAAGAGGGATCCTGTATAGGTTCCAGGGTCAGCCGACACAGTTTTCATGCTGGCTGGGTTCTCGATGACCAGGTGATGTCCTGTCATCGGTCATTTCTCACAGCTGATGAGCAGATTTGGTCCAACAGATAGCAAGGCTGCCTTCATCCTGGTAAAGCCTATGTTGTCAAAAAGCAGGGGTTCCCAGAGGACCTTGTTTGCTAAGAACAACTGTAGGGCAACGAGGTGAGGGAGCAGGATGGTTTCACTTTAACTTGCCCGTTACCCTCTGGCCGCTGCTTGCCTGCTGTAATGCCTGGGCTGTGCTTCTCAGTCTGAAAATGTTGGTCCCCACAGCCTCTTCTTTCAAGTCTCTCTTGAATCCTGTTTGGTTGGCTAACCCCTGGTTCTTTCCTTGCTTTCAGCTAAGGCTGATGAGAAGAATTTGGAAGCTGAGATATTCCACTTCAATTCCACAACTGCTACCTCCCATCTAAGGGAGAGGGTGTGGAGGTTTGAGGAGTGAATTGGCTTGCCCAAGGAAAGGACCCTTGTCCCTTCAGGAGCAGGTAGGAAGCAGGTGTGTCCTCCTGGTCTGACATGGAGTGGGATGGGAGCTGGCTGACCCCAGGGGCTGGTTCTGGGGCCACCGCTGCTTGGGGGCCGAACCACCAGACCACTGGGGCCTCCAGCTGAATATTCAAGGCAGGTCCAAGAGCCAGGCCCTGCATGTGACCCACTGGCCTCTCCATGGGGCCAGCTGCCTGTCTAGCCCGTGGATGTTGTCTGCACTGTGCAGATGCTAAAAACTCCGGGGTGTCTCCCCGCGTCCATCTCCTGTTGCTGGCTCTTATGGTGTCCAGGCTGGCAGGCCTGTTGCTGGGCAGAGGCCGGGCAGAGTACAACCAGCTCTCATTAAAGACATCTCATAAGTTGATGGAAACCCATCCAGCACAAAGGGGCATTTATTGGGCTGGATGGTGTGTCTCTGTCTGAATGCAGGGAGGAGAGAAATAGCCTTTCACAGAGTGCCAGCAGGGCTGGGCTGTCCTGCTCTGAGGGTGTCAGTTTTCCAGCTCTTTCTCCAAGCTGTGCAACCTGTCCCTTTTTATGTGAGTTACTCACCCTGTCCTGGGCAGGGGACTCGCTGATCCCTCTCCTGCTAAAACTGTTAGAGAGAGAGGGAAAAAGGGGGAGAGGGAGCAAGAGAGGAGAGAGAGACTGGAAACGTGAAAATACAGGTTGAGTTTCCGTAGGGATGCTTTGCCTCAATGGTTCTCCATGATGGGAGTGACGTGCATTTATGTCTTACCTGAAACCCTCTCAGTAAGATGAAATCAGACGGTGTCGTGCCCCAGGAAGTGACTGTTGTGTTTTTGAAAACGGCTGTCATTCCCAACTTGCACAGCTTTGCTTGTGCTACTCCTTCTGCCTGTAACGTTCCTCCAAAAATGCACAATTAAGCAACAATTAAGTCTTATTTGACACCTGTACATAATTTAAAAAAATGTAATGTGCTAAAGCCAATGCTAGTAATGTTCTGGAGAGGTTAAGAAGTAGCTCAGTTACTAGTAATAGAGGTCTAAAATTCAAAGACTTAACTAATACTGGATTTATTTTACTCGCACCTTGAAACAAGCCTGGAGACAGGAAATCTAAGGCTGGCATGGCTCCTCCACAGTATTATTATTATTTTTTTTTCTGCTGTAATGTGCTTATTATGTGCCCCCCAAAAAACTACACCATAGCTTACTCCAGACATCTGTAGGAGAGTTCAGTCTTGCCTGCATATAATACAATGAGATAGAGACTTCACACAGTTTCACAAAACCCACAGAGTAGCTGGGATATGCAACAGTGCAGTGTCAGCTCAGCAGGAGGGAGTCGGGGGGATCTTTCTTTTCTGCCTTGCATAGTGTGGAGCTTCCATCCTCAAAATAGCCTCATGGCCCAAGATGGCTGCTGGAGATCCAACCATCACAATAAAAAGCAGGCATGGGGGCAAAAAGGGCTCATTTCCAGTTATCCCCTCTTAAGGAGCTTTCCAGATGACTCACTCAGTAATTCTGCTTACGTCTCATTAGCTACCCATAGATACAGGGTGGGATGGGCAAATTGCCCCCCACACTCTAGAATCAAATCAGGTCTTATTTCCTGAGGGACATGCAGTGGGTGATCTGTGGTGTCTTCTGCAGGCCGGCACACCTGTAAGTACAGCTGGTGGAGAGGTACATTGGCTGATTTCTTCTGGAAGGCAAACTTTTAAATACATATCAAGAGGGAGTAAAATATTCATCCCGTCCCGTGTGTCTCAAGTCTGTGATTTTATCTTTGGGAAGCAAAGGGAAAAACACAATGCATGTGCACGAATATATTCATGGTCACACATTCACTAAACGACAATTCTGAAATACCTCCTTGGAGATATTGCAGCTTTGGTTCCAGACCACTGCAATAAAATGAACATCTCAATGAGTGAGTCACACAAATGTTTTGGTTTCCCAGAGCAAATTCAAGCTATGTTTATACTATACTGTAGTCTATTAAGTGTGCAATAGCATTATGTCTAAAAAAACAATGTGCATACGTTAATTTTAAAACACTTTATTGCTAAAAAATGCGAATTATCATCTGATGCAGGGTTGCCACAAACCTTCAATTTGTGAAAAATGCAGTATCTACAAAGTGCAATAAAGCAAAGCACTGTAAAAACAAGTTATGCCTGTAACCTAAATTTCCAGCAGGTAAAACACATGAGAATGCTGTTATATTCACTTGGTGGGATATTCTGTCATCACTGTAAATGTTACTCATGAAGGACATATAGTAACAAAAAGAGTGTTTACAATGTAACTTCAGAGAAAAGACAGGATATCAAAATGTGCATTGTGATTATCACTGGTTACCGTGCATTTGCAGGAGGCAGGGAACAGAGAGACAGGGTGGCCTTAAGGGTAAGGTTTTCTTTTTAAACTTCCCCAAACCTTGTTTTACACATACACACACATGCACACATTCTTTATATAAAATAATAAAAACATTTAAATAAACAATAAAAATTTATATAAATAATATAATTAAATAATAAAATGTATTATGTAATGAATATATTGAATAAAATATATAATTAGTTAATATAATATCATGTTCATTTCAGAAAATTTAGAAAATGAAGGTAAGAGAAAAAAAAGAAAATGATTCTATCATGCAGGAATAGCAGCTTTTCCTAGTTTGATGTTGTATCATCAGTCACAGCCATCGGGAATACTAGGAGGTGTAGGAGGGTGAGGGTGTACGTCTTGCTCTTGCACCTGTGGGTTGGATGGGGCTCAGCCTCAGCTTCAGGTGTGGTCCAGGTGTGCTCCACATGTCTCCCATTCTCCTGGGACATGCTCCTCGGCGTGCTCCTCTCCTGTTGGGAGTCCGGAGCTCCCAGATTGGCAAGAAGAGCATGCAAGTCCTCGGAAGGTTTAGGATTGGAATCGGCTACTGATGCTGCTGCCAGAGCAAGCCATTTGGCCAAGCCCAAGATCAACATGGTGGGAAAGTGTCCTCCACTCACATTTGAAGGGGAGGTGCGTGGATACATGCCCATTTATAATCCAAATTACCCCAGACCTATAGCCTTTCATACCTTTTCTATGCTTTTTTTATAAAGACATGTTCTTTACACAACAGAATCATTCTACTTATGTTATTTTGTTGCTTAATTATGTTACAAACACAACTTTCCATGTCATAAAAATTCTTCTGCAACATATGACTGCATACAATTCTATTTTAATGTCATATTATGCCTTATTCAACTTTATGGAATTTATGTCCCCCCACCTTTTTCTTCTGCTTCTAAAAGCAATACTGCAATGATCATCCTCTCCTGGTACCTAAACCTTTGCACATACGCATGACTTTTTTAAAGAATAACTTTCTAAAGCAGATTTAGGGAGTGAGATAGCTGGCCTCAAGATGGGCACAAGGGACTTCTCTCGTAGCACAGTGGTTAAGAATCCGCCTGCCAATGCAGGGGACATGTGTTCGAGCCCTGGTCCAGGAAGATCCCACATGCTGCAGAGCAGCTCAGCCCGTGTGCCACAACTACTGAGCCTGCACTCTAGAGCTTGTGAGCAACAACTACTGAAGCCCATGCTCCTAGAGCCCATGCTCCACAATAAGAGAAGCCCCCACAATGAGAAAGAAGCCTGTGCACTGCAATGAAGAGTAGCCCCCTCTCCCTGCAACTAGAGAAAGCCAGCGTGCAAAAATGAAGACCCAATGCCGCCAAAAATTAAAAAAAAAAAAGATGGCCACAATAATCTTTGCTTTCATTTTCACACCCTTCTGTAGTCTCTTCTTACAGTAAATCAGAGCTAGTGTATATGGCCAATAAATTACAGCAGAGGTGATGGTGTGTGACTTCTGTGGCTTGGTCATAGAGGGCACTGTGGCTTCTGCCTTTCTCTCCTGGATCACTCTCTCTGTGGGAGCCAGCTGCCATACTGTGAGGATGCTCAAGCAGCACTGAGGAGAGCCCAGTGTGGGGAGGAGCTGAAGCCTCCAAGCAATGGCCACCGGTACCAGCTGGCCATGAGGGAGTGAATCACCTTGGAAGTGCATCCCCAGCTCCACTCAAATCTTCAGGTGAGGCTATAGCCCCAGTTGACATCTGACTGCAGCCTCATAAGAGGCCCTGAGCCAGAGCCACTGTGCAGAGACACTTCTGAATTTTTGACCCACAGAAACTATTAGAGACACTAAATGATTATTTTTTAAAGCCACTTATTTGTTTCAAAGTGATAGATAACTAATAGTGTGAGTATTTTGGTCGAGAGGCCAAACTCTGCTGTGGTATCAGATAAACCCCAGCATCTTAGTGGCTAATACAGAGTGGTTTATTTCTCACTCTCACACACCTGATGCGGGTAAGGGAGCTCTCCTGCTTTTCAACCAAGTGGTGCCCAGGGACCCAGCATGTTTCAATCTAGTAGCAGGTCACTTCCTCTCACACATGAGAATTAGTCATGTGATCACACCCAGATGTATGAGGCCAAGAAAATAATTGGACAAACTCTGAGCATTGTCTCTGCCAGTGAATCAAAAGAAATATAAATGGCTACCACATATTTTAAAAAATAGCCCCAGAGCTAAAGACCTATATGTTGAAACCATGATTCACAATGAACAACAAACCCTGAATGTACACAAATTTCCACAGTTGCTACACGAGGAGCATCTGCAAACCCAGTGACTGACTCTTCCACACAACAATTTGGCAATGTATATCAAGGGCCTTCAGAATATTTATATCCTCTGACCCAAATAACTTTGCTGCTGGGAATCTATTCTAAAGAGATATTGTTTAATAGGATAAAAGCAGTATGAATAATTCACCATAGCATTATGTGAAGTAATGAAAAATTGTAGGCAACTTAAATGTTTGCCAGGGAAAGGATAAGCTGTGGCCCCTCCGTGATAGAATATCATGTAACCATTGCAAGAGATGCTTACAGGGCAGCTTGTTACGGCTGACACTATACTGTTATGGGGAGAGGTTGCAAAATTAAGTGATTTCAATGATACAAACACACTTCCTTAGAAAAAAACCACTGAAATGTTAACCATGGTTTTCCCTGGGTGGTAGGATGAGGTCTTCCTCCTAATCACCTTTGCTGACTTACCAAGATTTCTCCAGTGGGCATGTGACACCTTGTAAGCCCGCTGGCTTCTTTCTTCATCCATAACAAAAATGGCATAACAAAAATGCCTTTTGTTTTTAGAGGACTTGCCTCTGTCAGTTACAGTTCTGTGTGTATACTTCCTACATTATTTTATAACCAGACAAAAGCGTTAAAAGAAACAACTTAAAAAGTGTTGCTGGTCTTTTTGATCCCTAGTCAAAGGCACGTCTATTGGCTTCACTGTCCCCTCTCAGATGACAGCTTCCCAGCATTCCCTATGCTTCCCCAGGAGTGGATGCAGGAGAGGGCGCAGGCCAGGTAGGATCAGGGATGCTTCAGAGAGTGCCAGGGTCCTGGTTCTGCATCCCCAGGGATGGGGCGGGGATAACCCTGGGCTCCTGGGCACCACCCACTCAGGCCAAAGTGAGAGCCCAGCCTAAGGCTGGGGACATCTCCCACCTCACTGGCCCCAGAGGCTGATGGCCCCCATGATGCTCATATCCCCCTATGATATCCGTTTCCTCCATGATGCCCACAGTCCCTGTGATGCCCATGTCCTCCCATTATGTCCATGACACCCCATGATGTCCTTGGCCCCCTTGGTGCCCATATCTCCCATAATATCTATGGCCCACATGATGCCCATGGTCCCAAATGCCTATGCTCCTATGATGTCCATGACCCCCACAGGCCCCATGGTCCCCATTATGCCCATGACCCCCTGTGATGTACATGTCCCCAGTGATGCTCATGGCCCCTGTGATGTTCATGACCTTCATGATGTCCAAGGCCTCCATGATGCCCATAGCCCCCCAGTGATACCGAGGAACCCCCCCACCCCCCCACCGAAGGTGGCCTCTGCTCCCAGCCCACCACCCACTGAGTGCACTGTCCATCACACACTCCTTAGGGAACGCCCTGTGTCAGCTGGGGTGGCCAGAGGTGTGCAGGTAGCTCCTGGATGCAGAAGTTAGTCACCAGGGTGTGGGCTGGGGAGGGCAGAGGGAACCCGAGGGATGCACTCGTCTAAAGGCTGGCCTCTGCCCTCTGGCCGTGCAGTCTTCTCTGAACTTTGCAGGGAGAGCCCGTGTTGGAGCTACTTCCCCAGCCAGGGCTAGACAGGGTGAGATATGCTTTAGATGTTAGCAGTGAATTATAACTCACATACACCAAGAAAGCACTCATCTTGGAGGTCCAGACTGATGTGTTTTGAGAACTGTTTAGATGGTCCATCACGAATATCAAGTCTTAGAACATTGCTGTCCCCGAGAAAGTTTCCTCTGGCCCCTGTGCAGTCAAGCCCTCTCCCCCCACTACAGAGGCCACCACTGTTCTAATTCACTTTGCCTGTTCTGGAAGCACAAATAAATGGATTCATTTATTATATATCTGGCTTCTTTCACTCACCAAATATTTCTGAGATTCACCAGTGCTGTTTGTGTATCAGCAGCCCATTCCTCGATAAGCAGAAGTTTTCAATTTTATGTAGTCCAATTTATCAGATTTTATTCAGATAAATTCAGATAAAATAATAATTTTATATTATTTTACCAATTATTTCTTTTGGCATCCTGTACTGGAGGCCTCTTATTCTCCCAAGGTCAGTGTACCAGTTCATCGCCTCTGAGCTCCAAATACCCTTGGACATTTCTCCTTCCTGGTGAGCAAAATGTCAGGCTCCCCCAGTTCAGGACACTGGAGGCGTGGAAGGGAGAGGAGGCTCTGATGCCTGGGGGTCTGAGGTGTGGGGGTCAGCACATTTGGTGCCCAGCCATGCACCCCAAATGACATTCCCTTGTGACCTTGTAGCCCCACCCTGGTGATTACCTTTCCAAGGCCTCTAGATTCAGCTTTCCCCCTCTCAGCCCCCACCTGCATCCTGATGCCCTGAGCTTGCTATGTACCTGGCCACCAGGCACAGCACCTGCGCCATGGTGGCTGCAGACCAGCCTGGCCCACACAAACCAGCAGATTTCCCTGACATCTAGTGGGCTCAGGCATGCCTTCTCCATTGAGGCCTAGCTCCTTCCAAGCTGGCCTCTGCCAGTGCCGTCCCTCAGCCCTGGGTTCCCTGGAGCTTTCTTTTATGTCTCATCAGCGCTTACTAACTGGGCCTATTAGACATCCTGTTCACGTCACTGTGTGGTCCCTACCCTCTGACTGGACACAGGTTGACACAGTCACAGAGATACTCTCCAAGAAGGTCTGTGACCAATGAGATACAAGAGATCTATCAATATAGATACAGGTAGGTAATCTTTTTTCTACCACTTAATCATTTTTAAGTGTGCAGTTCAGTAGTGTTAAAGTGTATTCACATTGCTGTACAAAAGATCTCTAGACCTTTTTCATCATTCCAAACAGAAAGTGTCCCCATTAAACACTAACTCTCCATTCCCTTTCCCCCAGCCCCTGGCACCCCACATTCTACTTTTTGTTTTTATAATTTGATGACTGTAGATGCTTCATACACATGGAATCATACAGTATCTGTCCTTTTTATGACTGGCTTATTTCACTTAGCATAATGTCCTCAAGGTTCAACCATGCTGCATCATGTATCAGAATTTCCTTCCTTTTTAAACTGAATAATATTACGAGCGTCTGGAGTGGGAAGAACTCCACGCAGGATCGGACCGGGGGCTGCAGCGCCTGAGCTTCCCTGTGTGTGGTGCGGCTGTCGGGACCTCCCCGGGAACACTGCCATCAATCCCTCTGCTCCTGGGGCGTCCGTGGAGCACGTTCGATCTGGGCTTCTCCTCTAGCACTCAGAGGACTTTCCTGCCACCCAAACAGCAGATGGTCAGGAAATGAAGACTCACTCCAATATCAACAAGAGGAAAATCTAATTGAATTGGCAAAACGTACAGTCAGAAAAACATGTGGCTTAACACATGTCATTTTGTTAGGTGTTGGCCTTCAGAGACCAAGGACCAATGACCAATAGCTGGGCCAGGGCTGGGGTGGGGCAGTGGAATTTCGTGGTCTTCTTTGTGTCAGCTTCCCTCCCAGGCTTACAGGCCTGGGTTCATTTCTACTCCACTCCCGTCATACATGTGTGACTGGGTAGGATCCTCAGCTGGGATGTTTGTGATGGGCCAGATGCTGTGCCAGTTACTTTATATGCTCGGGGCAAGTGTGACTATGAGTAACACAAACCCCAACATACCAGTTGCTTAAGCAAGAAAGATGTTCTTTCTTATCATGTAGAGGATGTCCCAAGGCAAGTAGGATGAGCCTGGTGTGGCAGTTCCATGCTGTGAGAAACCCGGTTTCCTCCTAACTTCCTGTTCTGCTGTTCTCAATACGTAGTCTCCACCTTGTGGCCAAAATAGCTGCTTGAATTCCAGCCATCATGCTTGCATCTATCCAGCAGGAAGGAGGAAGAGAGAAAGAAGTGTGCATCCTACACTCTAAAACACTTCCTTTTTTTTTTTGGCCACACTGTGCGTCTTGTGGGATCTTAGTTCCCTGACCAGGGACTGAACCCAGGGCCACGGCAGTGAAAGTGCTGAGGCCTAACCACTAGACCACGAGGGAACTCTCTAAGACACTTCTTAGAAGTTTCTGGATACTTCCACTCACATCTATGGTCAGAACTTAGCCACGTGGCTATACCTAGATGGAAGGGAATCAGGGAGATGTACTTTCTGTTCCAGGTATCCATCCATGCTCCCAACTAAAGTTTCTATGATGGAGGAAGAGAAAGGATAGTGGAGTGCACTTAGCCATCTCTGCTATACACACCTAATTCGTTTTTTTTTTTAAAGTTAGAATGGGTTTTTTTTTTTGATACATTTATTTATTTTATTTTTGGCTGTGTTGGGTTTTTGTTGCTGCCCGCGGGCTTTCTCTAGTTGTGGCGAGCGGGGGCTACTCTTCGTTACGGTGCGCGGGCTTCTCATTGCGGTGGCTTCTCTTTGTTTCGGAGTACGGGCTCAAGGCGCAGGGGCTTCACAGTTGTGGCACACAGGCTCAGTAGTCGTGGCTCACGGGCCCTAGAGCGCACGCTCAGTAGTTGTGGCGCATGGGCTTAGTTGCTCCGCGACATGTGGGATCTTCCTGGACCAGGGCTGAAACCTGTGTCCCCAGCACTGGCAGGTGGATTCAACCACAGCACCACTAGAGAAGCCCAACACACACCTAATTCTGATAAGTTCTAACTATTGTTTAAGTTTAAATCTTATTTATGTATTTTTTGTTAAGTAGCCTGATCCCACATTATGAAATTCAAAACGGTGTGTGGTGAAACCTCTCCCTCTCACACCTGCCCCCAGAAGTACCCAGTGCTACCAGAGGTTGTCTGGGCCAACAATTCTCAAAGTGGGTCCCAGGACCAGCCCAGCATCATCAGGAAACTTCAGAAATGCAGATTCTTAGGCCCCTGTTCCAGATTTGCTGAGTTGGATGGTCTGGGAGAGAGCCAGGAATCTGTGTTTCAGCCACTCCTTGGCGGTCCTGAGCCTGCAAATACATCTATGCGTGGAGGTGTCCCAGCCCGTCTGTGCCAGTGGAAGCCCACTACTCGTGCTGTCCTTCCCACCATTTCACGGAGAACATTCAGGACCACAGAAAATTTCCCCTTTTTTAACAGCTTGCTTGAGAAAGAATCCACACCCCATATATTTTATCCACTTAAACTGGTTTTAGTATATTCAGAATTGTGTATCTACCACCTCAATCAATTCTAGGACACTTTGATCATTTTTTTTATTTTTAATTTATTTTTTGAAAAGTCATATTCAGGTGACTCAGGCACTTTAAGAAGGCCTCCCCTCACGCCTGCCTCCACCTGCTCAGTGTACCCACACCCAGGAAACCACTGCCTTTGGGTCTTGGGTTTCCTTCTGGAATCTCTTGTTGGGAAGGAGTGAAGCAGACACAGACCAAGGTTCTTTGTCCATACACACAGATGAGGGCAGGGCCGCGTTCTCACCATCCTGCACTTTGCACTTTTTCTTGACTTTTCTGTCGGGTGATGGGGCCCACCTGGCTGGCTCTTGGGACACTCGGGAGCTCCATGGGCAATGGGTTCCACTCACAGCAGGAGCAGGACCAATGAGGCCTCTGACATCCCCCTCCCAGGCTTTCTTCAGTCAGCATTCAGCTCTGGGCTGCCAGCCCCGGAACAATGACATCCCTTCTTCCACGCTCCCCACCAAACGCTGACCCCAGACCCCGGGCCAGGATCCTTGGGGTCCTGGCCTGAAGTTCCCAATGGCATCAATCCTGTTAAGTCTGTCCCTGACTGAGTTGGTCAGGGCTCAGCTGGGGTCTTTGTGGGGATACATCCTCACAAATGTTTGTTGAAAGAATAAATGAAAGAGTCAGCTCGTCCCTGAAGCTCCATCAGTAACTCTGGACCTTGGGCACTTACTGCACTTCCCCAAACCTCAGCTTCCTCCTCTGTAGAGTGGGGACTGGAATCTTCACCTCACAGTATAGTGGGCAGGATACAAAGAGAGATGGCCAGTGGTCAGCTGTGTCTGGGACTGGGAAGCGGCAATGTTTTCCTCTTTCTCTCTTCCCAGAGGAAGAAAGTAGCCTTGAGCACAGATGTTGCTTTGTCACATCTAACATTGATGCCCTCAGAGCCTGATTGTGCCTTGCTGCCTGGATCGCCCACGTGTCCTGAATGGCTAGGCGCCACCAGGGGGCGCAGCGCACCAGGGTCTGAGAACGGACCTGCTGTCCAGGAGACTGAGCAGGGAGAGGGCACAGGACTTTGTCTGAGGAGTGTGGAGAATTTTGTCAAAGGTTTTGTTGGGGGGTTTTGTTGGGGGCGGGCTCCCCTGGTGGCGCATTGGTTGGGAGTCCGCCTGCCGATGCAGGGGACACGGGTTCGTGCCCCGGTCCGCGAAGATCCCGCGTGCCGCGGAGCGGCTGGGCCCGTGGGCCATGGCCGCTGAGCCTGCGCGTCCGGAGCCTGTGCTCCACAACGGGAGAGGCCACAGCAGTGAGAGGCCCACGTACCGCAAAAAAAAAAAAAAAAAAAAGGTTTTGTTGGGCACAGGCAACCAAGGGAAAAACAGATACACTTCATCAAAATTAAACACTTTTGGAATCAAAGGACACTATTATGGGAGTGAAAAGATCACCCACAGAATGGGAGAAAATATTGGCAATTCACAGATCTGACAAGGGTCTAGTGTCCAGAATATGCAGAGACCTCCTAAAACTCAACCACAAAAAGACAAACAACCCGATTCAAAAATGGGCAAAGGACTTGAATAGACGTTTCTCCCAAGAAGATATGCAAATGGTCAGTAAGCACATAAAAGTATGCTCAACATCACAAATGTTAATCAAAACCACAGTGAGATACCACCTCACACCCATTGGGATGGTTAGAATAGAAAAAATGGAAAATAAGTGTTGGTAAGGATGTGGGGAAATTGGAGCCCTCATACACTGCTGGTGGAAAGTAAAATGGTGCAGCCACTGTGGAGAACAGGTGGTTCCTCAAACAGTTAACACAGAATTACCTTACGACCCAGCAACTCCACTTAGGTATATACAAAAACGTGTACACGAACCTTCATAATAGCCAAAAAACAGAAACAACCCAAACATACACCATTGGATGATGGATTAAACAAAATGTGGTGTATCCAAACAATGGAATATTAATCAGCCATAGAAGGGGTGAAGTGCCAGTACTTGCTACAATGTGGATGAATCTGGAAAACATGCTGAGTGCAGGAAGCCAGGCACAAAAGGTCACGTATGGTATGATTCTCTTTATATAAAATGTCCTGAATAGGCAGATCCAGAGACAGAAAGTAGATTCGTGTTTGTCAAGGTCTGGGGGACCTTGAGTGGTGAGTGATTGCCTGATGGGTACAGGGTCTATTTTTTGTTTTCCGCTTTCCTAAACTTTATTAAAGAAAAGGCAATGATGGTAGCTCTCTAGAACATAGTCAGATTTCTGGGATTCTTCCATTGAAAATGTGGTATTTGATTTCCAAATATATGCCAGAGAACACTAGGTAAAGGGGAAGCTAAAATTCTAAAATGTTCACCTTCCAACTTTCTCCAGTCAGTGGTCTGTCTTTGGATCAGCAGTAATCACCTGAACAGCCACTCTGGCTGCATTAATTTTTGTCTGCAGCTCTCTGAGCTCTTCTATATGCAGCAAGTGCAGAATTTGACCAGCTTCATTAAGGACCACGTCTCTTGTGTCAAAACCAAGAATATACTTGTCTAAACCAACAGGCAAGCCCTCTTCTGCTGGGTTTGTGCTAGCAGCTACATCCTGTGTCAGGGCTCCTGGACCAAAATGCGAATTGCCTGAAGCACTGCCAGGTAACCACCATGAGCTGACTCTGAAAGTTAGCCTGGACCATGACACCAGCCCTAAAATTAGGATTATTTACATCCAAATTGATCACGGGCTCTGCGTTTTTAGTTGCATTGTCAGCATTTTTTTGCATTATCAGGTACCCAATCCTTGTATTTTTCAGCGTTATCGCCATATTCAAGACTAACAGCTAAACCAAGAAGCCAGTCAATTGCTTCTTGTCCATCTTGAATCTTGAAAGAACAGTTGACGTCTCTGAGATACTTTTCAAAGAACTTGGGCTGGTCACCGCTGTGGATGTTTCTTAGCTTACCTCTGTCTTCAGTCTCGTAGTATCTCCTTTTCTGGTCTTCAGTGCAAACATCGTTTCTAAGTTTTGTTTCATCTCTTCAGTAGAAGAGGTAGGTGGTGGTATTTGAAGGTCATCGTGCTCCCTGCTTCAGTCGGGAGGGCGGGGTATCCTTTGGGGGTGACGAGAACATTCTGGATTAGTGGTGATGGTTGCATAAGTCCGTGAATGTGCTAACAACCACTGAATTGTACACTTTAAAAGGGGAATTTTATGGTATATAAGTGATGTCTCAATTAAAAAAAGACTTTCTTGCTCAGTGTGATATGTGGTGGCTGAGGGTTGGTCATGTCCTTGCAACTCTGGCCCCCCAACCCAGGGCATTCTTAAACATTTCTGCCCAGTTTCCACATATTTCCAGCTTTCTGTCAAATTCATGTCCTCATTCATTTCACACTGTGATTCTTTCTCTGGGGCTAGGTGGGGGGATGTGATGGAAAACTGCAATGTGGCAAACAGGAGCACAGCTGGGGGCCTGGCTATGTAGGTGGGGTGGGGATATTCACTGTTTCTGGGACCCTGCTTGGCGGTCCCAGGGCAGTTACAGCACAGGAACATCAGGTCTGCAGTAAGCCTGGGCATCTTGAAGGCCGTGTGCTCCCATCCTGGAGAGATGCCAGCAGGGCTGGCTGTCACCCCTCAGGTCCTGGGGAGGGGCTTCCTGTATCAGCTGGGGGCTGGACCAGATGATGTTGATTTTCTCTGTCATGCACAACATGCGTGCATTCAAAAAATATCTCCAGAGGTACACACAGTACCTCAGAGTAGATTAATTTATTCAACTAAATAACAAATAAACACTGTTTTATAATTGGCCCTGTGACTGAACTGCTGATCCGCAGTGAGGTTAGGGTGAAGTCAGATAGAAGCAGCACCTCCCCACCCCGAGGAGCCCAGCACAGCGGGGTGTATATCACGAGCTGACCATGACTGGGCACTGAGCACCACGGTGTGCTTCTTAAAGTGCCCAGACAAGAAAAATGCCAGAACAGTGCCGGGTCTGGGAGCTCCAGGTGCTGGGAATCCAGGATAAGCTATCTTCCCTTCTATTATTATAGTTCCCATCCTGCAGGTCAACAAGGAGAGCTCAGAGAGGTCAGTGAACCTGTCCAGGGTTTCACAGCTGACCATACGGGGGCAACTTCCTAGTTTATCCTTAACAGATCGTGATCCTGTCTTTTTGCCTATTCATCTTTCCTCCCTTCCCTCCCTCCTTCCTTCCACCTTCTCCCTTCCCTCCTTCTCTGTGTCCCTCCCTCCCTCCCTCCTTCCCTTCTTTCCATCCTCTAATCCTTTGAGCAGAGACTACCACATTCATTCACTCATCTGCCCGTCCTCACCTTGCAAGTGGGGAAACCGAGGCTGGAGAAGGGTGCCACCACCCGCTCAAGACCGCTGCGCCTCCTGGCTGCCTCCACCTGTGGCTGCAGGGCCTCGCGCCATTTGTGTTAAATTCTCGTGGAAGAAGATGAGGGTGCAAGGCTGCAGGCTCGGTGCTCCCAGGGAAACCATTCACCTCCCAGCCCCCCTCCACAGGGAACCTGCAGAGTCGGCGATGAACATAGACACTGCTTGGATCAGGTGGGAATTGGTCTTTGAAGCTCATCAGTGACTGGACTGTTCTGGGCTGGGTCCTGGACCCACTAGGAAAGACCTAGTGAGTGTTTGCTGAAGGAATGAATGAATACACTTTGAAACACGTGTGCCCATGAATAGTCTAGAGGGGACACAGCACAGCATGGTGGCTGTCATGTTGGGAGCTGGGGTTACAGGTGAAGTCCCCTTCTCAGAACCTTCTCTGATAGCACACTGCTTCAGTCAAGACGTAAGAGAAGAAGTAGCAAATGTTTATGGGGATGCAAGCACTTAGCTCAAAGAAAATGCCTTAAATACTAGAAAAGGTGGGTGCGAGGTGATTCCCGAGGTGGGAGTGAGGGAGAGAGGCCCCATCTGTGAGAGAGTTCACAGGGCTGGCTCTGGCCTCCACTGCCAGTGGGAGGACCATGTGCAGACCCTGAAGAGTTGAGGTGTGGCCTCCCGTTTCAGCAGGGCGGGCTGGTGAAAGCCAAGGCCAACAGGCTTTGTTAGTTTCAGCTGAGTTTGGGGACCTGGATGGGACCTTGGTGTGGATAGGGGTGCTGGGGCAAGCTGACTCCACGTCTAGGTATTTACCCCATGAGCTGCATTTCCACAGGTTATTCTGTTTTTGAAGAAGCAAAAGGGTGGAGTCACCAAAATGCCCGCCACAGGGCTTGGGAAGATAAACATGGCACATAGTGCAACAAAACGCCACGTGGCCGTCAACAGAGGAAGGTGAACTGGAAGTGATGGTCTTCAATGAGCGTGAATACAGCAAGGTCCACTCACCCATTGGCTGGGCTAGGTTCCCCGGGGAGGGCTGGGGGGAGTGGGATGGCCCCCCAGGACTGCCCACCATGAGAGCTGCTCCCCTGCTGGCACAGGCCCAAGGGAAGTGTGGGAACCCTCACTAGGATGTTCTGAGCAACCTTCCCCAAACAGCCCATCAGTGTCACCTGAGTGACGGAGTATAGGGCCATGGTCCTCCGTGCTGCAGGCACCTACACACAGACCACAGGCCTTGTGGACGCTCTCAGTGGAAGCAGCAGCAGGACTTCCGGGCGTGATGCCCTGCTCCATGACATTGCAGACAGGGCGTTCAGACTCGAGCTAGGCTCCCTGGGCCCTTGTGGTTTTGAGGTCGGAAAGGCTCACCCGGTGCCTCTCCTGCCCTGCCCTTGCCCTGGCAAAGTCATATGCAAGGTTTGCAGGTGTTCATTTGGTAGCAAAATGACAGACAACAAAACAGCATCCAGGCTGTGATTACTGTGAAAGCAGGGTTGGGGCCACCTCTGGGGTGTCAGGACCCAGGAGGACAGAGTTCTGGCATCACCACAGGTGTCACATGTGTGTGTACTTTGTAGTGATTCTTCAGTCTGTCTAATGCACCTTTTTTGGGTTTGTTTTGCATTTTGCAATAGAAAGCGTTTACAATATAAATAGACAAACCAACGACCAGAATTTTGAGGAAAGTGAGGCAGCAGTGTGCCTGGCCTACCCCCACTTGGGCAAACCCAGGAGGGAAAGGGTCCATGTGTAGAAAATGCCTCTGAGGACACAGAAGCCGGCACCTCCATGTGGAGGGAAACAGGCAGCGGGTGGAGTGTGAGAGACCTGCTGGGCTCCTGGAATGCTGAGTCCTATGCTGTATTCTTGTTGGAAAAGGTGGGATTAAAATGCTGCTGTGAATGGAGTCCCAAGCTGTTGCTCTCAAAGCAGGTGTTCACGCCCTGGCTTGCCCAGGCTGCAGGGAGGGAGGGACTGAGGGGGGTTGGGTCACTCTGAAGAGAGCAGGATGCAGCCTCATGGAGACCCAGCTGAGGTGACTTGATGGATGTCCCTGCCCTTGCGGAGATCACCTCCTTTGGGCCAGGCTACCTTGGGACCCCGTGAGTGAATGCTGGTGCTGGTGCTTTGTGAATGGCTGGTCCCTGTGCACCCCTGGACCATGCTAGCCCCTCTCCAGGTGCCACCCTGAGAACACCCTGGACTCCAGTCAGCACTGCCCACAGTCATCGGTCCATGTGGTGTGGCGGATGCTGGCCTCTACCACCGGAGCCGGGCATGGGCTGCAGGCAGCCATGGGGACCACGGAGTGGGGGGTCTGGCTGGCAGGGACCAGGCATGGACTAATTGATCAATCCAGCAGCCCCTCACCCCAACCATGGCACAGGCTGACAGTGGGCCCTGGGAGGGGAGACGCTGACCCAGCCCCAGCATAATCTGGGGGAGGATGGAGAGCTCAGGGGCATGGTCCTTAGCTGCCTAGACCTGCAGTGACCGATCCTCCTATGTTCTGGCCTAGGCTGCCTACTGGAAGCACTGCAGATATCTGCTCTGTCATATTTATGGTGACATTGGGGGTTGGCAGATAGGAAACTGAGGCGCAAGAGGTGAACTTATTGCAGGGCACCCAGCCTAGGCATCTCTCCCTCAGGGTGGTGTGGTCTACAGTGGCCCAGGGGCTGGACTTGAGTCCAGGCCACACTCCTGATGGACAGATAGCCTCTGTCTTGAGGCTAAAGGCCTTGCTCAGTGGGGAGCTCAGAAGAATGAGATGGGTCAGTTAGCACAGATTCATCTCCAACTGGCTCAGGGCCTGCTGGGAAGATGGAGGTACCAGCACCAGAAAGGCAGGGTCCCTGGGCTGGGACCTGAGTGTCTGTTACGGAGAGGCAGATGCTTCAATCAGGATGAGTTCAGGCAGGGCTGTGGGCCCCTCAGGGACCTCACCTCTCTGCGGAGGTGACTTCTGACCCTAAGGCTGACGGAAGAGACAGAGCCAGCCACTCAGAAGCTGAGCGAAGGTGTTCTGGGGGTCGGCAGGGCAGGGAGACGTCAGCCCCTATGAGGACAGCTCAAAGAAAAGAAAACTGGTCTGGACCCATGGGCAGAGGCTGAGCTCACGCATGACGGGAGACATGGAAATTAAAGCCTTGCTGGGATATGGCGTTTCTCCTAAGGCAAAAGTCAATTAACGTGCTTTGTGGGCATGTCTACATCACTGGTGGGAGTGTAAATTGGTACGACATCTCCTGAGAGCGATTTGACAAAATCTGACACAATTACAAATGCATAAACTTCTGACTCAGCAGCTGGTTCAGGGTTGGCCAAGCGGGTGAGTGCATGGTACAGCTGTGGCTGCCAGAAAGGCATAAAAGCAAAAAATGGAATTCACCCAAATAGAAATAACCACTGCTGATATCTGGTGTATTTTCTCTGAGATCATTCCTTTATTTGCTCTTTTAACAATTGTTCCTTGAGCTTCCAGGATCCACCAAGCTTTCTTGTGCCAGGAATCCAGTGTGGAGTGTATCAGTCCACACTGCAGTAACAAGTGATCATAAACCCTTTGGCCTAGGATAATGAAGGGTCACCCAGGCCTCCCCCTGGAATTTTGTCATTTCCAATCTTTTGGCATTTATAGTAACTCTAAGGTAAACCACTCTAGGTCTAAATCTTTGCTTTCCTCAGGGTAGATCCCAAAAGTGAGTCAAAGTAAGAATAAGTGTGAGGCTTTTCCAAGCTGCTTTCCTGAAAGGTTGGACCAACTGACTTGCTCACAGCTTGCCTGTCTGCATCGGGCCTTATTATTAAACCAGGACTGCTAGTCTCCACGTGAAGATGCCTGTTTGTCTTGCCTTATGACAGTTCCTGGTGAGATGAAACTGTGGTTCTACACATTCCATGACTTTCTGTGCTTGTCTGAGCGTGACTTTCACTCTTTTCTTTTGGGAATTTGGATTTTTCCACTCATACTGAACCCATATTGACTCATATGAGTTTTTGCATATTAATGATAACTCCCCTTACCTTTTGTATCTCCTGTGAATCTTTTTCCTCAAGGAAATGCCTGCCTTTTGATCTTATTTCTTAATATTTTAAAATTTGGTCAGTTTTACTTTTCCTTTTCTTAAAAAAAAAGTTATTTATTTATTTGGTAATGCCGAGTTTTAGTTGTGGCAGGTGGGCTCCTTAGTTGTGGCACGTGGCCTCCTTAGTTGTGGCATATGAACTTTTAGTTGCAGCATGCATGTGGGATCTAGTTCCCTGACCAGGGATCAAATCCGGGCCCCCTGCATCGGGAGCACAGAGTCTTAACCACTGTGCCACCAGGGAAATCCCTTACCTTTCCTTTTTGTTTTTAATTTTATTTTTTACCTTTCCTTTTTAAATCCCCCCTCTCTCTTACCTGCCCAGTCCCCTGTTGCTCTTGTGTCTGGAAGTTCCCCCCAACACACGCACACATCTGACGAATGTTCATGGAAAGCTCCCTCTAGCTGAGATGAAGCTCTTTTGAACCTGGAGCCCTGGTTCTGTAGCCTGCTCACTGTATGCTCTTGCCCTTTTCATCTCTGAGCCTCGGTTTCTCCTCCTGTTAAAAGACCTACTTTGCTCTTGCTGGTGTCTGCACTGGCCTCCGCCCCTCAGCTTCAGAACCAAGGCACCCTGCCCCCCGCCCCCCACCACCACTCACATCCTCAGAGACACAGACCAGAAACATGTCAAGCCCCAACACAGCACATTATGCCCCACATCCTTATCCTGTGGGCTCTAGGGCTCAGCTCCTGCCTGGCTGTCCCTGTGATAATGATGCAGAGATCACCCCAGGCCCTGAGGCTGCCTGTAGTACCCCACTGATGCCCTGTGGATGCCAGTCATATTTCAGGTCCTTATTCAAAGCAGAGTATGCTTCTGGTCATTGGTGCTCAATTATCTTGCAAAATGGCAATTCTGTCTCTAAGACGGTTAAGTATTTGTTAATTGAGGGGTCACTGCTGTGGGTTGTTGATCAGTGACTTCATTCCTGGATGTGTAGTTCACATAAAACCTTCTAGAAAAACATGTTGCAGCCTGATGGCCCCAGCGGCTCTGACCTGCTTCTTTGGCAGGTGTGTATGGAGCACTGAGCCCAGGAGGGCGGCATTAGTGTTTAAGGAGCACCTA
The DNA here is from genome assembly GCF_059928025.1 of Delphinapterus leucas. Taxonomy (NCBI): domain Eukaryota; kingdom Metazoa; phylum Chordata; class Mammalia; order Artiodactyla; family Monodontidae; genus Delphinapterus; species Delphinapterus leucas. Next base: position 35,302,757 of record NC_143134.1, read on the forward strand.
CTGTGTGCCAGGTTGTCTTGGAGCCTCGCATTCTCCCTTGCGTGGCGTGACGAGGTGAGCCATTTAGCAGATGAGAAAACTGAGGCCACGAGGGTAGGAAGCGTGCGTGGGGCTCCCTGGAGGTTGGTGCAGTTCTTCAAAGGGGAACCAAGCCTGCTTCCCCAAGGTCAATGCCTGGGTGTAGGTGGGATGCTTCCCCTTATTCTGGAACAAGCCCTCCTCCCACATGCAGTCCTTGGACCCATGGGAGACACGTGCCCAGTCTGGCACATCAGAACATCCCAGCCCTGTCTACAGGGGTGGTTCAGGGATGACCACGTGACCTGTCAGCTAAAGACATTCCGTTCTTGGGCTTTCTCTAGGGCTATGGAGGGAAAAGCTGGGAATTTTGACGTGGCGCTGCTGGTGGACATGCGTGCCTTCTCCAGGAAGGGTCAGACTGTGCATGAAGCCACCGCAGAAGGAAGCATAGCTGAAAGACAGGCAGTGCTTCCTCACGTGATGTGGCCATTTTCCACTGTGTGCACTGGGCCTGGCCCCCAGTAGGCTCGACAGGTGTTTGATGACATATTATGTCACCTGGGCACCTCTTCATTCTGAATGAACAGGCATCCCCAGGGGCAGGCATTGCAATTCGAGCCGGGTCTGCTGGAAAACCCCAAGTCAAGCAGGCTGAGTCTCCAGCCAGAGGAAAATGCCTCTTCTGCATCACATGGAAAATTGTGTGGCTCCCCTGGGAGCTGATGGGGGCTGATGGGGCCCACTGAGTGTAAAGTGGAAACTCTGGGTGGGAGAGACCCCTGGGAACCCCTGGGGTAGTCAGCTACCCCAGCTGGCAGGACAACCTGACTCAGCCACCAGTCAGAACCTGCCCTGGACAGTGGCGTGGCTCTGGTCTGAGGATCCCTGCCAAGCCACTGTGGCACCTGGCTCTCCATGCTCCTTCTCTCTGCTCTGTCTGTATGAGCCCACATGTCTGCCCCTCCACTGGCTAGCTCTGTGGTCCTGAGCAAATCACTAAGACCTCAAATCTCCATGTCCCCCCGTGGAAATGGGGATTGAATGGCTCTCTTGAATCGGGGCCATTCCTCTCTCCATGGCAGGTCCCACCAGCAAGGAGACAGGTGGCAAGGCAGGAGGTGGCCAGAGTCCAGGATGGCTATCATGTTTCAGTCCTACTGGGCTGCTGGACGCCTGGGGATTCCTTTAGCAATTCTTTCACAACCCCGGGAACTGGGTGCCACTGCCACCTGGTGACTGAGGAAACTGGAGTTCAGAGAACTTAATTAATGAATTGAAGGTCATGGCCAACGCGTGGTGCCAGGATTTGAATCGGATCCATGCCTCTAGACCCTTGCTGGATCAGTGTGCCCCTCTTTCCCAAAGACACAGGCCAGACATTAGGTGGAGTTGCCTCTTGTCCAAAGTGCAAGAAAAATGCACAAAAGCAGAAGCATCCACTGATAACATTTTGGTGTGTTCCCTTCCGGTTTTTCTCCTGTGCACTGTCACTTCAAATTACCTCCTGCCTCATTATAAAACTCCATGAAGAGCATTTAAATGGCTTCATCATATTTGACTACATAGGAATAGCACAGTTTACTGAGCCATATTCCAATTGCTGAAAATTTACGTTATTCCTAATGCTTATTATAAACAACCCTTCAGTGAACATCTTTATGCACCACTACCTGCATAGCTGGTCACTTCACTTGTACAAATTCCCCGAAAGGGAATTACTGACTTCAAGGGTATAAACATTTTTTAGATTCTTGCTCCAACTGTGAACTGCTTTCCGGGAAGCCTGTGCCAATCTGCTCAGTGAATCCATTTGGGCAGCAGGGTGAGACAGAGGCAGTGGATCCACGGTGAGCAAGGGCTGGCATGCACCATCAGGACCAAGAGGAGAACATAGCCCAGAATTTGGGGCCTCACCGGGATGTGGCTGCTCTGGAGGGCAGTGGATAGATGTGGTTGGGCCTGAGGTCAAGCTAGAATTGAAGGAGGGTCCTGACTCCTCGGCCTGCCCATTAAGACGGACCCCCTAAGAGGAAGGAGTTTAGAGTTGAGGAGAGAGCTGAGGCTGAGACTGGGTGGAAATCCATTCAATGCCAGGGGTTAGATGCCAGGTGCTGGCAGGGCTGAGTGAGCACAATGGGGGCTCTGCTCCCATTGAAACCCAGACTGCAGCGCACACTCTGGGTATGGACAGAAGGAAGCTTGGAAGGAAAGCCACCCCAGGGGATGCTCAGTCCCCGGGGATGGGGAGTGTAGAGGGGGAAGCTGCTGTGCTCTGGCTGCTTCCTCAAAGGGGAGCAGAGCCGTGTGACTGGCTCTGGGGACTAAAAGAAGCCTGATGGAGAGCTCTTTCTACTCCTTCCCCAGTGGATGTGGATGGGAGCCCCTTCCAATCTGCTGCCACCAGCACCTCCTCTGGCAATGCCTCCCTGAAGCCGCTGGGGGCTGGGAGAGGTGGAGCACAGACTCCCAGCCCCAGTGCTATATGGGGTGGAGCTGAAGGTGGATTGGGTCATGGGCATGTGACAGCAGAGCCAGCAGAGCTAGAGCTCCAGGGGCTATGTGGACAGAGGTGCTAAGAGAGGATGAGAGAGAGCTGGCACGATGGAGGATGTGCCAGCTTGCCGAAGACCGGCCCCTGGAGCTAGCGAAAGTCGATGGGCAAGGACTGGCCACAAAGTCCTGAAAAGGCTGGATGGCAGCCGTTGCAGGCTGAGAGGCAGCTCACTGTGGGGTGTGGGTAAGTTGGCCTCGTTCACCTCTGGGCCCACTGCCTGCAGTCGACTAACTCAGGCAAGTCTCTTTGCCTCTTTGCTGCTTCCCATCTGATAACAGGGCCCTCTAGGACAGTGTAGGGCAAGACAAGAGAATTCCTGCAAAGACTTAGCTCAGCACTGGGGATCATCATCATTATTATTATTTCAGCAGCATGACTTACTTGAGGCCCCACCACCCGCTGGGCTCAGTGACCCACCCCCATTTTGGATGGCTATCAGTTACTCAAGATCCCTAGGTCAAATTCCTGGGGCTTTAGGAGAGATGAAAACGTGGAAAATGACCTGTGTTTTCTTCTGCCTGTCTCCATATTTCGTGATCCATGCAGGTCTCTAGGGCCACTTGGCCCTTCTTTTTGCAGATCAACTTCAATCCTGCTCTGAGACACTAAAAGAAGGCTCACTCAGTGGGTCTCAGGTGGTGGACACTGACATCACCTCTTGTGAGCAACCAGAGGAAGTCACACCCCGTCTACTTCTACCGAGTGCTGAAGAGGCTGAGAATGAAGGGCAGGCTGTGACCAAGGATGACAGTCAGGGCGAACGCAGTGCTCCAGCTGCCGAATTTACCGCAACTCCTGCAGAGGTCGAAGGCTGGTCTGAAGGTGTGCAGGTGCCCTCTGTGCCCACCTAGCAGTTCCCCACTGAGACTGATCGAATGGGTAGGAATGACCACTGAGTGGTCTTAGCTGTTCTTCTTCAGACTTTTAACCAGAAAAGTTTAAAAGTTGTTTCTAAAAGTTGTGTTCATTAAAACAAAATTCCTGGGGGCCAGGAACTGAGTGGTGCAGTTTGGGAGTGGTTCCTGAGGGGAGCCTGAGTGTTGATAGCATCCCCCACACCTGGCAGCAGGCTCACTTCAGCAGGGTGATGGGTAGAGGATTTCAAACACCTGCACATTCCAGGACATCTGAGGGCTAAAGCCACATTCTCTGGACTGAACCAGCTAGGATATGAACCTAGCATCTGGTGCGAGCCTAACTGTGTAAAATTAAATGGTAACTTGCTGCATAGGAAAGAAAAGGTTTGAATCATTATTTGGTTATTATTATTTTTTAAAATAAATTTATTTATTTAATTAATTAATTTTTTGGCTGCGTGTGTCTTCGTTGCTGCGCACAGGCTTTCTCTAGTTGTGGCGAGTGGGGGCGACTCTTCATTGCGGTGTGCGGGCTTCTCATTGCAGTGGCTTCTCTTGTTGCAGAGCATGGGCTCTAGGCATGTGGGCTTCAGTAGTAGCTGTGTCACATCGGCTCCGTAGTTGTGTCTCACGGGCTCTAGAGCTCAGCCTCAGTAGTTGTGGCGCACGGGCTTAGTTACTCCACGGCATGTGGGATCTTCCTGGACCAGGGCTTGAAACCGTGTCCCTTGCCTTGGCAGGAGGATTCTTAACCACTGCGCCACCAGGGAAGTCCCCATTATTTGGTTATTTGATGCAAGCCTTCTGAGTGTCTCCTGAGTGGACAGCTGCACATGGAAAGACATGTGCCTGCCACAGGAGGTGCCATGGGATCACACTTGGGTAACAACTTAAAAAAGTTTTTATTTCTACTTTTTCTATCTTAACTTTCTTTAATGAGTACTTGCTCTTAAAAAATCAATATGGCCACAAAAAGAAGTGAAGTACTGATATATGCTATAATGTGGACGAAGTGAAACATTATGCTGAATGAAAGAAGCCAGTCACAGAGGACTGTTGTATGATTCCATTTATACGTGATGCTAGGAATAAGCAAATCTATAGAGTCGGAAAGTAGATTACTGCTAGCCTGGGGCTGAGAGAGGGGTAATGTGGAGTGACTGCTAATGGGCATGGGTTTCTTTTGAGGGTGATAAAAAATGTTCTGGAATTAGACAGTGGTGATGGTCATACAACTCTATGAATATACTAAAAACCACTGAATTGTACACAGAGTGAATGTTATGGTATCTAAATTATAATTATATAGAATTATACAGAATTGTACAGAGTGAATTTTATGGTATCTAAATTATATCCCAATGAAGATGTTATTTAAAAAATCAACACGTTTTCAAATTTTTACAGAGAACAGAGTAAAAGAAATGTTACATCATCTTATTATAAGAGAGGAAAAAAACTGTGTTATAGAACTTCTCGGCCCCCACTGGATGGGGAGACTTCCTCAAGGGGCCAGAGCCCCAGGGGCCCCATTATTTGCCCACCCAGTTGCAGGAGCTTCCAGGGCCTAAGAGCCCAAGCTTGCAAGGTCCATATAACCGCACTCCATCTGTCTGCCCCAGCACCCTTCCTTCAGTTCCCTGAGAAGCCTACCCTGCCCCCATCACCCCAGGACACCCCTGCTGCCCCCATCACCCCCAGATACCCCTGTTGCCTCCAACTCTGCTCTCCTGGCACAGTCCCCCCATTTGCCCCTGTCTCCTTATGGGACCTGGGTTCTCCACTGTTTCACCTGCCCTGGGGTGGGCCCCACATAGTCAAGTGAGGAGCCACCTCCCCATGTAGTAGCCTGTGGGGGGCACTCAGGGAGGTGGCCCGGCTGCACTGGGTCTGACCACTAGACTGACCCCTGAGGCCACTCAAAGGCACACCCATCCTCAAAAGTACCTCTTGACTGGGGCTCCCTGGGGCAAGGCCAGACCCTGACCTTCCTACCAGTGGGCTTTGCTGGGGACTGACTGGAGCAGAGGCAGAGGGTAGGCCCTGTCTCCTTTCCTCCCTGCCTCTGTAAGCATTTGTTGAACACCAGCTGTGCACTGACCATTATGTCCATCTCATGGATGAGCAAACTGTGACCTAACTGCTTAGCTGTGTTCTCATGGGTCATGGGCCGGCAGAGAGAGTGAGCTCCCTGTCATGAGAGGTATGCAAACAGGGCTGCCCAAAACTACCTCTGTGGGCTCAGAGAGCACATAGCGCTGAGTCAAGGACAGGTCCTCTGTAGTCCCCCGGCACCTAGGTTGCTGCTGCAATGTGTGGGGATACTGCTGCCGTATTATGTACATCTGCCAGCTGTCGGTGGGCAGCAGTCTGCCGGTGATGACGTGAATTGCCAGTCATCTCCTCCATTACCAGGCAGGCATGATGCCCACTTGCCACGAGTATGTCCCAGGGAGCACGATGGAAGCCAGACTGGCTTGCATGCGTCTGTCTGGAACATGCTTAGCTCCATCCCTTCTCAGTTTTCCCTTTGATAGGCCTAGGCACGTCATCATGGACAGGCTTGAAACAGATAGGCTTGCAACTCAGGGTGTCTTCCTGGACTGACCGAGTCTTGGAACTGGCAGCCTTTCCAGGTGGACAAACTAGGATGGCCAAGCCAGGTTTGCAGGGGGGGATAACAGACCATTCGCGGCCAGCAGCCGCATGGGGCATTCCAAAGATCCTCAGGGTCCAGCAGTACCCGCCGGAGGGGGAACATGAGGGCCGCAGTGGGCCTGCGCGGCCCCGGGGGCTGGCCTGCAGGTGGCCGCTCGCGCCGGAGGACAGGTGGGCGTGCCAGGCCCCGCCCCGCCGCTCCGGCCGGGGGCGGGCAGCCGAATGCCCCGCCCTCCTCGCGCGCAGAGTCTGAGCCGGTGCGGGAGCGCAGCCGCGCGGAGCTGAAGCAGCACCCGGGAGCGCGGCCCCGCAGCGGGCTGGCTGGAGGAAGTAGCGCCGCGATACGGCACCGAGCGTGACCCGGGTCTGGAGCGCAGACCCCGGCCCTGAGAGCGACCCCGGACCGAGCGGAGACCCCAGCCCCGAGCGCGGATCCTGGCCCTGAGCGCGGCCTCGCCCGCCCGGGCCGCCGAGCCGCGGGCATGGACGGCGCCCGTTCGCCCTGTGAGTGCCGAGCCCCCCGCCCGCCGCCTTTGTGTGCGCGCCGCGCCGCCGCATCCCCCTCCCCGCGCGCCCCTCCTGCGCCCCGGGCAGCGTCCTTTGTGGAGCCGCCGCCTGGCCAGTACCTCCTTCTTCCCCAACCTCCTTCACCCCTCCGCGGCCCAGGGCACTCCCCCAGCCCGGGCCTCCCGGCCCCGTCTTAACCACCGCCACCTCCCAGGGACATCCCAGTAGGCCCCCTTCCCCGGCGCTGGGCAGGGCGCAGGTGCCCCTCTCCCCGGCCTTCCGGCCCCTTCTGCAGCCTCCCTCGTGTCCCCCGGGACAGCCCAGCAGGGCTCCTCTCCGGCCCAGGCCTGAGCAGGGCACGGCTCCCTCCCATCCAGCCCGGCCTCCTGGTCCGGTCTGCAGCCCCCCTTCCCCCGCCCGCCCCAGGGACAGCCCAGCAGGCCCCTCCGCGGCCGGGGCGGGCAGGCCGTGGGCCCTGGGGCGGCGCTGTCTCATCCCACGTCCCGGGCAGGTGCGGCGAGGCCCGCGCTCACACGGGCCTGTGTGTCCTTGCTCGCAGAGATGGACGACGATGGCGGCCGCCGAGACGCCCCCGGCGCACTGATGGAGGCGGGGCGCGGTGCGGGGCCCGCGGGCATGGCGGAGCCGGCGGCGGTGCCGCGGGCGCGGGCGGCGCGGCCCGGGCCCCAGCGCTTCCTGCGACGCAGCGTGGTGGATTCTGATCAGGAGGAGCCGCTGGGCCTGGAGGGGGCCGAGTCGCCGGGCGCGCAGCCCCCGGAGCCGCTGCAGCGAAGGGTGCTGCTATTCTGCAAGACGCGCCGCCTCATCGCCGAGCGCGCCCGCGGTCGCCCGGCCGTCCCCGCGCCTGCCGCGCCTGCCGCGCCGCTGGGCGACCTTGCCGACCCCGGCCCTGAGCCCGCGGGCACGCAGGAGCCTGGCCCGGACCCCGCGCCCTCGCCCGCGCCTGCCCCCGAGGGAGGTCCCCGAGAGGAGGAGGCGGCGGCGGCCGCGAGGAAGGAGGACGTGGGGGCTCTCGAGGCGAGGCCAGAGCTCGGACGCGCACGCCGGGAGGAGCCCGAGGAGGAGGAGGACGACGAGGACGACCTCAAGGCTGTGGCCACCTCCCTGGACGGCCGCTTCCTCAAGTTCGACATTGAGCTTGGCCGCGGCTCCTTCAAGACGGTCTACAAGGGGCTGGACACGGAGACCTGGGTGGAGGTAGCCTGGTGCGAGTTGCAGGTGAGGGGCGAGATGGACGCAGGTGGTGGTGGGCGAGTGCGTTCTGGCATCGGGCCATGCCTGGCCTTAGCCACCCCTGGCAGCGGCCCTCTGTGTGTCACCCTCTGGGTGGGTGGTTGGTTGCGCTGGTGGTCTGTGTGGTGACGGTTGGGTGACGGAGGTTGGACCTCCCAGTGTGTGGTGTCTAAGTGTGGCACGATGTGGGCCCATGATGGAGACTGGGCACTTGGAGGGCGTGTCTTTCAGTGCCGATCAGTGCCGCTCCTTCTTCTGGGCTGTACTGACCCAGGTTGTCTGGATCGTCTGTGTCTGTGCAGAAGCAGTGTGTGGGCTGCAGGGCCCTGTGTCCAGGTGGTCACAGGGTGGTTTGGGGGACTCTCAGCTGCTCTTAAATGAGCACCTTACTGTGTCTTGCAGAGTGTGGATGCCCCAGTTGGGGATGTCTGAGGGGCTTTTCACCTGGGGTCTGTTTATGGTGAGGGATGGTGGGCCCTGGGGCCTCTGGGGCAAAGCCTGGAAGTGTTGTCACTATGTCCCGTTAGTTCACAAAATGGATATGTGAGAAGTCTTAAAACCCAGTCATGTAAAATGCAGGTGGGGTTTTGTTTTGGTTTGGTTTGGTTTTTGTGGATGCAAAGGCTCTGGACTTGCATTTTTCATAACCTTGCCCTCATGTTGGCTATGTCAGCCCCAGCCCTGGAAGATTATATAAATGGTAACTCAGGCTGTCCTGGGCCGGCCGTGGAAGCTGGGGCAGCACCTGTCACAGTGGGTGTTTATTGGCCCTCCCTTGTTTGGGTGAACAGCTGTCAGGCATGGGGCTGGACTGTGTGAGAGCTGGCCATGCGGATGTAAGCCTACCCCAGCGCCCTGGAAAGTTAGCTGGGCCTGCCAGTCCTGATGCAGGCCGCCTGCCACACTGCAGGCAGCCTGCCTTTTTGGCTCAGAAGTGGGATTTGGTTGCTTTGTCCTCTGGGCCCCTGCAGGGTGGCCTATGTGTGTGTGTGTATATGTGAGCTGGCGAATTTGTCCAGTGTCCACCTGTCCTCAGCCTTTCTCCTGAGACAAAGAGCTTCGGAGACCGCCCCTCCTCACAGCTCCTTGGTTGTTGTGGAAATAGGGACTTTTCATGGTGGAGCCAGGGGTGGCCTATCGAGTCCCTCACTGAGAGGGACTGAGAACTCCCCTCCCTCGCGGTTGCAGGTTCGGGGACCTGCTGAGGGGTGGCCTCAGTGGTCTGTGGTCTGGGGCCCTGGGGATGGTGTGCTGGGATGGCACAGGAGTGAGCTGGGCATCACTGCTGTGTGTGAACGCACAGGGGAGAGAGGACCCGGAAAGGGAAGACCGGAGAGGGAAAAGAGGATTCCTGATTCCAGAGTGTGGCTGTGTGCCTTCCCTCCTCGCCTTCTCGCTCTTGCAAGTGACCTGGTGTGGCACTCCAAGCACCCACTGGTGCTCTGCTGCGGAATGCCTCTGCGGGTGGAGGACAGGAGTGGGGGTGCTGCAGCAGGCAGGAGCTGAGTTAGACCTCAGCAGCAGAGCCCAGCTGATCTGGTTGAGGCATTGCAGGCGCATGTGACCCTTGGAGGAGGTTGTTAATTCCCATTCCCTTTAAGGCAAGGCAAGCTGTTCTGCCTCTGGGTCCCTAAGCAGAGCGGCACCGGAGTGGAGCCTGGCTGCTGTCCAGGGGGCTTTTACTCCTGTACTCTGAGTGGGAGTAGGAAAGTGGGAGATGGCTTCTAATCTGTCTGGTTTTGCTTCTTATACAGTAGTTACTGGGGGCCCCTTGCCAGCCGGGAAGCTGTTCCTGTATCTCCCCCAACAAGAGGGCTGATATGCAGCAGTTAGGGTCAGCTGCCTTCTGATGGGTAGGTCTGAGAGGGTTTTACACCAGAGGGGGCTGGGAACCAGCTTAGGACAGCAGCTGAGAGCCTGCTGTGTGTGCACTCTCCTTTTTCACCAAACAGGAGGCTGTTGTTTCCCCCATTTTATTGTTGAGAGCCCACCACGGTCACCTGTGAGGATACAGATGGTAGAGGGGGATTGCAGCATCATGGGAAGAGGCCACCTGGCATGGCCGTCCTTAGGAGAGGAGATAAGGGTGGAGGGCAGGGCGCCAGGTTAGTCCTCTCGGACCACCAAGCACCAGGGTGGGCGACAGGTGGCGTGCTGGCTTTGCGCCTGGGGAGGGGGTTTCCTAGTGCACAGGGTGGAGATGTTCATCCTCCACTCAGCCCCCAGAATTCCCAAGCATCAGGGCTCCCACTGGAGGGTGGGCTGCCAGGAGCATTGCCCTTCAGTACAGGGAGCTTTGCAGTATTCCTCCTGCCCTCCAACCCTCCCTTCCCCAAGCCCCATAAGCTCCTCAGCTGGCATCTTTGGAATGCCCTGGAAATCGACCCTCAAAAGTCTGTTTCCTCCTCTCAACCTTGGGACCATGGGGGATGTTGGCACCTGCCTGCCTCCCCCAGAACTGAGACAGTGTCACCCGCTTGCTTTTTCCAGGGTTCCCTGCCAAGGGGAGGAAAGGCCGCATTTTTGGACCTAATAAGTCTGGCTTGGAGGATGTAAAGATCCCCACGACTTCAAGTTTCCTTCTATAATTTAGTGTCGAAAGAGCTCTGCAGAAAGGGCAATATGTGTTCATATCACAGTGAAGGGCAGCGAGGTGTTTTCATCTCCTGAATTCTCCAGACGTTTGAAGCTGACATTGATTTTTGGGGGGAAGCCATTTTAAAATATTACCTCCCCTTCTGTTTTCTTTTGAATGAATGTTCATTTCTGGCACCAGGACACATAATAGCAACAGGGAAAGTACAAATGCACCCAGAGCACTGCCTTTACTCTGGCTCACATTTCCCACGTCCCTGTGGCCAGCTCTGGCCCCTCACAGACCCCATCCTGTCAGACAGTGCACGGGATAGCTGGAGGCTTCTGGTTGACTCTGGGTTGCCTGGGGTGGGGGTAGGTGTAGACCACTGACATGGTCTCAGGTGACTCAGGCACCCTCTCTCACCTGCTGATGCCTCTGAGCCAGGGGTGGGGCCTCCGAGCAGAGAAAATGCAGCCAACCCAGATCCCAGCCAGTGTCCAGAAGCCTCATTGGAGGCGGCCTGTTGGCCTTTCCTGGACCACCTGCTTAAGTGTCTTCCTCGAGAACTTGGAGAGAGCCTTGGTTTTCAGCCCCCTTGGTCAGTGCTGCCCCCTCCCATCAGCAGGCCCCTGTCTCCAAGGGTCCTCTGCGCTGCCTCCTGCTCACAGAAGGCTGCTTTGAGCTGCAGTTACAGGGTTGGGCACGGCCTTTTGGGGGACTCCACCCGCAACTCATGTTTCCCTCGCTTGTGTCCTGGCCTGTGCCCAGTGTGGGAGTCATTTAGCCTCATGGAGGTGTCAGTCATTGACCCTCTGCCTGGAGTACTTGCAGGGACTTTGAGGGCCATGAGAGTCCTGAAGAGGTACCATGGGGCCTGAGCCCCCATCAGCCAGGGACAGGTGTCTGGACCCCTCAGGTGTCATCATGAAGCTGTCCTGTTGCTGCTCTGCACTGCCCAGAGGTCCCTGGGCTCCCGTGGGGTGGTGATGGCCTGGACTCCAGGCCAGGGAGAGACTGTGGATGTGGGGACCACAGGATCTGCTGATGTCTCCTTCGTGTGGCCATGGAGGACTCGTTTTTTCCCAACTCACCCACCACAGCCAGACCTCTGTGTCACCTTCCTGCACCCTGGCAGTAGATAATGCCTGTAGGTGCCTGTCGTGTGCAGCCGTGCTGAGCATGCCGGGTCCCCTTGCTGTCCTCAGAGGGTGGCCAGGTCTGCCTGCTATTGGTGTGGTCTGGCACCGCTCCCCTCGCTGTGGGTGCCCCACCTGTACTGGGTGCTGAGCTCACACACCTGACCGTATAGGTGCATCATCGCCTTTCATAGACCAGGCATGTGCCCTGTGGTGCTGGGCAGCCGCAGGCCCAGGATTGAGAGGTCTCCCCTGTGGCCTCATGTGGGAGGGTCAGGTGTTGCTTTCAGAGGAGCCACAAGCAGCCCGATCTGGCTGACATGGGGAGATGAGGGGATGTGCAGAGGAGATGGTGCTCACTTGTTGGAGCAAGATGCTTAGAAAGGGCTCAACTCAATTTGGCTGGCGGTCACCCTGCTTTTATATTTTTATTTTTAAAAAATCTTCTAAGGGCACAAATTTGTTGGAAGAGGTGTAATTTGAAAGCAGTTGGGTGTCAACACTGAGCTTGCTTTCCCAAATGATGTTTCATGTGTCATCTTTTTTTTTTTTTTTTTTTTTTTTGCGGTACGTGGGCCTCTTACCGTTGTGGCCTCTCCCGTTGCGGAGCACAGGCTCCGGACGCACAGGCTCAGCGGCCATGGCTCACGGACCCAGCCGCTCCGCGGCATGCGGGATCTTCCCGGACCGGGGCACGAACCCGTGTCCCCTGCATTGGCAGGCGGACTCTCAACCACTGCGCCACCAAGGAAGCCCTCAGCAGGCATTTTTTGAGCATGTGTCCTGGTTCCAGCCCTGGTGTACCACAGTCAGCAGGAGAGTCATGGTGGGAGAGCCGGGTGCTCACAGAGGGGGGGTGTTTGCGAGAAGCCTGCAGGAAGCAAGGGAGTCAGTCTGTGGAGAGACTGTCCTGCGGTCCTGGGCTGGCTGGGCTTGTCGGGTGTCTGCCACTCACCTTCCAGAATGGCTGACTCTAGCAGCCCTCTGCCTGGCTGTAGGCATCTCTTGGGGCCAGTAGCTTGGGCTGGCTTCAGGCTGGAGCTGGATGATGCCGAAGGTGAGAACACGGAGCTGTGGGTCATCACTTCGATGGAGAAGAGCTTGACTCAGTCCTGCAGGGGTTCAGGCCACAGGCTCGGGTCTCCTTTGTGGTCTGCCTCGGCTGAACGGTGCCAGCCTCTGCCTGAGGTGGTGGGAAGGGGTGCTTAGGAGCCTCGCAGCCAGGCAGGGCACACTGTGCAGTGCATACAAACACTCTGGGAGCGTGTCCTGCTGCATTCGGACCCCAGCCCCACAGCTTCGCAGTGGGGAGGCCATAGAGAGGGCACCTGCCTTTCTGAACCCCGGTTTACCTGCTTGTGCAATGGGGATGGTGCTAGCCAACCCTCACAGGGCCATGGGGACTGCGGAGAGGTGCATCCAGCACCGAGCGTGCAGCACTGCTGAGAGTGGGCACTCAGGGTTAAGCCTCTTCTCACCCGCAGATAAACAGTTTAAGAAGCTGAGATTGAAGTGGAGAGCAAGCTCAACCTGGAGGAGCAGGAAGGCCTGCCTGAGGCTGGAGGTGGGCCCCTGGGGTGGCCCAGGGGCCTCCAGGTGCAGGCAGGCTGAGGGCCTGTGCCCCTGCAGCTCTACCTGAGCACCCGGCTGGTGAGCTGCTGATAAGGAAAGGGTGTGAATGAAGCAGGTGGAATCTCTAAGAAGCATATTAGGATCTGCTTCTGGCCACAGACAATCCAGGAGCTGTGTTTTGGGTGGAGAGGCCCCCTGGTGAGGATGCAGAAGCCCAGCCTGTCTGAGGTTGGCAACCTGAGTCAGCTGTAGGTTTTCCCGCTTCAAGTATTTTTCATATCCAGTTCTGTTCCTGAGAGACTTGAATTCTAAGATTTCCTGGAATACTTGATCATTACCTCCAATTTATGTCAGTGTTCTTTAAATAAGTGTTAAAGTTTTGGAAGAGAATAAAAGAAAAATGATCAAGGCAGTGTGGTATAGAGAAATAGATCAATGAAACAGAATAGAGAGCCCAGAAACAGATACACATAAATATATGACCTGACCTTTGACAAAGGGGCAAAGGCAACACAATGGAGAAAGACGGTCATTTCAACAGATGGTACTGTTGAAACTGTACATCCACATGCAAAAAAATGAATATGGACACAGACCTTATACCTTTCACAAAAGTTAACTCAAAATGGATCATAGACGTAAATGTAAAATGCAAAACTGTAAATTTCCTGGAAGATAACATAGGAGAAAATGTAGGTGACCTTGGGTTTGGCAGTTACTTTTTAGATACAACACCACAGATATGATCGATGAAAGAAAAACTTTCTAAGTTCAGCTTCATTAAAATGAAAAACTTCTGTTCTGCAAAGGCCTATAAGCAAATGAGAAGACAAGATGCAGTCTGGGAGGAAATCTTTGTCAAACGCCTATCTGATAAAGGGCTGTTACCCAGAATATACCAAGAACTCTTAAAACTTAACAATAAGAAACCAGACAACCAGATTAAAAAATAGGGGCTTCCCTGGTGGCGCAGTGGTTGAGAATCTGCCTGCCAGTGCAGCGGACACGGGTTCGAGCCCTGGTCTGGGAGGATCCCACATGCCGCGGAGCAACTAGGCCCGTGAGCCACAACTACTGAGCCTGCGCTCTGGAGCCTGTGCTCCACAACAAGAGAGGCTGCGATAGTGAGAGGCCCGCGCACTGCGATGAAGAGTGGCCCCCGCTTGCCACAACTAGAGAAAGCCCTCGCACAGAAACGAAGACCCAACACAGCAAAAATAAATTAATAAAGTTCAGAGAAAAAATTCGTCATTATAAAAAAAAAAAAATAGGCCAAGACCTTTTTTGTGGGTCACGGAAGGGGAACACAGAACCATGGTCCCCTCCTTGCCTCTGACCTTGGCTTCTTGAACAGAGGAAAGCTCGGGGGTGGGGGTGGGGGGAAGTGGGCTAAAGACCTTAACAAACATCTCATAAAAGAAGATACACAGATGGCAGATAAGCATATGAACAGACACTCCACATCATGTTTCATTGGGGAAATGCAAATTAAAACAATGAGATATCACTACACACCTATTAGAATGGCCAAAATTCAGAATACTGGCATCACCAAATGCTGACAAGTATGTGGAGCAACAGGAGCTCTCATTCGTTGCTTGTGGGAATGCAAAATGGTACAGCCACTTTGGAAGACAGTATGACGACATCTTACAAAACTTTACACTCTTACCATATCCTTCAGCAATCATGCTCCTTGGTATTTACCCAAATAAGTTGAAAATTTATGTCCGCACACAGATGTTTATAGCAGCTTTATTCATAATTGCCAAAACTTGGAAGCAACCAAGATATCCTTCAGTAGTTGAACAGATAAACTGTAGTCCATCCAGACAGTGGAATATTATTCAGCGCTAAAAAGAAATGAACTTTCAAACAATGTAAAGATACGGAAGAACCTTAAATGCACATTAGTAAGTGAAAGACGCCAATCTGAAAAGACTGCATGCTGTATGATTCCAACGATATGACATTCTGGAAAAGGCAAAACTGTGGAGACAGTTAAAAGATCAGTGGTTGCCAGGGGTTAGTGGGGAGGGACTGATGAATATGTAGAGCACAGAGGATTTTTAGGGCAGTGAAACTATTCTGTGTGATACTATAATGATGGATACATGTCATTATAAATTTGTCCAAACCCATAGAATGTGCAGCACCAAGAGAGAACCATAATATAAACAATGACTTTAGTTAATAATAATATCAATATTGGCATGCCAGTTATAACAAAGTACCACACCAATGCAAGATATTAATAATAGGGAAAACTGTGTGCAGGTGTGAGGGAGCACAAGGGAACTCTGTACTTTCTGCTCAATCTTTCTGTAAGCCGAGAACTTCTTTTAAAAAAATAGTTCATTAATTAAAAAGCAAAACAAAGCAGCATAACAGCTACATTAAAGAAGTATGCAGAAATGAAAAAACTACTCATAATTCAAGTGAATATAACTACTTACTATTTTTGCACATTACCTTCAAGTTCTTGTTTCCCCATGTATTTTATAAATACAGCTATAGCTACTAAGTGTCACAGCTTTTATTTTTATTTATTTATATATTTAAAAAATAAAGTTATTTATGTATGTATGTATGTTTGGCTGTGTTGGGTCTTCCTTGCTGCGTGCAGGCTTTCTCTAGTTGCGGCGAGCAGGGGCTACTCTTTGTTGCGGTGCGTGGGCTTCTCATTGTGGTGGCTTCTCTTGTTGCAGAGCACGGGCTCTAGGCACGTGGGCTTCAGTAGTTGTGTCACATGGGCTCAGTAGTTGTGGCTCATGGGCTCTAGAGAGCAGGCTCAGTAGTTGTTGCGCACGGGCTTAGTTGCTCTGCGGCACGTGGGATCTTCCCGGACCAGGGATTGAACCCGTGTCCCCTGCACTGGCAGGTAGATTGTTAACCACTGCGTCACCAGGGAAGTCCCATCACTGCTTTTAAAATTTATCTTTTTATTTGTTTCTAGAGTGTCTCTTAATGCAATTTATTGGTTTGCAAGGAGAGGATCTGGTTTGGGGTCCATTCCTGTCTTTGTGCTTTGTGTTCCGGTCCTCTTGGAGGGGTTTTCCAGAAAGCCCTGCCCAGCCGTGCTCTGGGGGGAGCTGCAGTCTGGGCAGAGCGTCCTTGGCCATAGAGAGGTGGCCCTGGATTGTGGGCTCCCTGAGCATCTGCTTCCAGGGGCTTCTGTGCCAAGCGGTCTTCATGCCTTCATGGCACAAGTCAGGAGGACTGGACAGTGGTCCCCCTCATGCGCCACCTCCCTGAGGACCAAGGCTGGTCAGCCCTTGAGCTGGGCGTATTTCTCAGGTGTTCAGGAGTGGGGTCTCTCTATGGTGGCTCCAGAAATTAAAGATGGCATGGCATGAGCCCTGCCCAGGCACATGGGCAGAGGAGCCAGTGGAGTAGAGGGCGGTGCTGGACGAGGCTTGGTGCCCCCAAGTCCTGGTGGTTTGCACAGGGCTGTCCTGGCTTGGCTTCGGGGGCCTCCTTGGCAGGAGGCTGTCAGCTGGCCATGGGCAGGAGGGCAGGAAAGAAGCTGTGGTATGGTGAGGGCTTTCTTGGATGTCTGGACCCATGTGTGAGTTTATCAGGTCCTCAGAACCACTTTGAGAAGTTTTGGGACTCTGTTTTCATAGATGAGAAGGAGACTCAGGGAAGGTGGCTCACATCCAAGCTCACACAGAGAGACAGCAGCTGGTGGCACGCTTCCTGCTTCTCCCCTGCATTGTCATTTTGCATGTGTGTTCAGAGGGTTGCTTTGGAAAGGGGTGTTACTAAATAGGCTTGAAGAGTGCTGGGTCAAGCATGAATTGCTGTTGTGGGACTTCTCAGAGCCTTTAAAATACTCGCTGTATTGTGAAGCTCTTGACAGGGTGTGGGAGGCCTTGCACCCCTTCCCCCTTTTCTTTAGTTTTGCGAAGATCTCATGGGACCAGGATGGGCTCCGAGGAGTGTTGGCTGACTGTTGGTAGAGTTCCAACAGTTCCAACATTGGAACATAGAGTTCCAATGTTCCCATGGCATGTCTTGGCTGCGTTGCAGACATGGGGGTTCCCACCTCACTTATTGGTGGTGCTGTTGTCAGCACTTGGATCTAGACATGGAAAGCTGGCCTTGCCCTTGAGAAGACTCCCTACCTGTCTCAGGCCAGAAGCTGCCTGGAAGGACCTGTCCTCCTGATGTCCACTTTTCCCCCCAGGCCTCCTGCTTTCCTGGCTGTCTGTGTGCTTTCTCAGGAGTGGATAAGCTGGGAAAATTCTTAGCTGCAAACCAAGTGTGGCTAAGCAGTGCAGACTTTTGATCATCCCCAGAATCTGAAATCTGGGGATGCCTGTCCAGGGCCCTAGTGACTCAGCAATGTTGGCAGGGAGAAAGGTGCTGTCCCTCTTTCTCTTCTGCTTTCCTCAGCCTTGTTGGATTTGTCCCCAGTCTTGTCGCCTCATGGTGGCAGAAAGGCTGCCATAGTTCCACGCATCACAACCATATTTGAAGACAGGAAGCAAGCAGGTGGTTAGGTGGAGGTTAGGTAAGGTGTCCATATTTTAATCCATAAAGGAAAACGTTTACCAGTAAGCCTCTTTGGTTTTTCTGGTTACAATGAGATTGTGTGGTCTCCCTTAGCTGCAAGGGCATCTGGGAAAGGCTTGATGGCATAGATGGGTTATGATCTATTCCCTGGGGCTGGGCACAGTGGGTTTTGTTGGTAGACAGGGGTGGCAGGCAGTGGGCGAGTGTGAGGGGTGCCTGCCCGTGTCTGTCTTGGTTACTTTATCCCCCCAAGGTCTTATTGGTGCTCATTACCTCATCCCTCCAAGATCTGATTGGTGCCCATGTTTGATGAGGCCCTCTTCCACCTGGGCCTGTCTTCTGAACAGAACAACCCACATACCCTACTGCTTCTAGGTGCCTCCAGGGGCTGCCATGCCCTGCTCCTTC
The DNA here is from genome assembly GCF_059928025.1 of Delphinapterus leucas. Lineage (NCBI taxonomy): Eukaryota > Metazoa > Chordata > Mammalia > Artiodactyla > Monodontidae > Delphinapterus > Delphinapterus leucas. Next base: position 35,320,820 of record NC_143134.1, read on the forward strand.
CACCTCTCACCTCCAGGAGCCTGTGGCTGGGACCCTGTGACATGGCCTCCTAGCTGTCTACCCACTGGCCCTACCCTCTCCTCTTTCCTCTTTCTCTGAGCTTTCTCCTCTCTGCCAGCAATCCAGTTTACACTTCTCCACAAACTTTTTATTTTGAAAAACATGGATGGGAAAGTTGGAGTTACCAGCTGTAAACATTTTGCCACATTTGCTTTATCTCTGTACCTCTGCATATGTTTTATTCTGGTCCATTTCCACCTTGCCCTGAAAACTTCAGCATCTCATATAGGAGTGAGGACGTTTTCCTACAAAACCATAGCTCAGTGTCACACTCAAATCTAACTTGGGTGCTGTCAGCCACACGTCTGACGTGGACTGCGCCTTCCTGATGGTTTTCCTGTTTGGATCCAGGATCCAGTCAAGAGTCATGCATTGCATTTGGTTGTCGTGTCAGTTTTAATCTAGAACAATCCCTCCCCCCAACGTGCTAGCCCTGGACCCCCTCCAATGAGTGGGGGTTGTGAGGATGGAGGGGGTGGCGGACGATGGATGGGGAGGCCACTGTGGGGTTTTGGGGGGGACGTTTCAAGCTACCTGAGTTACGGTTAGGGTGACGGACATGACAGATGCTGAAACCTGAAAAAGAAAAAACTGCCCCAAATCTCTTTCCTCTGACGTAGCTGTTTTCACTTTGGTACATGCCCTTCTTGTCTCTTTTTTATGTTCTGGGTATTTTGCAAAGTCATAATTGTAGCATTTGTGCTAACGTGTGCAGTGATGGTGAATCACCACGTGGCCTGCAGCTCCCACCTCCCTGAGCTGTGGTGAGAGCCCACCACTGGGATGAGTGGATCCACGAGCCTCCCCTTTCCCCTGGGGGGTGAGTTCAGGGTGGGCTCACACCCAGCCCTGCCCACAGCTGGGCCCAGGTTTTTGCATGTTCCTGTCATCTCCAGACTGGGGCCAGACACGTCAGGGTGCTTCCCCCTGCACCCTGTGGGATGCAGCTTCTCAGCCTGGGTGCTGCTGTGGTCCTCCAGAAGGAGCTGGCTGTTGGGCTGTGTCTTCAAGCCAGGAAGTCCTTTTGCTGCATTGGCCGGCAGCAATCCGCTGACACCTACCTTGACAGGTTCTGTGGCATTTCTTCTCTCTAATTAAGAGTTTCAAGCAGGAGAGTAAATTTGGCTTTTTTGGAAGAACACTGAAAGCTTGAAGGGTGGAGGAGACTGGATGGGGAGCAGGGCAGGGGTGCAGTCACCAGGTGCCTTCCTGGGTGCGGTGGGGGCCCACGTGTGCTTGGATTTTGGAAATACTCCACCCTCAAGTGTTTTTGGGCAATAGCAGTAATTGACTTAAGGGGACTGCAGGGTCGTTGGTTATCAGCATCGCGAGGGTCCCCTGCCACTGTTGAAAGACCCCCTGCATCCTCTCAGGTCTTTGGGGCCATCCTGTGTTCCCAGTTGGAAGCATGTTCCCAAAGGTCTGGGTCTGGATGGCCACAGCCACAGGCAGAGTGGGCTGGTTCTAGGGGACCCTATGGAACAGTCTCGATGTCTGCACATTCTCGGGCCCTGGGGACCCAAGCAGCACCCCCGCCTCTCCCTGGCTATGCACTAGACCTATGACATATGCGAATGATCTGCTCTAGCTTTTGCTTGGGATGGTTGCCCCCACCCTGCATGACGTAGGTCTTGGCCTGGTCACCTGGACTGTTGGGCTCCTAGGGGGACAAAAGCTGCCCTCAGTGGTGGCTGTCTGTGCTTTGACAAGCTTCCAGACATTTCCCTAGGGACATTTGATTGGGGTGGTTCTGCCCCATGATAGTGGCCTCTGAGCGTTCTGGGTGAGGACTCTGGGTTGAGAGCCTGGGGCCTGGACTGTGGGCCTTGTGTGTGTGCTGAGTGGTCCTGAACTTGGAGCCACGACGTGGGGAGAAGGTTATCAGTTGGGGAGGAGCCATTTCATGGAGAGGGGTAGGGGCTGTGTTGTGTGGGGAGGGTGGCTGGCTCTTGGTGTCTTGGGTGGCCAGGGTGGGCAGCTGGGGGTTCAGGTTTTACCAGGGGTTGATGGAGAACACTGAGGCTTCTCTGTTAGCACACGTGTGGTGCTGTGAGTGATTTGGAGTCACACAGGGGGGGCTGGTTCCTGGGGGTGGTAGAGGCAAGGGTGTTCCCAGGCATTGGTGGCCCTGACTGTGGGATTCTTGGCCTTTAGATGCCAGTGGACCCACCTTCCCCACCTATACTGTCTCCTGGGGTTTGGGGCCCAGCCTCAGAAGGGCTTGCCTGCCCCCTCCCATCTTGCTTAGCTGCTTTTGCAAGTTGGAGGTTAACATCCCCTGGACAGCACCCCGGGATACATACAGGACTGGTGTGGGTTTTGGGGCCCTCAGGTGGTCTGCCCGTGCTGGGGGTCTGGTTGCTGTGGCCGCAGACCCGGCTCAGCCTGAGAGGAGGTCTGCACAGATGACTGCGTTTGCTGTTTGTGAAAAGAAGGTTAAAAAGGACACTGGAAGTGAATAAACTCAGCTAGGCATACTTCAGAGGAAGAGGACAGGATGAGTTTAGGGAAAGTGGCAAAACACATTAAAAGCTATCAGTTAGAAATAAAATGAAGCAAAAGCAGATGAAAATAAACAGTGAAAGAGTTTTTAAGAAGAAAGGGATAGATGGTATTCTTTGAAAGTAAAGGAAAATAAAATGCTGAACAGTAGAGGGGTGTTGCCTTATTATTGTGGAAGTCAAACTGCTGGAGCCTACAGAGCAGGTCAGTGCATTGTGAGCCCTACCTGGCAGAGGCAGATGTTTCCCTGTAACCCCGGCCCCAGGTCCTGTTGCCAGCCTACCGTCCTGTAGATTGCCTGCCTGCCCTAGAATTTCCTGCACGGAGATCACACAGTGTGTGTTCAGCCTTTTGTGTCTGCTGCCCACACATGTCAGTATGCGCTTTGGGACTCAGCCCTGGCTGCACCGATCAGCAGTCGGTTCCTTTTCTACTGTGTAGGTGTTCACAGTCTGCCTGTCGATCCATGGACAGACTTGGGTGGTTTCCAGTCTGGACTGTAACGGATTGGAGGGAGGAGGCTAAGGTGGGCGTGGGGGTCCGGGGCTGCTCTCTCCCTGTCCTTGGCAGCTCTAGGCCCCTGCTTGCCTGGGCTGGAGTGGGTGCCCGCTCACTCCCTTGCTCTTGAGTCCTGAGTGTGGAGAGCCCTTCAGCCTGTTCCTGTGTACTTCTTGCAGTGGGGACAGCATAGAGGCAGCCTGCTCTGGGTTCTGTGTCCAGACAACAAGGACCCAGACCCATGGTGGGCATGTTTGCTCCAGTCGGAGAGAGCAGCGGCTGCCCTGCAGGAAACCTCACCCCTCTGGCTGCCCTGCCTACTCGCCTGCACCTCCGCCTGTCCTGGGAAGTGTGGTGTTTGGCTCACGGCTGCCCTGCCTGAGATGTCTGTCAGCCTCTGTAAATATTTGATGACGGTGATAATAAAAGACAAAGCCCTGCTCTGTTCCTGGAGGGGAGCAAGATGGTGACTCTGGAACGTTCTGGCCCTGCTGGCTGCTTCCTGGAGAGCTTTATAGATGCATTTTTGAGGCAGGCCCTTTGTGTCCTTGATCTGGCAAGGCAGAGCGGAGGCAGCGTAGCCAACTTTCCACCTGGAGCCAGGCTGGGCCTCTGTGAGTGGGGCTGGCCAGGGCAGAGGTCACAGTGGGATCTTGCCCTTCAGATGTGACTTGGGACAAACCCCTGGCCACAAGTCCTGGGGAGGAGCGCAGAAGAGCTGGGGGACTAGGGTTTTGCACAGGTGCCAGACTTATAGCAGAGGGGTCTGTGGCTGGCCAGTACTGTCAGGCCCTGGTGGGCTTAGCTGGGCTGTCATGGCTGTCATTGCATGCCTGCCCCCGTGGCCCTGCCCTTGTGGTCCTGCTTCCATAGTCCTTCCCTTGTGGCCTGCATGTGGCAGCAGTGGCACCTGACTCTGGCTTCCCCACCACTGGCTGTGGCTCATGCAGGTTGCGTGTGCGGTGAAGAAGCCCCATCAGGCCTTGCTGGCCTTGGTGTGCATTTGTGTCTGTCATCTTGGGTTTGTGTGCCAGAGAAGAGGCCTGCCTGCCCCGTGGGCGCCTCTGTGGGAAAGACAGGCCCTTTGAGGCAGCCTTGCCGACGGGGAGCAGGCCTCCAGGGCTCTGGAGTCAGGGCCACCGCCCTACCAGGCGGTGAAGCCTTTCTCCTTGGGCGGGGCAGGAACTGCCAGTGGGCCTTTGTGCTCCCGGGGAGGGGGTGGGTGTTCCAGGCAGGTGTTCCATGGCCGATGGCCTTTCAACAAAGGGTTTCTGCTGGGTTTTCTCTTTGGAGGAAGGAAACTACTGTGGGCGGAGAGGAGGGTAGGTGTAGTTTGGTGGAGGTTGAATTATGAAGGTTTCAAAGGGCCTTGCCTCTGAGTATAATTATTAATGGTCGTGATAACAGCTACAGCAATTTCCTGAAAGCTCACTGAGGCCCCGTGCTAACGTGTGTGCTTGCGTTTCTCATTGAGTCCTGGGCTGCTGCCCCAGGAGGCTGGATCTTCTCTGAGGCCCATGAAGGCTGTGCTTGCTGGAGATGTCCTCCACTGCCCTGGGCTGCCTTTGCTTGGGATTCCTGTCGGCCCCTCAGAGTACCCACAGTCTTGCTGGGGTGGGGCGAGGCTGGAGGCACCGCTGCCGGACCTGGAAGGACCTTTCCTGTGGGTTGTGGGAAGGGGGCCAGCCAGTCTGACTCAGGTGGGGGGCACTTTCGGGGGCCTTGAGCACGCATTGCTGAACCTGGCTTGTGACATGAAGCTGGAGTGAGGGCACTGGGCCTGGTGGGCGGGATGTGGCCCAGAGGAAGGTGGGTGGCCAGGAGGGGACACAGGCATGGCAACGTGGACAGATGGCGCCTGTGTGGGCAGTGATAGTCGGGATGTAGATGAAAGAGGGCCCACGTGGGGCTTCCTTCTTCATTTTGAGAGGGGAAAGATGAATTAAAAAAGATGGCATTGCCGCCTCAACATCAGGTGTGAAGCTGGGTGACAGCCGGCCCCAAGGAAGGTTGGAAGGCAGCCTGAAGTAGACGGCTGCTGGGTCCAGGCCCAGGGTCAGGTGGGCCAGGAAGGGGTGTGGGAAGCTAGATGGTGGAGGCGTCCACGGCCTTATACCCTAACCTCTGAATATGCCACCTATGTGGTTAGAGGGACTTTGCAGATGCAGTTGGATTGAGGACCCTGAGGTGGGAGATGATCCTGGATTATCCAGGTGGGCCCAGGGTCATCACTTGGGTCCTTTATAAGAGGGGGCAGGAGGGTCCTACGGAGACGTGACTACAGAAGACGGAGGATGGAGCCATGAGCTGAGGAACATGGTGACCTCTACCGGCTGGACAAGGGGATGGATTCTCCATGGAACCCCAGAAGGAAGCAGGGAGATGTGTGACACCTTGACTCTGCCCATGAGTCTGCCTTCTCGCTTCTGGCCCCCCAGAACTTTGAGAGAATGTGTGCTGTTTGGGCTGTAGTGGTGGCAGCTTGTACAGCAGTGACAGGAAGCTAGCCAGCCTGCCTCCTGGTGGACAGAGCACAGCTCGGGGCTGGACACCCAGCAGGCCAGGAGAGGCTGCCTGTGGGAGGAGTGTCAGGGGGTTTATGGGCTGTGGGTGGAGCCACTGGTGGTGCCTCTGGACCGTGCTCCCCCAGTTGGGTGTAGGGGGACAGCTGGCTTGGGGAGAGATGTGTCTGGCCTGAGTGCTGGAGCCGCCGGTGGTGTCATAACCTGGTCAATGGGTATGAGGGGCTGTTGCAGGCTCTTGGGGGCTGATGTGAAAACAGGGTTCAGGGACACGGGCCTGACAGCTGCATGTGAGGTGGTGGGAGCAGTAGAGACAGAGAGTGGCCGTGGCCCCTTCCTGGGGACCTGTCCATGCAGGCAGCCTCCTGGCTCACATCACTGCTGGGGGAGGCAGAAAGTAATGAAGCCTCCAACTGTGACATGTGATGAACAGCCTGTGGCCCCACGGAGGGGTAGGGAGGCCTCTGGGGAGAGTTGTGAACGGAAGCCTGTGCACAGTGGGGAACCTCTGGGCAGGGGTGGCTGAGCAGCCAGCCCATGGGCCCTTAGGGCTCTATTCTAAAAGCTCCTGCCCAGGACCTGGCTCTGGGGCTGGTGGCACATGTGCCCCCATCTGCCCGTCACAGAGCTGAGGGGAACTTACCTGCCAGGTGGGATCTCCCAGGGCTGGGGTCTCCATGGCAGGGAGAGAGGGAGTGCAGGAGAGGCCACGGCCAGCTGTCCTATGGCCATTCCCTCGGGCTCCCTCCTGGAGGGCCGTCCTGCTGCTCACTACAGGCCGAGAGTAAACTCAGCCCATAGGAGGTAACAGTTTTAGGTGAGAGAAGTCAGTGAATAGTAGGAATCAAGGCTCTCTGGGGGAATATGTTGGACTTGTTGCGCTCAAATCAGAAAAGCGTTCACATTTGTGGGAGATCCTGTTTTCCTCCTTCCATTCTGGTACAAGTATTACTGTTTAGCGACCTCCCTCCCCAAAGTCTGTATTTGCACATCCGCTTTACCAGTGATGGGGGGCATGAGGGCCAGGGTTGGCCAGGTCCGTCCCTCCAGCTGACCAGCCTGTCTCTCCTGCCCCCTGCTGGTACCTCTCTGTTCTTCCACCCCATCTCCGTCCCCCCATATCCCATTGCTGTATTCCCTTCCCCCACTAGTCCCCCTGCCCCATCTCTGTCCCCACCCCTTTCTGGCAGGAGCCCTGTATCCATAGCAACAGTTGCTGCTGTGGAAACCGGTGCCTGCCTCCTCATCCCATGGGGAGGTATTTTTGGCACTGCAGAGAGATTTTTATTTTATCTTTGGTTTTGACTTTTACTCTCTGAGTGAGCACTACACAGACAGAGCTGGGGGCAGCATTCAAGGAGGCCTTTGCACTGGGGGGCACTGGGCCTGAGAGCCACCCTGTGGTTGTGTAGATGCAGGCCCTTCCCCGTGGGATCCTGTAGACTCACTCAGAGATGCTGGCTCCTTTGAGCAGCCTCTGGGGCCGTAGATCATGGGGTCCACAGATTGTACTGGGGGCTTTAGGCAGTGACTCTGGACAACAGGAGAAACCCAGGGGGTGAGCCTGGACATGTGAAGTGGTTTGACTGAAGCCCCTCAGCCTTGGGCCTGAGCCAGTGGTCATAATAAGAGTTCACTGGGAGTACCCGGGGCATTTGCTTTTTGGGCACCAACCCAGCCCTGGCCCTGTGTGGAGCCTAATGCAGCAAGTTCCTGTGATGCTGCCCAGGGCCCATTTTACAGGTGAGGATACTGATCCCACCAGGGTGGTTTTGGGCACTTCTGCTAGACATCTCCTTCTGAGACGTCTTCCTGTCCCCCCAAGGCCCATGGATGGCATGATATCTGGGGTCAGCTTCTTCCATCGTTTCTTTGGGGGCTTGGACTGTACCCCTCCCTTACCCTGGTCTTGGCAGCTGCGATTATAGGTGACCCCAACGTGTGGCACCTGCCCTGACACAAATTCACCCCTTGCCGGGGTTGCTACTGGGATGCCCAGGAGACCCCAGGGGCATGGGATCTGCCCTGTCTGGCCCTGGCACACCCTGGCATTGTGGCTGGGGGCTGTGGGTTCCCAGGTGTCCTCGATTGGGACGCCAGGGAGGCTGGTGGCCACATGGCTGATGGAGTGGACAGGTCTTCCCGTGAGCCAGTGCTGGGGTTGACGTGTGCCGGGCCTGCCCTTGACGAACAGTCACTGAGGATGGTCCACAGTGCATCTGCTGCCATTGGTGGGGAGCTGTGGCCCCTCGGGGAGGGAGTCCAGCCCCCTCTCCTGGTTTCCTTGTTGGGGAGGTGGCTTGGGTGTGCTGCACCCCAGGGTGACTAAGAGCTGCTCACTGACCCATCATCTCTTCATCTTCCAAGTGGGGGTGATGACAGCTTGCAGGGGGCCATGGCGTTGCCCATGATGCCCATGCCTGGCCAGGTCTCCCTGGAAAGGTCATGCCCAGGGCGTCCAAATCAGAGGCAAGGCCACTGGTACTGACTGAGGGCCAGAACATCCCAATTGTTATTGCTGACTTATCATCATGGAAATTCCAAATAGGAAAAGTAGACTAACAAACCTCATCCCACCCTGAATTATTATCAGGAGTCTCCTGTACTTTATCTTCTCAAATAAACTCCCAAGTGCAGACCTGCCCAAGGTCAGACCTGCCCAGATCTCTGGGGGGACCTCAGTTGCCATCCCTGACAGGCAGGACCCTAGTTCCCCCCAGCTTCCGCAGACGGTCTCGTCTCCCATTAAGCAACACACAGTAAGTGCTCAGTGCACACTCAGGGGGATTGGACTGGTCCCTCTTCTTTGCCCCCTGGAGGAGATGGAGCTCAACAGGAAGAAGCATTCAGCATTTGTGGGTTTTACAGAATTAGGAATTCTGTCTCCAGTGAGTGCGTTCGGTGCAAACCCAAAGCCGTTTATAGAACAGATGCCAAAGGGAGCATTTGAAGTAAACGCCATGGTAACCTCACTCTAGGGAGGAAAATAGCCTTGCAGTGAAAGTAAGCATTGCTGCTGCCCAGAACATGGTCCAGGGGTGTAGCCGGTGAGTGCTTTTTGTTTTTAGTTTCATGAAGTTCAGCAGATCGCAGAGAATGGGGGAAACAGAGGGAAGGAAGAAAAAAGTCCCTATGCCCTCCTCCCTGAATGCAGCCCCCATTCTCATTGGCTGTTTTGTTCTCACTGTGTGAATTTTATTAAATCCCAGCCTGGTGCTTTTCACCCTTACCTGCCTCACCACTTTCCTCAGTAATCGGGGTTTGTAACTGCTCTGTGGACCACATGACCCACATCACCGCTGCCACGCCTGTCCTGGGATGTCTGGTTATTTCTCGAAATTATAAATAACCATCCAGTGAAGAATTCCAGACACACACACACAGGCATCGTGGTTTTGGATGACTTCCCTGGGTGGGGGGGGTGGAGCACAAGAGTGAGAGTCCCAGGTGGGAGCTGCAGGGCTCGAGACAGGCTGTGGGTGCGCTTCCTGGATTGCGGTGCCTGCTGGCATGAGCAACTGAAAATGGAGTTTTTGTGTTAACATTATCTGCCACTCTCTTATGCTGTATTCTCTGAGAAATATTTTAAATACAGTAGAGGAAATAGCTTTTTACGGGGGAGAAACACCCGACTCCTGTCACTGGTCCAAGCGTAAGCGCTTGCTCCTGCATGTGTCTGCCGCTCCTACCCATGTCCTTTTGCGTGTGCGCCTTCACACACGTGCAGTCGGGCTGTGCTCAGCACTTGCCTGGCTGCTCAGACGTAGGGTTTGGGGTGCGTTGCTGAGGAGGAGCAGCTCAGAGGAGACAGCTGTGCCCGGCAGAGGCAACAAATCCTGCGTTGCAGGGAGCTGAGCGTCCGGCTGTGTGGCCTCGGGCAAGCACCTGCCTCTGGTAGTCTAGTGAGGGTGCTATGAGCATTGGGGTCACCACTGCCCAGTGGCCTTGGAGGGTACCCTCCGCCAGGCTTCTTCCTGGGTCAGGGGTCAGAGGGAGGATGGTTGCAAAGAGTTACGAGATGATGGTGACCCCGGCAGAGAAGGCCGTGAGCGAATGATTTGGCTGTATCCTGTGGTTTACACTGGCTGAGTATCTACACCGGTCTTAGGCATTTCCTGTGCTGCCAAACCACACAAGGAGGTTCCCCATGTCAGTGGCAAGGAAGCTGATGGGGCTGGTTCATGTGGGTCACGTGATGCCTAAGCCCTGGCCCTGACCTAGGGAGTTGTGGGTGCCTTGCGGCACAGCAAGGGAGGAGCCCACGTGTGGTCTGAGGAGTGAAGGGTGCTGAAGGTCACTGAAGAGCTCTGTCACTTTTTCAAGGCTCTGGGCTCTGGTGGGGAGGGGGGTTGTGCTTGTGCTGTGAGGATGGTGGAGTTGGGTAGAGTCAGGGCTCTGACCCACGTACCTGGGTGGGCAGGCCCCGTGGCCAGGTGGCTGACGTGCTGACTGCTCCGGGCACTGTCCCTCATGGGGAGTGGCATCCCCACCTCTCCCTGCCATCTCTCCACACTGTGATGTTCCTGCCTGTGTATTTGGGGAGAACCAGGGGTCTGGGGGAGGTGGAGCTGTTTGTGCTCCTGGGGCCGGGTAAAGAGACTCTGGAGTGAGTGCAGCTGGGATGGGTGTGGGGGAGGCCAGGTGCCACATGATCCTGTGCTGGTGGCTATGACGCCTGCCACAGCCTGGGTGCTGACTGCGGCAGACTGTCTGGGAAGGGGTATGAGCAGGACTTGGTTATCTGCAGAGCAGCCCTGGGAAGGGTGAGCTGGAGGGTGAACTTCGGGAACTCACCCTGCTCTCTGCTTGTGCATGCGTCCTGGGTTCTTTCAGGCCTCCCCACCTGGAGCGATGTGTGCATCCTACTCTGAGATCTGCCCGTCTTCTGCAGCCATGCTTCACCCATGTCAACCATGTTCCCAGGAGCCCGCACACACCTGGAGGCAATGGGAGCCAGGTTGGCTGGGTGTCGCGTTCTGACCTGCTGCTTGTGGAGGTGTTGAGCTTCTCTGAGCCTCAGCTTCCTCTTCTGTAAAATGGGGGCAGCACCGACTTGCATAGCTCATAGGGTTGAGCACCAAAGGCAGGGGTCTTGTCTTAAGGTCACCTTAGTGAGCCCAGCGTGTGGCTGCACAGCAGGTCATGGCTGTTGGTAAATGTTTGCCTGAGGGAGAGGTAGATACAGGTGTGGAGGAGCTGGAGGCATTTCTTCACCCATCAGGGTGTAAGTGACAAGGAGAGAGACTCACTGACACCAGCTTTCCCAACCCTGAGTTCACAGGGTGTCAGACCTCAGAGTTTCGCTCCTGGGCCTCAGGAGCCTTTCCAGCTGTTGGAGGTGAGACGTTACAGGTGGAGGCAGAGAAGCCCCTGTGGGATGCCAGACATGGCATCTGTACGTCTTGGTCGTGAAGTGGGGAGGTGGCTTTACCATCCCCCGGGGAGCAAACCCTCCTACAGAAAGGAGCTAGTGCCCCACTGAGCACTAGCTCTGCATTGGATTTGGGATTCTGTTCTGATCTTGGGAAGACCATACCATCGTCCCATAGGTTACTGGGGCCACAAAGATGGTTGTCTTTTGCAGGTATGCCCTGGGGAGACCTGGGCTATAGGGCTGGATAACCCAGGAGGGCAGGATGGAGGGTGACAGAGAGCAGGATAATTGGGGTGGTGTGCTTATTTCACCTGTCATTTCATTTTACTTCATTTCACTGTGTATTTGTAATTTTTGGTCATTATTTCATTGCATACTTGGGTATCCACATAGTGGTAATTTTAACAACTGAGGTGTGGTTTCAGGTGTGTCTGCCTTGTTATTGGACGAACCAATCGTAGAGCTCTGGGCTTTGGGCAGTTTAGAGTTTGTACTTAGAAAGTTTGTTATGCATTCTTTTCTAAGTTTTTTAGTAGTCCAGCTAGAGACTACAACAATGTATCCTTGGTTATTAAAGCCTGGTATGAACTAGAACTTCTACCACATCCTGGGCAAGGCAGGGGTCTTGGAACGTGGAATTTCATCTACCCACCCCTGCCTGCCTTTTGTGATATTGTGTCTAAGATTTTCCTGTGTGTTTGAATTTGCAGGAGGTTTGTTTTGCTGCAATGTGCCCTGGTGTGATTTTCCTTGTATTTAACCTGGTTAGGGTTTATAGTACTTACTGAATCAATGTCTGGATGTCTTGTTTCAGTTTTGGAAAACTTTGGGCTGTTATTTTATACATATTCCTTTTGTTCCATCCTTTATGCCCTCTTGTTCCAGAACCCCATTTATGCATAGGTTGGACCTTTTCACTGTGTTCTATGAGTTTTTCAAAATCCTCGTTCCTGTATTGTCCATCCATTTGCCTCCATGTTACACTCTGTATACTTTGTACACACCTATTTTCCAGTTTGCTGATCCTGTCTTTAGCTGTGTCTAACCTGCTGTTAAACCCATATATTGAGTTCCCAGGTTCATTTCTTGGTTTTAGCTTCCATTTGATTCCTGTTCCATAGATTTTAGTTCTGGTGAAATTATCTATCTCACTATCTATTTTCTTGACCACACTAATCAGGATTTTATAGTCTGTGTCTAATAACTATAATATTTGGGTCCTCTTGTAGTTTATTGCCATTGTCTTTTTTTCTCTCTCGGTTTTCTCTCATTTGGCTTAGTCTCCTAGTCTGCCTGGCCATTTCAGATTTATGTGTTTAAAACTTATGGAGGTATTTGAGGGAGGTTGTGGGTGATTTTGTCTTTCTCTAGAGAAGATTTACTTTTGTTCCCAGAGGCAGTTAGAATTAGAGGAGATCATGTTAATCCAGTCTGAAATTGAGCTGATTCAAAGCTGAGCTTCAGCCTTTGTGAGGGCTGCTCTGTTCCATTTTATCCATTTTCCTAGCACTTTGCCCTCCTGGGGGGACTAGACTAAAGCCTGGGTATTCTCTGAGGCCTCTCTTCCTCAGCAATCCCTGTCAGACTACTGAAGCTCTGCCCAGCCTTTCAGTGTCTAGTCTACTGCATAGTGCCGATGCTCTAAGGCAGAGCAACACTGGTCCTACAGAAATGTATTGTGAGCCATACGTGTAATACATAGTTTAATAGCCACATTAAAAGTGTAAAAAGAGGGCTTCCCTGGTGGCGCAGTGGTTGAGAGTCTGCCTGCTGATGCAGGGGACACGGGTTCATGCCCCGGTCCGGGAAGATCCCACATGCTGCGGAGCAGCTGGACCCGTGAGCCATGGCCGCTGAGCCTGCGCATCTGGAGCCTGTGCTCCACAACGGGAGAGGCCACAACAGTGAGAGGCCCGCGTACCGCAAAAAAAAAAAAAGTGTAAAAAGAGCATGTAGGGTTAATTTTAATAATATATTTTCCTTAACTCAATATACCAAAAATATCTTTTTAACATGTACAGTTGACCTTTGAACAACACGGGTTTGAACTGCATGGGTCCACTTAATACATGGATTTTTTTCCCCCACTAAATACATGCCACAGTATTACACGATCCGTGGTTGGTTGAATCCATGGATGTAGAACCATGAATACGGAGGGCCAACTGTAAATTTGTATGTAGATTTTCAGCTGTGTGGAGGGTCAGTGCCCGCAGCCCCCATATTGTTCAAGGAGCAGCCCTAATTTAATGTAAGATTATTAACGAGACTTTAAAAATTCCTTTTAAAAATGCTATGTCTTAGAAATCTAGTGTATATCTTACACTTCGATTACATCTCAATTTGGACCAGCTGCATGTCAAGTGCTCATAGCCACATGTGGCTTGTAGCTATTGTCTTAGGCCACACAACTCTAGGGGAGAATGTGCTGAATGTGGGGCTCCCTTCTCTTCAGAGGAGTCAGACCCAGACCTTATTGCTCATTTCACATGCATGCGCCCCATGTGCCTGCTGTCTTGTTTTGATTGTGGCCCCAGGGCTTTTACTGCCATCTTGGGGAGGAAACAAGGCGTTGGTTCACAGGATTGGAGCAGATGGGAGCCACTGGGCTTTCCTTCATTCCAGACGACGCTGTGCCTCTGTGGTCCTCTGTGGCCTTGATCGCATGTATTGTCCATCTGTCAGTGCCTCCCCCCACCTTGTGTTCTGGTGCAGCACCTGGCCCAGAGGGACAGGCCTAGCTTCTTGTCCTGCATCCCTGGTACAGCGTCTGGCCCAGAGGGGCATCCCCCTGCCCTGTACCCTGGAGCAGTGCCTGGCCCAGAGGGACACCATGGGTGTTTCAGTCCTGGGAGCATGTTCACTCAGCAGACACTAGCCTGAGGCCATCGGTCTGCAGCCTGGCCCGTGAGGTCATCTTACCTCTGTTGGTCAGATTACTTAGGCTGCCCAGGGCCTCTGGACAGGAGAGGAGTGAGTCTGGGCCACTTTTTTCTGGGGTGGGGCTTAGAGGACTTGGCTGGATGGGGCCTTCTGCAGTAGGAGGCATTGGGTTCTCCCTCCTCTCTGCTCCTGAGCAGCCAGCGCTGCAGGTCTGCATGTTCCCAGGCTTGGAGGTGTGTGGGGGAGGGTAAATACTTTTTACTTTCTGGTGGAGTGTCCACAGCATTCAGCAGATGGTTACAAGGACCCGCACCCCACTGCTACCCTAGGGTGCCCCAGCCACAGGGGAACCCTGTACAGGAAGTGGGGCCAATGAGGAGGCCCCAGAGGAGTGACCGGTCAACAGCCCAGCCCTGGTGTTGGGCAGTGTTTGCTGTCCTGCCTGCTCCTCCCCACAGGTGCTGTCCTTGGTTGAGGTGTTCATCTCGGCTGACCCATGTCCGTGGTGCGTCCATATCTATCTTTAGGTGTCCCTGTGGAGAAGTGGCCTGGGGTGGGGCCAGCCCTTCCTAGAAACCAGACTCGTGGTGTGGTCAGATGTAGGGGTGGCTGCCGCCCAGCCTCTGCCTGCTGGGCCTTGGGGCCACCTCAGGCTAGTGCTCCTGGTTGGGAGGTTGTAGGGGAGCCAGGGCTGACGCAGGGAGTGGCCAGTGGGATTTCTCTTGCCAACTCCCATGCTCACCAGCCTCCTGTTTGCATTTCATACCATGATGACCCACTGCTGTGGCCCAGGGTCCCAGGGTTAGAGCAGATGTTCCCCTGAGAAAAGCAAAGCCTTCCCTCCTCTCCCTTGGCTGTCATCGTCCTGCATGGGTCTGCTGCCCTGGCCTCCTAGTTTCCCTTGCACCACTGCCCTGTTCTCCCTTGTCCGCCTGCTTCTAGGAGAGAACGGACCTGAGTTTGGTACCACCTCCACTAGATCTCCATCCTTTCTCATTGTATGGAGGGGGAATAAGTGCGATGAGACCACAGCTGTAAAGTCAAGACCCCATGGCCAGGCCAGGAGGGACTAGATGGACTGTGGAGGGCTGACTCCCCAGGCCTTGCCAGGGAGGCCTGTTCAAGGCTGCTGTGACAGGAGGAAGTGTGTCTTGGCCGTGGCCATCTGTCATTACCTGGGACTATTTGCGGGCTGGTTCAGGTCTGTCTGTGGCCCGTGTGAGGCCTGAGGTCCCATAAAAGGTTTTGTGGGGTGGAGGGCTTGGGGGTGGGTACTGCAGGAAGGCTCGGGCCTGCCCAGCGAGTTCCTGCTCTTGGGGATGCTGGTGGGCTGTGGCTGTGTCCCTGATCAGGTGCTGCCTCTTCCCCCTGCCCCCTCCCCCCCCCAGCAGCCTGTCTGCTCGCTCAGAGATATCCCCCATCCCCCATCTGGTCCTCTTCCTCTCTTGGGCTCCTTTCCTCCACCTGTCCCTACCAAGTATGGCAGCTCCCGCTGGCTTCTCACCATGGCCTGGTCTGTGTCCTGTGATGAGGAGGGTGGGCGGGCCTGGGGTGGGTGGGGTCCTGTAGCTTGCCCATGACCCAGAGCCTGGGATGGGGCATGGGGCAGAGGCCTCCACCCCAGGGGTGCCCAGCACAACGAGCCTGTCCCAAAACTGACCCACTGTGTTCATGCCAGGGATAGGGACTTCCTAAAGGGTAGGCAGGGGTCACCCCCCACCCACCCTGGACCTCACCTCTGACCCTGCCCAGGGTAGAAAGTAATTCTAGACCCTAATGAGGGTCTGGGGATGGGGCTCCCACAGACGGGGTGACACACTCTATGTCCATAGAAATGGAGGAGGCCCTGATGGGGCTGCCGGCCGGTCCTGAAGAACTTCTCTGTGCTGGAACCATAACTGCTCCCTCACCCCATCTGCTGGCTGATGTGAACCAGAGATGAACAGAACTGATGCTGGCTCAGCCTCAGTCGAGTGATAATTAAGGTTCACCAATGGAGAATGTGTGAAGTGATAGGGAAAAGGCTCCACCTGGCTCAGTAAGATCTGCGTGTTCAGAAAAGTTTGTTATCTGTTTGATCAACTATGCACTACTCTTTTGTAATAATAACGCAGCACAGAAGAAAAACGTTTGGCCCTCAAAGCAGTATGACCATAGGAAATAAAAACCCTAAATTCCAACGTGCATCATTTTATGACAGATGAGCGTGGCCAGGTGATCAATAAAGACTTTCAGGAAAAACTGTATTACATTAGGTTTCTGGAGTGGAAATAAGAATCTGCACTTGTGTACTTTTATAATACAGCTGGAAGACCATGAAGTTCCATGGGACCATTTCATAGAGCATTAAAATAATAACGGTATTTACAGTATGCTGGAGATGACGTCCTTTATAGCTACTTAAACTTATGACATAGTTGGATCCCAGCTCACACGTGGTGAAGGCACCTAATTTTACATAGTCCTTCTGTAGGTGGCAGAAGGGGCGGGGCCCAGTGGGGCCCTTGCTGCTGCTGGTGGCTCTGCCTTTTGTGGGAAGGGCAGTGGCCTGGGTGGCCTTAGAAGAGCAAAGGCCCTTAATTTTGAGTCATCTGTGCACCTAAATCTACTGCCCCACACCAAAGAAGATGGTATTATTTATGATAGCAGTGAGGGGCTGGATGGTGATGTTCATGTTTCCTCCTCAGGGAATTACAAGCTTGTTGGCACCCATGACAAAGAAGGTGTGAGTGTTGGAGTGCCCGACCCTCCCTGACCTGTGTGTCCCCTGAGATTTTACTCTCAGTCCGTGCCCAGTGGGATCTTCCTTTTTCTGTGACTCCATAGACCCTTCATGTTGGGTCTACGCTTCCTCAGAAGTGGGAAACCATCTTAAGGCAGCGGTAGGAGGACTTTATACTTTAATAACGATGCCTTTATTTTATTTTAGTTTAGTTTATCTTTTATTTTATGTTTTCAGAAGCAAAGGAAAACTGTATTCTTTGATCAAAGAATGGAGAAGTGTGAACTCGTGCTCTAGAGTACGCGCTCTCTGATGCCTTTGTTTTAAAATGAATTAGAAAAAGCATACTTCCCTCTTCTGTGAGTTCACATATTTTATTGCTTAGATGTGGCTAAGGAGAGCACTTGAGTTTAAAAGAAGTGAATTTATTTTTAAAACTACAGTAAGGGGGGGGGCCTTCAACATGGCAGAGGAGTAAGATGGGGAGATCACCTTCCTCCCAACAAATACATCAAAAATACATATACATGTGGAACAACTTCTACAACTCCTACAGAACACCTACTGAACAAGACCTCAGACTTCCCGAAAGGAAAGAAACTCCCCATGTACCTGGGCAGGGCAAAAGAAAAAAGAAAAAACAGAGACAAAAGAATAGGGACGGGACCTGCACCTCTGGGAGGGAGCTGTGAAGGAGGAAAAGTTTCCACACACTAGGAAACCCTTCCACTGGTGGGGGCGGGGGTGGGGGTGGGGGTGGGGAAGCTTTGGAGCCAGGGAGGAGAGCACAGCAGTAGGGGTGCAGAGGGCAAAGCGGAGAGATTCCCGCACAGAGCATCAGTGCTGACCAGCACTCACCAGCCTGAGAGGCTTGTCTGCTCACCTGCCAGAGTGGAAGGGGGCTGGGAGCTGAGGCTTGGGCTTCGGAGGTCAGATCCCAGGGAGAGGACTGGGGTTGACTGCGTGAACACAGCCTGAAGCGGGCTAGTGTGCAACAGCTAGCCAGGAGGGAGTCCGGGAAAAAGTCTGGACCTGCCTAAGAGGCAAGACACCATTGTTTCAGGGTGTGCCAGCAGAGGGGATTCAGAGCACCACCTAAACGAGCTCCAGAGATGGGCGCAAGCTGTGGCTATCAGCTCGGACCCAGAGACGGGCATGAAATGCTAACGCTGCTGCTGCAGCCACTAAGAATCCTGTGTGCAAGCACAGGTCACTATCCACACCTCCCCTCCCGGGAGCCTGTGCAGCCCGCCACTGCCAGGCTTCCATGATCCAGGGACAACTTCCCTGGGAGGACACATGGCGCGCCTCAGGCTGTTGCAATGTCATGCTGGCCTCTGCTGCCGCAGGCTCGCCCGCATTCCAATTATAACTACTGTACCCCTCCCTCCCCCGGCCTGAGTGAGCCAGAGCCCCCGAATCAGCCGCTGCTTTAACCCCCTGCTGTCTGGGTGGGAACAGGTGCCTGAGGGCGACCTACATGCAGAGGTGGGGCCGAAACCAAAGCTGAACCTCAGGAGCTGTGCGAACGAAGAAGAGAAATGGAAGTTTCAACGCGCAGGCTCAGGAGCGGTGGATTAAATCTCCACAGTCAACTTGATGTACCCTGCATCTGTGGAATACCTGAATTTTATTTTTATTTTAATAATTTAAAAAATTTTTATAGTCTTATTTTTATTTTTTAATTTATTATTTCTTTTTCTTTCCTTTTTTCTCCCTTTTCTCCTGAGCTGTGTGGCTGACAGGGTCTTGGTGCTCTGGCCTGGTGTCAGGCCTGAGCCTCTGAGGTGGCAGAGCTGAGTTCAGGACATTGGACCACCAGAGACCTCCCGGCTCCACATAATATCAATTGGCGAGAGCTCTCTCAGAGACCTCTGTCTCAACACTAAGACCTAGCTCTGCCTAACAGCCAGCAAGCTCCAGTGCTGGACGCCCCATGCCAAACAACTAGCAAGACAGGAACACAGCCCCACCCATTAGCAGAGAGGCTGCCTAAAATCATCATAAGGTCACAGACACCCCAAAACACACCACTGGACGTGGCCCTGCCCACCAGAAAGACAAGATCCAGCACCACCCACCAGAACACAGGCACCCCTGCCCTCCACCAGAAAGCCTACACAAGCCACTGAACCAACCTTACCCACGGGGGGCAGACACCAAAAAACAATGGGAACTATGAACCTGCAGCCTGGTAAAAGGAGACCCCCAAACACTGTATGTTAAGCAAAATGAGAAGACAGAGAAATACCCAGCGTATGAAGGAGCAAGGTAAAAGCCCACCAGATCAAACAAATGAAGAGGAAATAGGCAGTCTACCTGGAAAAGAATTCAGAGTAGTGATAGTAAAGATGATCCAAAATCTTGGATGTAGAATGCAGAAAATACAAGAAACGTTTAACAAGGACCTAGAAGAACTAAAGAGCAATGATGAACAACACAATAAATGAAATTAAAAATTCTCTAGAAGGAATCAATAGCAGAATAACTGAGGCAGAAGAACGGATAACTGAACTGGAAGATAAAATAGTGGAAATAACTACTGCAGAGCAGAATAAAGAAAAAAGAATGAAAAGAATTGGGGACAGTCTCAGAGACCTCTAGGACAACATTAAACGCACCAACATTCAAATTATAGGGGTCCCAGAAGATGAAGAGAAAAAGAAAGGGTCTGAGAAAATATTTGAAGACATTATAGTGGAAAACTTCCCTAACATGGGAAAGGAAATAGTCAATCAAGTCCAGGAAGCACAGAGAGTCCCATATAGGATAAATTCAAGGAGAAACATGCCAAGACACATATTAATCAAACTATCAAAAATTAAATACAAAGAAAAGATACTAAAAGCAGCAAGGGAAAAGCAACAAATAACATACAAGGGAATCCCCATAAGGTTAACAGCCAATCTTTCAGCAGAAACTCTCAAGCCAGAAGAGAGTGGCAGGACATATTTAAAGTGGTGAAAGGGAAAAACCTACAAGCAAGATTACTCTACCCAGCAAGGATATCATTCCATTTTGTCAGAGAAATTAAAACCTTTAGAGACAAGCAAACGCTATGAGAATTCAGCACCACCAAACCAGCTTTACAACAAATGCTAAAGGAACTTCCCTAGGCAGGAAACACAAGAGAAGGAAAAGACCTACAAAAACAAACCGCAAACAATTAAGAAACTGGTAATAGGAGCATGCATATCGATAATTACCTTAAATGTAAATGGATTAAATGCTCCCACCAAAAGACATAGACTGGCTGAATGGATACAAAACCAAGACCCGTATATAGGCTGTCTACAGGAGACCCACTTTGGACCTAGGGACACATACAGACTGAAAGTGAGGGGATGGAAAAAGATATTCCACACAAACGGAAATCAAAAGAAAGCTGGAGTAGCAATTCTCATATCAGACAAAATAGACTTTAAAATAAAGACTATTACAAGAGACAAAGAAGGACACTACATAATGATCAAGGGATCGATCCAAGAAGAAGATATAACAATTTTAAGTGTTTCTGCACCCAACATAGGAGCACCTCAATACATAAGGCAACTACTAACAGCCATAAAAGGGGAAATCGACAGTAACACATTCATAGTAGGGGACTTTAACACCCCACTTTCACCAATGGACAGAGCATCCAAAATGAAAATAAATAAGGAAACACAAGCTTTAAATGACACATTAAACAAGATTGACTTAATTGATATTTATAGGACTTTCCATCCAAAAACAACAGAATACACTTTCTTCTCAAGTGCTCATGGAACATTCTCCAGGATAGATCATATCTTGGGTTACAAATTAACCCTTGGTAAATTTATGAAAATTGAAATCATATCAAGTATCTTTTCCGACCACAACGCTGTGAGACTAGATATCAATTACAGGAAAAAAAAACTGTAAAAACAAACACATGGAGGCTAAACAGTATGCTACTAAATAACCAAGCGATCACTGAAGAAATCAAAGAGGAAATTAAAAAATACCGAGAAACAAATGACAATGAAAACACTATGACCCAAAACCTGTGGGATGCAGCAAAAGCAGTTCTAAGAGGGAAGTTTATAGCAATACAATTGTACCTCAAGAAACAAGAAACATCTCAAATAAATAAACTAACCTTACACCTAAAGCAATTAGAGAAAGAAGAACAAAAACCCCCAAAGTTAGCAGAATGAAAGAAATCATAAAGATCAGAAAAGGAATAAATGAAAAACAAATGAAGGAAACAATAGCAAAGATCAGTAAAACTAAAAGCTGGTTCTTTGAGAAGATAAACAAAATTTATAAACCTTTAGCCAGACTCATCAGGAAAAAAAGGGAGAAGACTCAAATCAACAGAAGTAGAAATGAAAAAGAAGTAACAACTGACATTGCAGAAATACAAAGAATCATGAGAGATTACTGCAAGCAACCATATGCCAATAAAATGGATAACCTGGAAGAAATGAACAAATTCTTAGAAAAGCACAACCTTCTGAGACTGAACCAGGAAGAAACAGAAAACATAAACAGATCAATCACAAGCACTGAAATTGAAACTGATTAAAAATCTTCCAACAAACAAAAGCCCAGGACCAGATGGCTTCACAGGTGAATTCTATCAAACATTTAGAGAAGAGCTAATCGCCTGTCCTTCTCAAACTCTTCCAAAATATAGCAGAGGGAGAAACACTCCCAAACTCATTCTAGAAGGCCACCATCACCGTGATACCAAAACCAGACAAAGACGTCACCAAAAAAGAAAACTACAGGCCAGGATCACTGATGAACATACGTACAAAAATCGTCAACAAAATAGTAGCAAACAGAATCCAACAGCACATTAAAAGGATAATACACATGGCTTCCCTGGTGGCGCAGTGGTTAAGAATCTGCCTGCCAATGCAAGGGACACGGGTTCAAGCCCTGGCCCTGGAAGATCCCCCATGACATGGAGCAGCTAAGCCCGTGTGCCACACCACTGAAGTCTGTGCGCCTAGAGCCCGAGCTCTGCAACAAGAGAAGCCACGACAATGAGAAGCCCTCGTACCACAACGAAGAGTAGCCCCCGCTCACCGCAACTAGAGAAAGCCCACACACAGCAATGAAGACCCAACACAGCCAAAAATAAATAAATTAAAAAAAAGAAAAAGGATCATACACCATGATCAAGTGCGTTTTATCCCAGGAATGCAAGGATTCTTCAATATACGCAAATCTATCAATGTGATACACCATATTAACAAACTGAAGGATAAACACCATATGATAATCTCAATAGACACAGGAAAAGCTTTCGACAAAATTCAACACCCATTTATGTTAAAAACTCTCCAGAAAGTAGGCATAGAGGGAATTTACCTCAATATAATAAAGGGCATATATGACAAACCCACAGCCAACGTCTTGCTCAGTGGTGAAAAACTGAAAGCATTTCCTCTTAAGATCAGGAGAAAGACAAGGTTGTCCACTCTCACCACTATTATTCAACATAATTTTGGCAGTTTTAGCCACAGCAATCAGAGAAGAAAAAGAAATAAAAGGAATCCAAATTGGAGAAGAAGAAGTAAAGCTGTCACTGTTTGCAGATGACATGATACTATACATAGAGAATACTAAAGGTGCTACCAGAAAACTACTAGAGCTAATCAGTGAGTTTGGTAAAGTAGCAGGTTACAAAATTAATGCACAGAAATCTCTTGCATTCCTATACACTAATGATGAAAAATGTGAAAGAGAAATTAAGGAAACACTCCCATTTACCATTGCAATAAAAAGAATAAAATACCTAGGAATAAACCTACCTAAGGAGACGAAAAACCTGTATGCATAAAACTATAAGACACTGATGAAAGAAATTAAAGATGTTACAAACAGATGGAGAGATATACCATGTTCTTGGATTGGAAGATTCAACATTGTGTAAATGACTATACTACCCAAAGCAATCTACAGACTCAATGCAATCCCTATCAATCTGCCAATGGCATTTTTCACAGAACTAGAACAAAAAATTTCACAATTTGTATGGAAACACAAAAGACCCCGAATAGCCAAAACAATCTTGAGAAAGAAAAACGGAGCTGGAGGAATCAGGCTCCCTGACTTCAGACTACATACAAAACTACAGTAATCAAGACAGTATGGTACTAGCACAAAAACAGGAATATATATCAGTGGAACAGGATAGAAAGCCCAGAGATAAACCCACTCACATACGGTCACCTTATTTTTGATAAAGGAGGCAAGAATATACAATGGAGAAAAGACAGCCTCTTCAATAAGTGTTGCTGGGAAAACTGGACAGCTACATGTAAAAGAATGGAATTAGAACACTCCCTAACACCATACACAAAAATAAACTCAAAATGGATTAAAGACATAAATGTAAGGCCAGACACTTTAAAACTCCTAGAGGAAATAATAGGAAGAACTCTCTTTGACATAAATCACAGTGAGATCCTTTTTGACCCACCTCCTAGAGAAATGGAAATAAAAACAAAAATAAACAAATTGGACTGAATGAAACTTAAATGCTTTTGCACAGCAAAGGAAACCATAAAAAAGACGAAAAGACAACCCTCAGAATGGGAGAAAATATTTGCAAACGAAACAACTGACAAAGGATTAATCTCCAAAATATACAAACAGCTCATGCAGCTCAATATCAAAAAAACAAACAACCCAATGCAAAAATAGTCAGAAGACCTACTAGACATTTCTCCTAAGAAGATATACAGATTGCCAACAAACACATGAAAGGATGCTCAACATCACTAATCATTAGAGAAGTGCAAGTCAAAACCGCAGTGAGGTATCACCTCACACTGGTCAGAATGGCCATCATCAAAAAATCTACCAAAAAAAAAATGTACAAACAATAAATGCTGGAGACGGTGTGGAGAAAAGGAAACCCTCTTGCATGTTCGTGGCAATGTAAATTGATACAGCCACTATGGAGAACAGTATGGAGGTTCCTTAAAATACTAAAACAGAACTACCATATGACCCAGCAATCCCACTACTGGGCATATACCCTGAGAAAACCGTAATTCAAAAAGAGTCATGTACCACAATGTTCATTGCAGCTCTATTTACAATAGCCAGGACATGAGAGCAACCTAAGTGTCCCTCGGCAGATGAATGGATAAAGAAGATGTGGCACATACATACAATGGAATATTACTCAGCCATAAAAAGAAACAAAGTTGCATTATTTGTAGTGAGGTGGCTGGACCTAGAGTCTGTCATACAGAGTGAAGTAAGTCAGCAAGAGAAAAATAAATACCATATGCTAACACATATATATGGAATTATAAAAAAAAAATTATTCTGATGAACCTAGGGGCAGGACAGGAATAAAGACGTAGACGTAGAGAATGAACTTGAGGACACGGGGAGGGGGAAGGGTAAGCTGGAATGAAGTGAGAGAAGAGCATTGACCTATATACACTACCAAATTTAAAATAGGCAGCTAGTGGAAAGCGTCCGCATAGCACAGGGAGATCAGCCTGGTGCTTTGTGACCACCTAGAGGAGTGGGATAGGGAGGGTGGGAGGGAGATGTAAGAGGGTGGGGATATGGGGGTATATGTATACATGTAGCTGATTCACTTTGTTGTACAGCAGGAATTAACACAACATTGTCAAGCAATTATACTCCAATAAAGATGTTAAATTAAAAAAATAAAATAACCTTTATCTTCCAGAAAACCACACTAAATATTAGAGGGAACAGGTCACAACCCAAAGCATGAGATATTACCCTCTGTCCAGAGCTCTCCTTTGCTTACCTGGTGGAGCTCAGCTCTTGAGAGGTCAGGATACCCCCAGTGAGCCACCTGCCTGCTGTCCCTGCAGCCGCCAGCCCCTGTGCTGACGTAAACTACAGTCAGCCCACTCTTTCTGGGACCTCACTCCCTCATACAGGATGCTTCTTCCTGGGATCCCTACCCTGCCAGTGCCCTAGGTAGGTGGGGCTGCCCTTCTCCCCAAGCCATGGGAGTGTTCTCTGGTCCAGGGGTGCCCCTAGCTGCCCCACCCTCCTATCCCTTTCCTCTGTTTTTTGGTGCAGTGTAATTGTATATTTATCTGTTGCCTGCCACTCCCTTCCCCCCTGAGATTGTCCACAGCCCTTTCCTGCATGCCCAGAGCCTCAGTGACCATCTGGTGACTGAGAGAGGTACATGACCCTCGCCAGAAGCAGGACTTGGGGGACCAAGCATCCTCTTCTTCTCCACTGACATCTCCGCTCCCTGTGCACCTACCTGGACCCCAGACTCTGCGCCTTCTCTCTGCTTCATGGTGAAAGAGTGGTGAGGAATGGGCCAGCTCTGCAGCGGGTTGAGCCTGGGTCAAATCCTCTAGACTTGGGAAGGCTCTTCCCACCAATGGGATCCGGGGCCTAGAGTGTGCAGAGATACTAGGCAGGGCCAGTGACCGCCCACCCTTGGGCCCATTCTGTCCCCAGAGCCCCTGTCCTGGAGTGATTCCCTGTACATGGGACTGTTCTCAACAAAGACCCTTGAGGCTTTCTTTTGTTTTATGACCAAATGGGGTTGGAGCGAGGTCCAGGTTGCCACCCCCAGGACTTTGGCTGTTCTGGGCATTCTCTCCCTGCTACTCATGTCCCGTCTCTGTACTGTGTGTGTGGATCCTGCCTTTCCCTGGCAGGACTCAGGGCCGCCGGGCAGCTCTGCTCATCATGGGGTTGGTTGGGCTTTGCCTGGCGAAAGGAGATGGTCACAGAATCCCCTGCGAGCAGACGGTATGGCCATTTGCGTCTAACGGCTTCAGCCCTCACTGGTGGTGGTGTTGGGCAGAGCTGGTCCCCTGGGGGCCTGGGAGGGCCTGTCGGACCCAGGGCTTTCTTCCTCTAAGCACCTTGACCACCCGTCCTCCCTGTCCCCACTCCGAGGGTGCCATCTGTGACTAGCTGGACCTTTTCCCTATAGGAGACAAGAGCCAGCATTGTCCCAGAATGCTTTTATCCTTTATAATCTGATTGACTCTCGCCATCTTTACCCAATAAATAATTTACCAATAATTAATCCACCACCAGGGTCCTGGCGGGAGGGAGGCTGGTCTAAGAGAACTCACCTCCCTGTGTGGTGGGGGTGAACTGTCCCATAGCGGTACTATGTGAGCAGCCAGAGCCCACCACTCAACACCAGACCTCAAGAGCAACCTGACTTTGGCAGGATTTGGGGTTCTCAAAGGGCTCAGGTGCCCTCTTCCTATCCTGATTCATGACTTGAGCCCCCAGCACCTCAATTACTGAATTCACCCCATAAAGAGTGATGATGCATCGTCAGTCACTGGGGTGGTCCTGCCTCCATGGAGTCACTGAGCTAATGGGGCCAGCCAGCAATCAACAAACAGTGAAAAGGACCCCGGCCAGCTCTGAGAGGGGGACGCTGGGCAGCACACTGCGGCGGCTCTGGGCAGTTCTCTGAGGACATACCAACTGACCTTTTAAATTATCAAGCGGTGTGTCACCTAGTTAAAAATAGCGCAGTGGCTTAGAACATAAAATAAGGTCTGCTCCCTCCCACCTCCACACCCAGTCCAGCTCCAAGAGGCGCTGTCATTAAAGAGCTGACTTTTGTGTTATACTCAGGTCTTGGATTTATCCTGTTTAGCTGGCATCTAAAAATGAAAACTATAGCATATGCAGGGCACATATGTTAGCTTTGTTAGTTATGTTATTTATAACATGAACCTTTTGCTCCGAACTATAATATAATGAAATCTTTAACTTTGCTGTTGGTTGATGCTGAAATATTGGCAGAAACAATTTTTATTATAACTATAAATAATCCTGTGAGTTTCCTCTAGAAACAGTGACTAGACCATTGGAAGGTCTAGTAACTGAAATATAACTGAAATGTCATCGCCCAAAGCTATCTGTTGGGGCAGGGAGTGGCACAGTGGGGCAACCCCACGTCCTTTCTGGTTTCCTTCACCTGGTGCAGCCAAGTTCAGTCGTCCATTGTGGGCCAGTGGAGTTGGCCTCACCAAGTTCCTTTCTGTGTTGTTCTATGTTTTGCAGAGACACTTCCAGTAGCTGTTTCACCTAGGGTGCTGGGAAGTAACCTTTGGGTTCTCGAGTGTCTGAGAATAAGTCTTTGGGCCTCGTGGTTTGATGTCCCTTTGGCTGGTGATAGAATTCCAGGTTTGAGCCGGCACCAAATTCCAGGTTTGTTGCCAGTGTTGCCGGTGAGACTGGATGCCTGTCTGGGTGTTCCTCAGCAGGTAGAACTTGATCTCAGTCTTTGGGAATCTCACTTTTGCTGGAATGAGACTGGAGGTGGGTCACTTTTCATTTACTCTGACCTGGCCTCGGCACATGCTTTTATTCTAAATAGTTCTTCTTTTAGCTCAGGGAAATGCTATTCTGCTATCTTCCTCCTTGCTGATATCTGTTTTCTGCTCGTATAACTCCTGTTCCTTGTTGTTAGGACTTCCAGCTGGTTCTTTCATGCCTCTTGATGTTTTTCTTCTATTTCTCTCATTTGGTTTTCAGATGCTTTCACTTTATTTTTTACATTTGAAAAATGGAGGTATAACTTACACATAATGAAACACAGATCTTAAGTGCATAGCTGATGAGCTTTGACAGATGCATGCGAAGGTGTAACCCTTGTCCTCTGTTACAATGTCGAGTGTTCCCGTCGCCCCCCACACCCCCCCAGGTTCTCAGCTCCTGCGTCTTCCCCCACCAAAGAGGCAAGCCCTTGTTCTGGTTTCAACCCCACCTGTGAGTTCTGCCTTTTCTGGAGTTTGGGAGATATTATGAATGGAGCTGCTCTCAATCCTTTGTTTTGGGGTGGTTACCTTGGAGGGGAGTGGCTGGATCTAGAGCAGGGGTGAACCTGCCAAGGGCTCACTGAGGCTTGTGCCAGCTTGCACTTCCAACAGCTGTGTGCCCAGAGGGATCAGCTGCTCTCAGATGCCCAGTGGTTGGAATGATCCATCTTTTTATTTTAGCCCTTCTGGTGGGTGTGAAGTGGTATCTTGTGCTTGTAATTGGCATTTTCCTGGTGATTCATGATGCTGAGCATGTTTTCATGTGCTCATTGACCATTTCTGCATCTTCTTTTGTGACTTTGCTGTTCATGTCTTTATTGTTGAGGTATGGGAGTTCCATCTGTATTCTAGATGTAACTCCCATGTCAAATACACGTATTGAGGATACGTTGGTGGCTTGACTTATTTTCTGAAACAAAGCATCACCCTTGATGAGTAGAACACGTTTCCATGTTATTGTCTTGGTTAAATGGTTACTTTTTTTTTTTTTAAATGGTTACTTTTTTGTATTTAGTGTTTCATTAGATTACAGAATATCTTATTCTTAAAATATGGAGCTTTAATTTGCAAAAGCTCTTCCTTGATTGTTTCTTTTTAAGTAGAAGCTGCTCTTATCTATGTGTGTCAGCCTCTTAGATCTTTGAGGACATGAACTAGATTTTTTTTTTGAAGTCACTTTTGTCCCTGAATTATTTGTTTTTCTGGGATCAGTCTTGGTATATCTTTGCTGTGTTGGTGATTATGCTGTCCAGTTCCACTTGTGCGTGGAGTGTCTGATGAGGGTTTGTTGGGGTGGGCCTGGTGGGAGGGAGAATGCCTAATGGGTACAGTGCCACTTGGGATAGAATTCCTTAACCAGCTGATCTCGTCATGATTCCAGGGCCCTCCTCTTCTCTTTGAATTGGTTGGAGTCTGGCTTGATGTCCTCTGAGGTCTTTCAAAGGACCCGAGGGGTTTTGGCCTGTGATATTTTTCAGCTCTGATTTCTTCCTCCATTTGTCCAGATTTATCCATTTCTGTTTTCCTAGAACTCCTCAAAACTTGACGTTTTGTGTTCATTTGTATTTATGTTTCTCTCTGAGAGTCCTCCTGGTGGGAGGGTGAAGGCATGGGCTTTGTGGGCTGATTGGGCCGTGATGGAGGTGACACTGGGGGTACACACTCAGGCTTGGGGAGAAGGCCATGCTGGGGTCCCTAGAGGTAAGATTCATCCATGAGCTGAAGTTGAAAACAACAGAGCTCTGAGTGCTCTGAGGTGGGAATCCTTTGGAAGGTTTTAGGAAGGGAAGGGCCAGGATCTAGGCTGCAGGGGTGGGATGAGGCAGGGGGCAGGGTTGGTGATGGATGGGGGTCAGGGAAATGCTGGAGCAGATGGGGTGGGGACAAACAAGGTGCTTGCGGTATTGGAATGTGCTGCGGGTGTCAGTGGTCTTCCTCCAGAGTTGTGGCTGGAGCACACTTATGGGCGACACCCCAGAGGTGACTCGTAGTACTTTGATGGTGGTGTTATAGTTCCCCACTTAAACTTAAGGTCCAGCTTAGTGCTCAAGGTGCAGGCGTTCCCAGGCCCCAGGAGGTGTGTCTGCCATGTCCTCTGGGACTGATGCGGGCATGGCTGGGACTCTGCTCTTCTTCTCTGTTCTTGTCTCTTGTCAGCATCTCCTGATTTTCCGGTTGTCATCTGCTGTGGTTGTGAACGTATTCTCAAAGTTATGTGTAAATTAGAAGTAAATGGATGCTTCTTTCTTTTAATAATACTCAGTAAGTAGGTGTGGAGGGAGCAAGGTTTCAGAGCTGTTTTTAGGGGAGAAGCTCATGAGTATTGCAGTGTGGGTTTTGGAGGTGTCTCTGGTTCCCGAGACCATGTTGCCTCAGCCCTTCTTGAGCAAGGAGGAGCTCATTCAGGGTCAATGAGGCTTCAGGGTCCTATGTTGCAGATGTTGGAGAGCCAGGAGCAGCTTGTGCCGGCTTTCTAAGTCAGAGGCCTGCTCTGCTCTCTGTGGATAAAGAGGGGAAGGACTTGGGTCAGACTTCCCTCGACCCTAGATGTCTAGTCCTTTCCATCTGCTGTGCTCTGTGTGGAAGGAGACGAGCGAGTGGCCTGGCAGATTCCTGGCCCTGGCTCCCTGGAAGGCCTCTGCCTGAGGCTGCGCGGGGCGTCCCTCTCAGCCTGTGTGTGTTTCTCCCTAGGACCGGAAGCTCACCAAACTGGAGAGGCAGCGGTTTAAGGAGGAGGCTGAGATGCTGAAGGGCCTGCAGCACCCCAACATTGTGCGCTTCTATGACTTCTGGGAGTCCAGTGCCAGGGGGAAGCGGTGCATCGTGCTGGTGACTGAACTGATGACCTCGGGGACGCTGAAGACGTGAGCATGCCACCTGCCCAGCCAGCCGGGGCCTCGGGGTGGGCTTGACCCAGGGCTCAAGAGTCGCGGTGGCTGAGGCCCCAGACGTCCTATCTGCTTGGGGTGGTCCTGGCTGGTGTGGCCAGCACCCCTCTCTCAGAAGTGCCCCTGTTTGGGTGATAAATACACAGCCCCCAGCAATTGGAAGCCCCTTCCCCACACGAGCCGTCGGTGAGCCGCACCCCCACCCGCAGGTACCTGAAGCGGTTCAAGGTGATGAAGCCCAAGGTCCTGCGCAGCTGGTGCCGGCAGATCCTGAAGGGCCTGCTGTTCCTGCACACCAGGACGCCCCCCATCATCCATCGGGACCTCAAGTGCGACAACATCTTTATCACTGGACCCACAGGGTCTGTGAAGATTGGCGACTTGGGCCTGGCCACCCTCAAGAGAGCATCCTTTGCCAAGAGTGTGATAGGTAAGCCCGTCTCCAGGGCACCTCCCCACCCCTCGGGGTCACCGTCCCTCAAGAGTGAGGTGCACTAGCTCTGCTCCCTTCCTGTGCCCCTCTGCCGGGCTGCAGCCCTGGATGCCCTGTGAGTCCCTTGGTTCTGTCCCTTGGGTGGTGAGGCTGACTGGCACCAAGGGGCTGTTAGTACTGTGGGTACTTGGGAGTGGGAAGGAGGTCCGGAGGACAGAGGGATGTGGGGACTTTGTGGTCAGTGAGGCTGGAGCTGGCTTCAGTGGGCTGAGGGGTGGGTAGGGTGCCCCAGGCCCTGAGGCCCACAGAAAGGAGCCCTTGGGGTACTTTGGGGCACGGAGTGAGCGTGTGGGGCATGGGGGCTGAGGGATTCCATGTGGATGGCAGTTTGCTGGCTGTTCCTGTCTCTGCATTTCTTGTCCTCCTCTGAGAAGCCGCTCTGTTGCCGTAGTTGCCATGAGGAGATGGTCTGCAGCTCATGCCAGCCCCTTGTGGGGTCCTGGTGTGGTCCTGATACACAGTGGGCACTATGTGTCCACCAGGCCCGGTGGGAGCCCCTCCAGGCTTTGCAAAGAGAGTGCTTGGAGGGACTGTGGGGCAGCCATTCACGGGGTTCAAGATGTCTGGAAAATGCCAGTGTGCTGCAGGGTCAGGTGGCTCCAGGATGTGGCTCTGGAAGCTTGGATCAGGTGGGATTGGGAGAGGCTCTCCTGCGTGCCATGATGCGAGGGCTTCTTCCCACATAAGCAGAATGAGAGGGCGATTCAGGGCTTTGCGAGTTCATGGTTTTGCTGTATGGTTGGAGACAGAACTTGACCTGTTTGTGGAAAATGAAACCGGTGGGAATTTGGAAACTTCTCTGGCAGGGTAGTGGGTTTGGAATGTGACATCTGGGGCAGGGTGGCCACTGGGGGTGCCCTGTGAACATGGGGCCTCCGGCTGAACAGGGAAGCTGAGTGGTAGGGCAAGGGTTGACCCAGGCCTCAGTTCCCTATCTGTGAAATAAGTGGAGCAGTTGAGGGTCTAGCTGTGGGGCACACCCCCAGGCCTGTGAGCTGCTGGAGGTTTCCAGGCAGGTTTTGCAGATTTGGCCTTGGAAGTGGGGGTTTCCTTGGTGCCTCTTTTCCCTCTTGGAAATGGACTTTCCAGTTGTTGGGGTGAGATGAAGCCTGGGTGTTTCCAGGAGGCACAGTGAGCCCCACAAAGGGTGCCTGATTTCATTGGGCTCCCTGATCACCCCACCTTTTGCTCAGCCGGAGTCCACGAGACTCCACACTCATTGTAAGTGGGGGCTGATTAACGCATCCAAATAGGCCCTGGACAGCAAGGCCCTGGCCTCAGCAAGGGGCCTCAGCTGAGTGTGGGGGGGTCTGTGGTCAGGTGGGGGATCCCCCAGGATGACGCTTTCCCCTCCATGCTGTGTCCAGGGTACCTGAGGGGTGGTTGATGCTGTGGACCCATTCTGGGTGCAGCCGTCAGAGAGGTTTTGTGCAGATAAGACATAGCCCACTTGAGACATCTGGGTGGCAGCCTCCCAGATGCTATCCATGACCCTTGTGGGGTTTGTCCCTGAGGGCCACTTGGATCTGATGCTGTCATGGTGTGCTCTCACTGCGTTTGTGCTGGGTCCTGAGTAGGTGGAGGTGAAGTGGGCGCAGTCCTTCCTGCAGGTGTTCACAGCCATGGAGGCTAGGATGCGGGGGATGCAGGGCCATGGGGCTGAGGAGGTGTGCCCAGAGGTCCCTGGAGAGACAGGTGTCTCTCTTCTTAACATTTAAATTTAAATGGCTACATTGTAAGGAAAGAGAAAAAGGTTCAGTATCTGTGGCCCAAGCGCATGTGCAGAATTGGCATCCCCCACCATCCTGGATTGGAGCTGGGGCCCACACACACCCACTGCCCACCCTACCCACCCCCCCAAAGCCAGGACATCTGGGGGCCTTGGGGTATTTCTTGTAAAGCAGCATTCCTGGTTCCCAAGGGTCTCAGAAGAGACTGAGCTGGGTGATTGGGAGTCCTGACCAGGTGAGTGGGGTCCCCCCAGGCCAGCTCAGCTCCCAGCTTCTTGCCAGCAGCCCTGAGGCTCCTTTCTCCCTCTTCCCCTATAGATGGATATAGCCAAGTGCAAAAAATTTTCAGTACAGTCATATGGTTCAAAAGCCCAAAAGGATGAAAAATTCCTTGTGCAAGGTCCCTTGAACTCCTGTTTTCTCTCTACTCATCATTATTTCTGATGGAATCTTCCAGAATTCTCTATGAGTGTATGTAAATCATAACATAGATTCTTGTTTTTCCCATTTTTTTACCCAAACTGTTAACTTTTTTTACTAAACATGTAGTACATCTTAAATTTGAAATTATAGGTAAAGGAGAAAAAATTAAAATCACCCTTAATCTCTCTGCATCCCAGGCCCTCCCACAACCCCCCATGCTTTTTAACCCAATAGTCTGTGCTGTTTTGCATCTGCTTTTCAAGAAAACTGGAACATTTTGAGAATCTTCCAAAGTCCACAAAGATGGAGAAGTGAAAATTAAAAGCAGCCTTATTGAAATCGATGGCCCCTTTTCTTTGCATTCAGCTTGACAGGTGCTCAACTGGACCTATTCTAATAAAAGAGTTTGTGAATTTTAAAGCAAATGTTTGTTACAGGAAAATTAAAAACACCAGACTAGTGTAACTAAAGGAAAAATCAGCCATAACCCCACCTCCTAGATGAGTCATTTTGGTCTGTGCTTATCGTTTTACATGGGACGGTCAGCCTGCCTGTGCAGTCGTATATATGGCTTATTTGACTCAGCCGATGTGAGTCTCTCATGGCCTTAAAAATTCAGAGTAGGCGTTATTTTAAAATCTCTTGTGCTTAGAAAGGATGGGCAGTTCTCACCATAACACCTAGCTGGTACCTGCCAGGTGAATGGCGCCTGCCCAGCTGTCCCCCAGGCAGCCATCTTCAGCGAAGATGATCACCGTCTGGGCTGCTGGGTGCTCTGCTTGTCTAGGGACATGGGAGGCTTTCTGGGGTTTTGCAGTTTAAGGAGCTCTGTGGTGGCCACACGTTTTCGTCTGCTTGGGGTTATCTGGGCCTGTGGCCAGGACGGGTGTGCTCAGGCTTCTGCCTCCTCAAAGAGGCACCTCTGCCATTTCTGGCACAAACCCTGTCTCCTGGGAAGTAATGGTCTCCCAGCTCTGTGGTCAGGGGATGGCGCTGTGAACTGATCCAACCTGGAGTCAGGAGGGTCCAGGGGGAATTTTGGGGAACTTCTGTCAGTAAAGCAGAATCCTGTTTGAATCCTGCATTCCAGGACCAATGACAAGGAGCATGGGGGCAGGGCCAGCCTTGGCTTGTGGATGGGGGAGGAGGCGTGGGGCTCTGAGAGGCCCAAGGGTCTCCTGGGCTCAGTGACCACTGACCCTGCATCTTTTGCTCCTGGGCGCAGGTACCCCCGAGTTCATGGCGCCAGAGATGTACGAGGAGCATTACGATGAGTCCGTGGATGTTTACGCCTTCGGGATGTGTATGCTGGAGATGGCCACCTCGGAGTACCCCTACTCAGAGTGCCAGAACGCTGCCCAGATCTACAGGAAGGTCACCTGTGTGAGTCCACCGGCCACTGTGACGGGCTGTGTGTCCCGCGCTGGGCTCTGTGTGCTTTGTAAAATCCTCACAGAAGCTGTGTGAGGACGGGAAGGAAGCCATTTTACAGATGGGGAAATAGAGGCTTAGGGGGTAACTCAGGTCTCTGAGCTGTGATGGAGTAGCAGCAGTTGTAATGTGGGCTGTGGGCGGATCCTGGAGGCTGTCACTGGGGCCTCATGCAGCGCTGCGGGGCTGGAGCACTCAAGGGGCCTCTCCAGGAGGTGCCCAGGCCGCCTGTCCATAGAACCCCTCCTCTGTGCCACCTGGGGGCTGCTGGCTTTCCCATCTTCTGGCATGTCCCTAGGCTTTAACTGGATGGTTTCAGTTGTGAAAACAGCATCCTGTTCTTCTCCCTGTGGCTGTCCCGCTGGGTGGGGAATGCAAGGGGAGCATCCAGGGCAGGGCAGCTGGGGCTGTGGCTTTTCTGGGCCCTGGTAGCTCACTGTCCATTTGCACCTGCGGCCCCAAGGCCCCACCACCCGAGTGCTGGTTGCCTCGCCCCCGCCCCCGATGCAGCCTCCTCACTTCTGCAGAAGCATGAGGAGCCATGGTTCTCGCCACTCCAGAGCGCCCGCCCTTATCCCGCCCTCCACCTTGAGCCCTTCCCTCAGGTTGCAGCTTGCTTTTGTCCTTTGGTTCTTAATTCTAAGTTATCTATTGGTCATTTATTTGCTTTGAGCCCCTCCTGTGTGCCGCTGAGGGTGCAAGGTGGGAAGAGAGAATCCTTGGTTGGCAGCACTTGTGGGCATGGGTCAGAGACCCACAGATAGGCGTGCAGCTCCCCAGTGGTGCTGACTGGAGAGGTGGGCCCATCGGCTGTGGGCAGTGGTCCTCCAGGAGGACAGGGGAGGGACCCAAGAGAGGTTAGAGCTGCATTGCCAGGCCTTGAAGGGGTGCTGGTGCCCAGGGTGCAGGTGGAGCAGCTGCTGACCTTGGTTCGGGTTGCACATGTGGATGGGGTGGTGGTCCTTCTGCTGGGCTTGGGGAGACAGGGACTGAGTCCCCTGGGCACATGCTCCTCGGCCACTCTGGTTCTTCCACCAGCCCTGCTGCCTCCCATTTAGGCCCTGGGAGACAGGACACTAGTCAGGGTTGCACGGCTCCTACGTGGACCCATGTCGGTTTGGGTAAAGCTAGGCTCGGCCCCACCTTGCCTCCTTGAGGAAATCAGATGAAAGGTGCATCCCCTGATCCTTGGTGTTTCCTCTGTTTGCAATAACACCCTTGTGCTCTGTGTCCTCTGGGCCCTCACGCTACACCCACACACTGGTCCAGCCTCCGGCATCTGCTCCTGTCCTTGGGGGTCTCTTGGGGTCTTGGTGCCCACAGTTCTCAGCTGCCCCAACTCTGTGCTTCTGAGCCCAGAGACGCGAGCCCCTTCAAAACAGCCACTTGTTCTTCTGGCACATTCTTCACCTGCTTTGGGGGCCTCAGCTCCAGAGATTTAAATGACAGTGTACGTACACACTTACCTGTATTTATACTTTCTCAGACCACCTGCCCCCACCCCAGTAGGACTGTGGCCTTTCTTTCTGGCATAGGTAAACTTTTTCTGTTGGCTTCAGTGGTGTGGCACGGGGTTCTCATCTTAGGGGGACCCCTTATCTGCTTCTGAAACCCAGGGTGCTGTGTCTGTTGCTGCACAGACTCCCCTGTGTGCCAGGCATAACCTGACCCCCATTGGTTATGGCTAGGCGTCGTGGGCAGGGGTTTGGTGGGCACCATGGGGCCCCAGCCGGGTGGTGGGAGCTGCTGGGGATACTGCACTCCCAGGTCTGCCCCTCGGCTGGGGGTGCGCCTCCCCTCTCCCCCATCCCTTTCTGTGGGAAAATGTATGCTTTAAAAAAACAAAAAAACAAGCCAGGACAAGACCTTTGAAGGCAAAGTCGTTTTGAAGGAGGAAGAACATGACGGTTGAGCCCTCACTGTGTTCAAAATGTTTAAAAACCAGGATCCCCTCCCCCCAAACCCCATCCTGAACAGATTGCAAGTAAGCCCGGCAGTCCAGCCCGTTTCTCCTGGAATCCTATCTGCTTGTGGGATTGACACTGCTGCCCCCATGCCTCTGGCTGCACACCCCTAGCACCCGCTGGGTCTCTGGTCAGCATGAATGCTCAGCCACCTCCTGCTCCCGCTGCCTGAAAGTCATCTGATGTGGCTGCTGGCTGTGGAATTCCGTGGCACAGATGCTTGCTTGCAGCCCCCTCAAGCCACCAGGCCTTGGAAGTCAGCCCCACCGGTGACCACAGTGGGGCCAGCAACGGCGACCACATAGTGACCTCTGCACCCTCCAGGGGGCTGTGGCGAGAAAGGCCAGCTCTTTAGGGTTCCTTGTCCAGCCTCCAAGACCCTCTGGGCAGCTGGCATGGGAGGCCCTGGCTGGCTGGTGGGTGGCCTTGGGCAGGTGCGCCTCTCCCGCCCCCTCTGCTGTGCAGTAAGAGTGCACATGCTCCCTTGTGGGGAGCTGGGTTGGGCAGAGTGAGCATCGTTGATGTCTGCTCTGAGTGTCCCCTGAATCTTTCTCTTCCCCGGACCTCACTACTCCCGACAGCCTTTCAGTGGTGACTTAGACTGAAACAGCCCCCCCGACCCCAACCCCAACCCCAAACAAGGCTTATGCACTTCCTGCCTTCTCTTCTGCTGGGGTGAGTGTGAGGTGCGCAAGAAACAGACCCCAATTTGGTATTAGGTGACTCTGCTCATGTCATCTTCAGGGCATCAAGCCGGCCAGCTTTGAGAAAGTGCATGATCCTGAAATCAAGGAGATTATTGGGGAGTGTATCTGCAAAAACAAGGAGGAAAGGTGAGTTCCCAGGCAGCATTGGATCTGGGCTGTGGCTCTGGCTGAAATCGCTTCCCAAGAGAAGAAGAGCGTTGGAGATAGGCCACTTTAGGCCACAGGCATACCGGGTCCCAAGAAGCCTGCTGGGCGGTTGGTGGGCAGTCCCTGCCTGAGCTCTGCTGCCTGGAACATGCTCCCTGGCTTTGGGGACTGTCCTAGAGCCCCCAACCCCTTTGCTGGCTGCTTCTCGCCCACCCAGCCTGGAGTGTGGGCGCTACTGGGGCCTCATTCTTCCCTTGTTGCTTTTTTTCTGTGTTGTCCCCAGCAAGCCTATCCATCCCCCCAGCCTGGAGGACACCCTCATGCCAGGCTCCCCAGTGAGTCTCATCCTGCCCTCTCTCTCAGCTCCAGGCTGCGTCTTTCATGCACCTGTTTGTCTGACCCATCTCAAAGTCCCACATTCAAGTCAGAGCCCTTGAGATGCCCCGCAGACCAGCTCCCACCTCAGGTCAGGGCCCTTCCTTCCTCAGCTGGTCAGCCAGGATGCTAGGTGTGTGTTCGGAGCCTTCCTCCTTCCTTCTTCCCTCCCCCATCCCTCCTCCCTCTTTCCCTTTTTCCCTCCCTCCCCCCTTCCTCCCTCTTCTCTCCTCCCCAATCCTTCCTTCCTCCCTCTTCTCTCCTCCCCAATCCTTCCTTCCTCCCTCTCTCTCTCTCTCCTTCCTTTCTTCCCTCCCTCCTCTCTCTCTTCCCCACTCCGTCCTACCTTCCTTCCTTCCTTCCCTCCCTCCTTCCCCATCCCTCCATCCCTCCCTTTTCTCTCCTTCCTTCCTCTCTTCTGGCCCTTCTTTCCCTATCTCCTCCTTTCTCCCATCTCCCTCCCTCCTCCCTCTCTCTTCCTTCTCCCTCCTGCCCTTCTTCTCCTGCCCATTCGCCACCCTCCCCATTCCTCCTCCTCCTCTCCCCACATACCTCTTCCTCACTTCCTCATGTGCCCTGCCTGCCCCTGCACACCCAGCTCATGCCCTCTCCCCCATTTCTGTGCCTAGCATTGATCACTGTCCTTTTCTGTCATCTCTCATGTTGGGGCCCTGTCCTGATCCCCAGGCCTTCTCTCTTGCCCCCTGCAGGTTATTGTGTTTTGTTTTTTAAACAAAATTACTAAATGACTGTGAAAAGTATATCACATCAGAAAAGTACAGAGACCACCTGCCAAACCAGGACAGACAGAGCCCCCAGGGCTGTGACCTCTGCACCCCCAGGGGCCCTAACTCCTGACCTTCCCCAGCATCCCCACAGGCATTTGTCACCCTCCCTGAGGGTTGCTCACCCTACTCTCCCCCTTTCATTCATGGTGGCTGTCTGGGCGGCATGTGGGATGTGTTGTCTTCAGCAGCAATCAGGGATGAGCCACTGGAACTCGAAGGCCACGGTGACCACAGACAGGATGCTGGGAGGAAGCCGGTCCCAGGACAAAACAGGGATCTGTTTGTGCCAGAGACGGGAACTAGACGAGCATCTAGGGATGTGGATTTGGGCGGCAGAGTGGTTAGCATGGCAACACCCACCCCCCATTACCGTGCTGAGGAGCCTCTGAAAATGTCCCTGCTTCCTTGAGGCCAGGGTCCCTCAGGTGGTGAGCTGGGGAGGTGGGGGCCTGCCTCTTCTGGGTCCAGTTCAGTTTTACCTGGAGCCAGGTATCCTGTGACAACTGAGAGCTCCCTAGCACCTCAGCAGGCTTTGACTACACAGTGCAGAGCCTGATTTAAACATTCTTTTCTGAATTACCCAAGTCTCTTAAAAGTGGGGATGTTTAATTTTTATAATGAGAGAAAAAAAGAAGGCTTACGTGTTAATGCAGTTAGATGTCTTCAGTAGTAGGTTTTTCCTCTTCCCCTGGGAGTTAAGGAATGGAGATGTACTGTTTGGTGCTGCCCTCGAGGGCAGAGACTGCCCAGTGGGTAGTACAGTCAGAGGACTTCCTAGAGGGAGCTGGGCTGGTCGTGGCCCCTGCACCTCATGTCCAGGACCCCCTCAGCAAGTGTGCCTTTGTCCTGCCTGACAGCCATCCCCTCCCCAGGTACGAGATCAAGGACCTGCTCAGCCACGCCTTCTTCGCGGAGGACACAGGTGTGAGGGTGGAGCTGGCCGAGGAGGACCATGGCAGGAAGTCCACCATCGCCCTGCGGCTCTGGGTTGAGGACCCCAAGAAACTGAAGGGCAAGCCCAAGGACAATGGGGCCATAGAATTCACCTTTGACCTGGAGAGGGAGACGCCGGATGACGTGGCGCAGGAAATGGTAATGTGTGCTTGTTCCTTGGCAAATCTGGGTGCGTTCCTTGAAAGCGTGTGGTTTCCAAAGATTAGAATGAAGTCAGAAAGGGAGTGTGGTCCTGCAGTGGGTGGGCAGTTCTGGGAACAAGGATCCCTGTTGGTCGAGGGCAGCTGTGAAGGACATAGGTCTGAATCACCCTGCTGCACAGATGTAGGACATCACCTTGGAAATGGTGCAGTGAAAGGATATCTTGGACTGGTCGGAGAGATCCCTGGGGACTTTAGCATATCAGGAAGAGCCCTGTTTTGACCAGATTCTTGCTAACTTTGTGCAGGTGTGGGCCTTTGGGTTTGATCTTTATTTCACTTTGTTTCTGTGGAGCATTGTGGTCTGGAGGGCCTGGTGAGAGCAGGAGAATAGAGATGTTTTGTATCACAGAGGGAAAGAAGTATCCGTGAGAAATAAGACACTGATTTTGACTGGAAAATCTGAGCAAGAGTAAAAATATGCATGCTTGTTGCAGGAGAGTAAGTGCTTGGCTGTGCCTGTCATAACCACAGAAATGCATGCCCTTTTTTTCTCTTTTTTAAAATAAATGTGTCACTGAAAATAGCACATCTATCAAAAATGTAGTAAGTCACAAGGGTATGGCTGATGGAGTCTTTACAAGTGGATTCCCTGGACCCCAGTAGGTTTTTTTTTAAATTAATACAATAAAATATATTTTTACAAATTGAGGTATGGTTGATTTACAATGTTCAGGTGTACAGCAAAGTGATTCAGTTATGTATATGTGTATATACATGTATATGTGTGTGTGTTCTTTTTTAGGTTCTTTTCTAATATAGGTTATTACAGTATATTGAATATAGTTCCCTGTGCTATACAGTAGGTCCTATTGTTTATCTATTTTATATATAGTAGTGTGTATCTGTTAATCCCAAACTCCTAATTTATCCTCCTCCCAACTCTTTCCTCTTTGGTAACCATAAGTTTGTTTTCTATGTCTGTGAGTCTATTTTTGTTTTGTGAATAGTTCATTTGTATCATTTTTTAAGATCTCACATATAAGTGATATTGTATGATATTTGTCTTTCTCTGACTTTACTTCACTTAGTATGATAATCTCTAGGTCCAACCAGGTTGCTGCAAATGACATCATTTCATTCTTTTTTATGGCTAATATTCCTTTATTTTATTTAAGTAATATTCCTTTATGTATATACAGTATCACATCGTTTTTATCCATTCAATTGTCAGTGGACATTTAGGTTGTTTCCATGCCTTGGCTGTTGTAAATAGTGCTGCTATGAACATTAGGGTGCATGTTTTTTGTTTTTTTTCGAAATAGAGCTTTTGTCTTTTCTGGGTAATGCCTAGAAGTGGGATTGCTGGATCATATGGTAACTCTGTTTTTTAAGGAACCTCCATACTGTTCTCCACAGTGGCTGCACCAATTTACATTCCCCCCAACAGTGTAGGAGGGTTCCCTTTTCTCCACACCCTTGCCAACATTTATTATTTGTAGACTTTTTGATGATTGCCATTCTGGCAAGTGTGAGGTCATACCTCATTGTAGTTTTGATTTGCATTTCTCAAATAATTAGCCATGTTGGACATCTTTTCATGTACCTGTTGGCCATCTGTATGTCTTCTTTGGAGAAATGTCTGCTTAGGTCTTCTGCCCATTTTTTTGATTGGGTTGTTTGTTTTTTTTTTGGTATTGAGCTATATGAGCTGTTTGTATATTTGGGAAGTTAATCCCTTTTTGGTTGCATCATTTGCAAATATTTTCTCCCATTCTGTAGGTTGTCTTGTTGTTTTGTTTATAGTTTCCGTCACTCTGTGCAGAAGCTTTTAAGTTTAATTAGGTTCCATTTGTTTATTTTTGCTTTTATTTCCATTACTCTAGGAGACCAATCCAAAAAAATATTGCCGCGATTTATGTCAAAGAGTGTTCTGCCTATGTTTTCCTCTAGGGGTTTGATAATATCTAGTCTTGCATTGAGGTCTTTAATCCATTTTGAGTTTATTTTTGTATATGATGTTAGAGAATGTTCTAATTTCATTCTTTTACATGTAGCTGTCCAGTTTTCCCAGCACCAATTATTGAAGAAACTGTCTTTTCTCAAATGTATACACTTGCCTCCTTTGTGGTAGATTAATTGACCATAAGTGTATGGGTCTATTTCTGGGCTTTCTTTCCAGTTCCATTGATCTATGTGTCTGTTTTTGTGCCAGTACCATACTGTTTTGATTACTGTGGCTTTGTAGTATAGTCTGAAGTCAGGGAGCATGATTCGTCCCGCTTTGTTCTCCTTTCTCAAGATTATTTTGGCTATTCGGGGTCTTTCGTGGTTACATAAAAATTTTTAAATTATGTTGTTCTAGTTCTGTGAAAAATGCCACTGGTAATTTGATAGGGAAAGACCCCAGCATGGCCCTGGAAGGTGGGCTACAAGAAGTGGAGGGGAGGTTGCCTGCACAGGCTCCTGTGGGGAGCGTATCTGTGGGGCCAGGCTGTGCTGACCACTGCTCAGTGAGGCTCTGCTCAGATAAGGAAATTGAGGCTGGCCATGCCATGTAAGGTGTGGGAGCCACGGACCAAGGGGAATTCAGGGGACTGGGCATGTGTCAGGTGAGGGGTTCATGGAACTTGGTTTAGGTGGTTGCAGCAAGTTAGGGCAAGGACAGGAGTGGGAGGTGCACGGCCAGTCAGGACCCTGCCTTCCACTGAACAGCAGCCTGTGCCCCTGATGGCATGTGTGGTAGGTGTGACGCCCTGCTAATGGCACGGAGCCCGTGTCAGGACTCCTTCTCAGCTGCTGGTCACATTCCTGGGCCTAGAAACAGACACCTCTGCTGTAATCGGATTTAACAGTATCATTTAGCTCTGTGCTTCTGGGAGGATCTTTCTATGACCTTGCATAGTGCGCACTGTTGAATTGCTACATATTTGTTGAGAGTTGCATTAAGATGATTACCAGCTTATCTATTTTAGCATAGTAGTTTGTATCTGTTAATCCTATCGTCCTAATTTGTCCCTACCCCTCCCTTTCCCCTTTGGTAACCTATGTCTGTGAGTCTATTTCTGTTTTGTATATAGATTCATTTGTATTATTTTTTTAGATTCCACATTAAAAAAATTAAAAAAGAAAAAAAAAAGAGAATTACCAGCCCATCAGTCCTATAATTCAGGATCTCTGTTTTTCCATACTGCGACACTGTGGTCTCTCCATGCTTTCTGCTGAAGTTTAAAGCAAAAACATAAGTAACGATCAAGGTGGTGTGCAGGCTGGTATCCTGTGAGCTGAGGTTCAGGAAGGTGGGTTGCATATGGAAAGTGTCCTGGAGGGACCGCGGGGACTGGGGGTACCTGGCTAGCAGCTCCAGGTGTCCCGGGGGCAGGAGGAGCAGAGGGAGGCCTCGGGGGGTTGGCTAGGCCTGCATGGAGATGAGGTGGGTCCCTGGACAGCCTTGAGGGGGTGTGTCTGTCGAGGTACAGCCACCTCAGGAAGCACAGGTGGAGAGCAGTGTTCTCGTTCCACCATGAGCATTGCATAGTGTTGGCATGAGAATGACAGGGCACACAGTTTCCACATGGTGACCTGTCCTGGAGGCACCTGGGACCCAGACAGCCGGTGCCATATGCGTCTCAGCTGGACCAGGTACCTCCTTCAGCTCCAGCTCTGTTCTTGGTTCTGTTCCAGGCACTCGTCAGTTATAAGACAGTGGTGCCCAAACGTGGCCTGGGCCCCTTCCCAGGACCTGCCCACCCTCCTGAGAGGACTCATCCCTTCTCTGCCTCAACATAGAAAATACCTTGGCCCCTGGCCACAGCACAGATGCTGCCCAGCCCCCAGGTCCTTGCGTACATGCCTGTGCCTGTAGCCACGGCCTGGTCCTCACCAAGTCCCCGGCACCTGACTGGACTCACGGGTGGGAGGTGTCTCCAAGAGCTCACAGTGCAAGCCCTGGGCCTGGCGCCTCCCCCTTCCCTCTCCTCTGTCTCCTTTAAAAGCGCCTTCTTATGGGGAGCATCCTCTGTGCTGTATGGCATCCTTGCAGAAGAAGGTACATCACTGTGTTCAGTCAAGGAATAATAGAAAAACAACACATACCCGACACTCTGCTTAAGAAACAGAATGAGCCCAGAGCCCTGGAGTGCCTGTGATGAAAGTGGCCGCATTCACACAGCGGGGCCTTCCACCTGTGTGAGTGCCCCGGTTGTTACTGGCTGCTGCTCCTGAACCCTGGCGAGACCTGGCTCCTGGCTGGTCCTTGCAGGTCAGTGCTGGTCCTGCAGCCGTTGGCCAGGGTCTAACTTTCCCTCTACTCCCCTCCCCTTCCCACCCATCCGTAAATACCAGAGCCAACCCTGGGGTCTGGGGCTCTCCTTCTCCCTGGGGTCCTGATGGCAGCTGCCTGGGCCTCTCCTGGGCTGTCCCTGGGCCAGGTGTTAGGACCCCGA
Source organism: Delphinapterus leucas (assembly GCF_059928025.1). Classification (NCBI taxonomy): domain Eukaryota; kingdom Metazoa; phylum Chordata; class Mammalia; order Artiodactyla; family Monodontidae; genus Delphinapterus; species Delphinapterus leucas. Next base: position 35,364,158 of record NC_143134.1, read on the forward strand.
GGAAGCCCCAGCTGGGCAGAGTTTCAGAGCTCGCAGCTCCCAGGTTGCTCAGCTGGGTGTTCACTTGCTGATAGCTTTAACTCAACACACACACTTCTTCAAAACTTAAAGTAATTTAAAGAGGAGATGACTACGAATGAAACACCAGTGTTGGTTATCATAAACAGATGGTAACCTTACAAAGGAAGTGCTTTGAAAGCATAGGGGTGTCACTGCACTGCCAGTTCTAGGACTTGGCACCTGGTCTGGGCTGCCCTGTTGTTAACACCTGAGCTTATTGACTGTTGAGTGGTAAAGATGATGACGCTGTCTTCCTGAGGCTACCTGGGGGTGGGAGGCAAGCCAATGGGATAGCTTTCTCTTCTCCCTCTACAAGCTCCCCCCAGCAGGGGGCCTGGGGAGGGTACCGGTGGTGGGTGGGGGATGCATTGGGGAGGCCTGTGTGAATGTGGATCAGAACAAAGATGCCCCCAGGGCTCAGAGAAGGGTGGGCTCTTTGGGGACCTGGGCTGGCTCTGATCTGGAAGTGACCCCTCGTGTAGACCTCCAGGGTGGGAGGGGAGGGAACTTGTAGCCTAGCCCAGGGATTCTCGTGTTTGTGGTGCCAGCCCTTCTCCTACACAGCCTCCAGATAATAGGATGTTCCAGTGTGGCCAAATTCTCTGCTGTTTGGGAAAAAATAGAAGAAACACCTTGGAGAGGATCACTGGGGGGTGACTGTGAAAATGGAGATGGAAGGGAAAATGGGTCATGGGCAGAAAATAGAAATGGCAGGCAAGCGTGTCTGTGGGCTGCTTTCTTTCCAGCGGCCTCTGGTCAGGTCAGCCACGTGGGGGTGGCACTGAGGGTGGGTGCTGAACCCTGGCTCAGCCTCTTCAGCAAGTCCTGGCCACGTGCCCAGCCCTGCTCACACCTCCCCGTCCTGGTCTGAGCCTGGCGGGGGCCTCAGGGTGGATGTCTGCAGGATTTCAGCACAGTTCATTCTGTCAAATGGAGTTGTCTTCTGAAATGAGTCTTTTGAAATAATCACAAACTTATAGAAAAGTTGCAAATGTGGAACAGAACTGTTCAAGGTGACTTCTTTTGGCCAGACCCGTGCCTGTTTCCCACAGACAGGGACTTTCCTAACAGCCACCTCGGCTGTCAGAACTGGGAGAGCAACCCAGCCCCATCCAGGGTCCGAGTTGTCCAGTGATGCCTTCATGGCAAGAGCGCAGATCAGGGTCGCTCACCACGGTCAGCCCACTGAGGACACTCCCTGAGATCACGTGGTTGAGGGTTTCTGCCAGGGGTGTCCATGTGCAGTTATAATCAATAACTATTTTGTGGGGAGGTACCTTGAAACTACGTAAATATTCCATTTTCACCAGGCTTGCCGTTTATTTATATCTGTGTGCACTCACAGTTTCTCTTTTATTCAGTAGGTTGTATGCTCCATTGGTGAGTTACCTATCGCTGCCAACAAATTACCCCAAACACAGGCCTGTACACACTTATGGTCTTGCGCAGTCTCCGAGGTCAGGTATCCGGGAGTAGCTCAGCAGGTGCTTCTGGCTCAGGGCTCCTCATGAGGTGTAGCCAGTGTGTCTGCCAGGGCTGACTGGGGCCGAGGGTTTGTGTCTGCTTGCTCACCTGACTGGTGGCGGGACACTCAGTTCCCAGCCAGGTGGGACATTCAAAGGGCAGCTCATGACATGGCTTCATGGGAGCGGGTGATCCACAGGAGGGAGAGAGACAGAGACACAGAGGGAGAGACAGAGAGATAGAGACAGAGACAGAGGGAGACACACAGAGAGACAGAGGCTGAGAGATAGATTGAGAGACAGAGAGACAGAGACTGCATGTATGTGGCCCCCCTTTGTGTACCCTCACGCTGGCAGCAAACCCATCACTTCTGCCACCACAGATCACTTTCATTTCTCCTGTGTGCATTTGTAGACACGTCCTTCAAACCATCATACATCACTGTTTATTTTGGTGCTCAGAATGCCCCAGATTCAACCAGTGGGAGGCCCTGGGTGCTAGCTTCCATGTTGTCCTGCATGTCTGTCATTTTCTGAGCATGTCCTTGATTTCAGGCACAGTGAGATGTCCAGCTCCCCTCGCCCTTTCCCTGCAAGCCTGAACCCACTCTCACAGCGGCCAAGCTCCGGCCGTTGGCCTGGGCCCACTCAGTTCAGAAGCACATGCTACACCATAAATGTACACACTCACGTCTACATCTGGCATATTTATGTGTGTTGTACTTTGAAAACCATGAGTTCACGTGATTCCAGCGCCACAAGGTTTGTTCTCTGGTTTTCTCCTGTTTCACATGGGGAATCCCACAGTGACGGTGAGGAGCCTGGCTTCCGCTGTTTTGTGGTTTTGCCATAAATATTCTCAGAGAGCACTCTGATGTTTCCTGGAGATCCTTGATTCATTTACAAATGCTCTCAAATGCTCCGTTGGGAAAAGTGGGTTCAGAATTTTGCTAGGCATGGGTACACACCTTTCTGGTCTCTTGTTACTAAATGTGCCTCCTTCCCCCAGCCTCTGTGACTTCTCAGAGAATGTCCAGGACAGCACTGAGGACTGGTTGAGGCTACTTGTCCCTGTCCCTGAGCACACAGATGCAGCCAGGACCACTTTCCCACCCTCGGCCAGCCTGAGCAAGGGGCTCCATGGAAGCCCTGGGGCGCAGCCAGTGAGGGGCTACTCTGAGTTTTGGCCCTGCCAGAGGCAGGTTAGGATCTTCCCTTCCCCCTCACACATCCAGCCCGTGGTTACGAGCGTCTGCTGTGTTGTCGCCGCCAGGAGCCGGGTCAGTGCAGGTTTAGATGGTCACTCTCCCTGTGGATATACAGTCGATGGCAGGAGGATATTTACTTATGGGATGACGAGAGTGTCCACGAGAGGAGCGGGCTTGGTGATGGGGGTGAGGGACCCGAGGAGGGGACTTTGGGCAGAGACCCCACGAGCAGGAGGCGGCGGTGCATACGGCAGGGTTGCCTGGTAGTGGGGCATGTGGGTGGGGCCGATCCCAGTAATGACACGGTGATTTCCTTTGCAGATTGAGTCGGGATTTTTCCATGAGAGCGATGTGAAGATCGTGGCCAAGTCCATCCGTGACCGCGTGGCATTGATCCAGTGGCGGCGGAAGAGGATCTGGCCAGCGCTGCAGCCCCAGGAGCAGCGGGACCCCGGCAGCCCTGACAAGGCCAGGGGCCCACCCACACCCCTGCAGGTCCAGGTGACCTACCACTCTCAGGCTGGGCCGCCAGAGCTGGAGGAGCCCGAGGCCGACCAGCACCTCCTCACCCCGGCGCTGCCGGCCAGCGCCACCTCCCTGGCCTGTGAGTGCTGCCCTCCCCAGGGCCCCCCTGCCCTGCCGCCCTCCCCTTAGCCCACCCCGCGGGTATGAATGATTGGTGTGGGCAAACATTCTTCCAGGGAGGGCACTGGAAGCATCCCCACGTTGCAAAGAGATCTGTTCCCAGAGGGGTTTAAGTCTCCCTGAAGTCCAGCTTCTCAGGACAGGTGGGGGACAAATATCCAGGGAGACCCAGAACCTCCTGTGCCCCCCGAGCCAGCAGGGATAGAGCTTGTTTAAGTTCAGCTACTTATCCCGTCTGGAATATATCAGTCCCAGCCTCACAAGGAACCTGAGGGCTGGACCTCAGGCCTGGAGTCACTGACCAGTGGAGGCGTCTGTGCCACATGCTGTGGTCCTGGGGCTGCCAGTGGCTGCAGCCTCTAGTCATGCCATGGTCTTGGTTGTGACTTTTGCTGCTCGGATTATCCGTCCCCAAGGTTATCTCCCTTCTGGTACTGAACCTTTGAGACCTTTAGTGTGTTTCCCAGAGAGCGTCACTGATGGATTGGTGGGAGTCACTTTGTAGCTGGCTTCGTCTCAGACCACTGGAATGAAGAATCCTGTGTCTTCTCCATGTCTAAGTGGAAGTCCTCAGTATCCTAAAAATTTAGCCGTGAGCTGAGGATGGGGGATGTAGCCTTTTCTGTCTGTTCTGTGAATAAGCATGGAGAGCTGAGCCACCTGCCCAAGCCACTATTTCAGATCGTTTGTGTGGAAAGACCAAAATAGTCTGTGTAATCTATTTAATAGTTACATCCTTTCTTTATCAGTAAAATAGCTAAACATTCTTCAAAGCAGGCTGTTTGAATTCAAAGCATCGGCTGGCTGGCCATCACTTTGAGATAGGTTGCCTACTGTTTACTTCTCTCCTACCTGCTCAAGTTTGCTTTGGAGAACAGAATCGCTACATCATCACTCCATTTTCTGATAAACCGAAAAATTAGTTCAAGAGCATAAAGTTTTTGCAGGAAAAGGCTTTCCATGCCTGACATACCACTACACACTCTGAAAACATAACTTTTAGTTGAAAAATTTCTAGGACAGGAATTAAGAAATCTCCTTTTGTTGAACTTTGAACAGATACAGTCTGTGACCTAGAAAATGCTCTGCTGTGGTAAGATGTTGTGACACGGGCTCGACCCGTTGCATAGATGTGAATCAACACATGAGTTTAGGGTGGGCGTTCTGTCTGCAAACAGATCCCCTTCCTGACTGACTAAGAATGAGTGTGCTTCACGTAGTGGCCATACTGCTCAAAAACAGTTTTACCTATTTACCATAATTTCTCTAAAGTAGACTATATTTAGTCACATTTTATAAAATTCAGAAAATCCAAGAGGGTATACAGCAGAAGCCAGTTAATTGTCCTCCCTGGAGGTCACTGATGTTTTAAGTCTTTTAACTTTAACTTCCAGAGATAATAACTTCCAGACGTAACCTATACCTGCAGTCTACCACACACACGCTCAACACGCATATGTATACATACATACACGTGTGCACGTAGAATATACCCACACAAGTGCATGTGCACAGGCGCATGGGCACACGTGCACACACGTGGACACCCCTGTGTCTCCCTCTAATCTGTAACCCACAGCACCCTGCACATGCTCTTCTGCACCTTGCAGTGGGTCAGAACAGAAAGCCATCCCTCTGGCCGCAGTGCCTGGGGCCGGCTGGACCACACTGTGCTTCATAAAGATGAACTAATGTAGACGCAGGCAGCACACACATCACTGGAGGGGACCTGGTCTTAGATAACAAGATGGGCACACACACACTTTCATATATTGGAAGGTGCAGCAAATATCATATGTTTTGACTCCCCACTCTGTTTTCTGTTAGCTGCCCACCAGCTAACCAGATCAGGCTCAAGCCTGGGCCAGCATCTGTGACTGTGAGAACACAATTTGTCAATAGGTTAAAAGTGATGTTTAAAAATAATTTTTATTATACAAATAAACACATTCACTTTAGAAATTTAAAATGTCACATATATGGTTAGAGTCACTCTACTTGAAATTGGTCTGTACACTCTCTCTCATGCACTCACCTCTCTGTCTCTGTCTCGTGTGCCCACACTCTGTCTCTCACGTGCACATGCTCTCTGTCTCTGTCTCTAAGTAGCAATGACTACCAGCCACCTCATCAAAACTCAGAGCCGCTTGTTAAATTGGTTTTGCACAATCAAACCTCACCATTCTTAAGTCTTCCTGGGCCAAAATAAGTTCTGATCAGCTCTTGGGAAAAATTATTTTGTTGCAAAGCCAACAAGAGTCCCCTCTTTTACTTTATTTGTTTAAATTACAAATGGACACGAGGCCAACACTAAAAGGTGCCCCATAGAAATAGCTTGGTGTTCATAGGTGACAAATCCTAATGTTTATGTAGCTTTTGGAATCTGGAGGCAGTAAAACAAAAGTGCCACTTCAAACAGGTTTTTGCTTTTCACTCTTGCCTGGCATGACCATGCAGGTGCCCTGTCTTCCCAGGTGTCTTCCCAGGCTTGGTGAGACCAGCCTGTGGGCCGTGGCAGTCTTGTCTGTGCCCCCATGTGCAGGCAGCTCCTTCCACCCAGGCTGGGTTTGATGGCCAATCTGGGCTGATCTTGGGTGAGGCTGGCCTCTTGGGGGGCTGCCTTGGGCCGTGGAATCTCTGGGTCCCCGTTTTATGGCCTCTCTGTGGGGCAGGCACCTCGTCCGCCCCATTTTCCAACCACGTTACACCTGGGCCTGTGAAGCGAGGGGCTAGATTTGGACCCAGGTCTTCCTACTTCAGGCTCTTTGCTGTGGTGAGTGGAGGTGGTCAGGGTCCTGAGACCTCCCTCCCCCGCTATAAAACTCAGGTGGTAGTTCTTTCCTCCGCATGACTGTAGCTTTTCCTAACTCGGACGTTCCATCTGGTGCCTTTGAAGAGCTGAAAGTGCTCACTTTCGAGGCCAGGGCAGGTGCCAGATGAGGTCCCTATCTGTAAGCTGGTGGAAGTTGTCCTGCCTACAGAGGGTGGTGCAAGGTACCCACCTGGGATCCATGGTGGCCCATGGTGAGCACCAACAGATGTCAGGCAGTGTGTGGGCAGGCTGCCAGGGCCATTGCTGGGTGGTACAGTTACAGCCCCCTGTGCCGTTCTTTAGTTGATTTTTTTTAATGACACACATTTATTATGTATGTGATCTGGAAATGTAACCAAGTCTTTGTTTTACAGAAGAAAACACAAGGACAAGCTATCCCATGTTTGCGTTCCCTGAGACTTGCTGGAGTGCTGTGGGGGTGATGTTTGGGGGTGCCCGCTTTGAGCTGTGCTTTTGTCCTCCTTCCCCAGCGGACAGCACGTTTGACAGTGGCCAGGGCTCCACGGTGTATTCGGACTCGCAGAGCAGCCAGCAGAGCGTTGTGCTGGGCTCGCTGGCGGATGGAGTGCAGCCCCCCGCCCAGTGTGTGTGCAGCCCCCCTGTGAGCGTGAGTGACGGGCCTGTCCTGCCACATAGCCTGCCCTCACTGGGGGCCTACCAGCAGCCTGCCGTGGTGAGTCAGCCCACCCCTTCTGGCCAGAGTTCCTGTCCACATGGACTAGAGTCTGTGATGGTCCATCTAGTCGGTGCTGGCCTGTTGTCAGTTCCCAGCCATGCAAAAGCAGGCCCGTGGGAGGTCCATCCTTGCCAGTAACTGCAGGGCTGCAGGCTGGAGCGGCCTATGGTGTACCCTGGAAGACCTGCCAGATGAGAAAATACTGGAAACAGAGCCCAGTGACACCCAGTGCTTGCAAAGCTGTGATAAACCTGGCAAGGTCCCGCCCTGTGACTGACGCTGGGCCTGAAAAGTTACTTCTGACTGTTGCAAAGGTGACAGAAAAGCATCATTTATAGTAATGAAACCTTTGATTTTGTCTCAGTGTCTAGCTTCACTGAGGGACTGTTAAGTATCTCCTGGCATTTCTCCACCACATATTATGCAGCCATTAAAAGTTAGAGGTATGGAAACGACCAAATCACGGGAAGCATTTTCAGTGATGTTTGAGAAGTAGGATTGAAAGGGCCTCATGCTTCTTTATGCCTGTGGAATAATTTGTTAGATGAGATGGAAATTGCTAGATGAGGGAGTCACATTTAGCATTTGTTTTTTTATTTTGATTTTTTTTAATGTTAAAGAAAGCAAAACAATTGCTTGCTTCCCAGTCCCAAATGGTCAGTCCCAGGGAAGTTGCCCTTGAGCCAGGCTGTGGAGAGGGGTCCAGAGAGAGATTTAGATGCCCCTCAGGCCCAGAAGTGGTCAGGGCCAGTGCCCCTGCCCGAAGAGTGTCTCCTGCCTCGCGTTACAGTGGCTCCCAACATGCTCTCACATGTGCTCTCACTCCACACTCTCACGTGTGCTTTCAATCACGCACTCTCACACTGTGGCTGCCTTTTGGGGCTGCTGAGTGCCGGGCCCCAGCCTTTCTGGCCACCTCTGTCTCTCTTCCCTCCCCTCCTGACTGCTCAGGCTCAGAAAGTCCCTTTGGAAAAGCAGTTGAAGCATTTGCCTCTGCTGACTGGAACCCAGTATTCATTTGCAGTTTGACTCGTTTCACAAAATTAAGTGAAATATGATTTTAGAGCAGGAAGAGTTCATTTATGAGAAGGCCACCTGCTTCTCAGAGCAGTGGTTCTTGGCTTTAGGTCACCCATGCTAGGGCTGAGCCAGAACCTTCCACCGGCCCTCATCCCCTCTAGGGCAGGGTCATACTTTCCCTGGCCCCACAGTGTGCTCTCCACCCAGGTCCCTGCAGCACTGCCCCTGTCCTAGTTTTGGCTCACAGGCTGGGATGCCCATGCACAGTTAGGTCGAGGGCCTGGCCAGGATGCACCCAAAATTGGCTGGAGTGTTCTCTCCCATCTTTTGCCTATTTATGCAAAAACACCTTGGACAGAAGGGGTCCCCAGGGTGCACTGAGGGCTCCTGGTGAGGGTTGCCATGGTGATTTGCCCCTGGGACCCAGGGAAGAAGTGGCACAGATGGTGGAGTCAGGAGTACAAGCCGCTCCTCTGAGGCCTCCAGGCTGCCTGAGCTCCTGACTCCTGCTGGGCTAGGGATTGCGGCTTTAGGAACATGTGCACAGGTGACTCATTCCGCCCTGTGGCTTCAAGTGAACGCAAAGGAGAGGTTCCATTCTACCCCATGCTGCTTTTCATAAAGCGTTTACTGCAGAAGGTGAAATGAGTGGTAATGGTTTTGGAAATCACGTGTTTCATCTAGAAAACAAGTGAGAGAACTTTCTGATGTCGGTGTGCTCTCACCTTCAGAAGTCATCTCTGTGTTTTTTTCCATAGCTCTCACCTGCTTCTCACATCCCCACTATTTTGAAGTAAATCCTAGACAGAAAGATGTTTTGCCCCAAGATATTTCGGTCTATATCTCTTCAGGATCAAGACTCTGAAAACAAAACCCAGTACCATTATTGCACCTAAAAATGAACAAGTCAGGAGCTGTTCTTAGTAGCATCAAACATTCCAATACTCAGATTTCAGACTCTTTCCTAGTCCATGTCTATGCTGTGCTTGGCGGTGAGGGCTCACGTCTGTGGCCTTGTTTCTTTCCTGATGGGTGAGTCATGGGAGACTCGCAGCTCTTCAGGGCACCCCTCTCTCCAGCTCTGTCCCACGTTTTATTCCCACGTTTCCATATTCTGTTTGTGAATATATCCACATGTACACATTTTATATTGTCCTATAAAGAAGACACGTATGCCTTTTTATCTTTCCCTCATTTAATGTCATAACAAGTGTTTTCCAAGGTTCCACAAATCTCTTTTAATGATCTTTTCTCACAGCATGATATTCTGTGGAGCTGAAGTTCTAGGACATTCCCTGGTTGGGAGGTGTGGCTGTTCTTGGTTTAGGGACCTCCACACCTTGCTTCTGCTGCATCGTGTTCCTCGGAAAGGGTCCCTGGCAGGATGGCAGGCACGGGGAGTGAGAGATGGGTCCCTGAAGATGGTGAGTGTGTGCTTGGCAGGGCTCCTTAGGACAGCTCCTGAGTGTGGCTCTGGGTGCTTTTTGCAGCCTGGCCTGTCGGTGGCCTCCATCCCGCCCCCCGCCCACCCTCTGCTCCCACAGCAGCCTTTCCCGGAGCCGGCCATGAGCTTCGCCCCTGGGCTGCCGCCGCCCAGTGCCCCTGTGCCGACAGGCCCAGGCCAGCCCACACCCCCCGCCCACCAGGTGAGTGCTGGCTGCCCCTCTTTATGGGTACCATGGGTGCCTCGGTCTCCCCAGGCCCTGCCCATCCGTATTGGCTGGCCTGAGCCCAGTGTCTGTGAGCCTCCTGGCAGGTCCAGGCCCCCTATACGCCTTCTCTGCAGTTCCCCAGGGCCCACGGTGTAGATGGGAGTGGGGGTGGGTCTCTTGTGTCTGTGGAGTTCAGGGTTCCGCAGCACTCAGAAGGCCCCCGTTGCACACAATGGTCCTCCCAGATCTGTGTGTCCCGGGCTCCAGCCTGGGTGTTTGAACATGTGTGTGGGTATGTGTATGTGTGCATGTGTGTGAGTTGATTTTTTCTGTTGTTTCTAAGTACATAGGTGTATCTCAGGAGGGCACTGGTCTAAGAGAAGCCCCTCTCTCTTTCTAGCCTCCTCACCTGACGCAGCCGGTACCCCAGCCTCCTCACCTGACCCAGCCGGTACCCCTGCCACAGGTCCTGGCCCCACAGCCTGTGGGCCCTCTCCAGCCGGTGCCCCCCAACCTGCCTCCATACCTGGCTCCAGCCTCCCAGGTGGTGGCCCCTGCTCAGCTGAAGCCCCTCCAGATGCCTCCGGCGCCCCTGCAGCCACTTGCTCAAGTCCCTCCACAGGTACCTCTCTGCCCCTTGCTCTACAGCCTCACCTTCTCACCCAGTCTGGTTGGCTGTTCCTTGTCCTCAGGGCACACGGGTCCCTCGAGAGAGACACTCCCTGATGACAGGGCGGCTGGGCTGCCGTGCTCTCCTGCCTTTGACTTCTGGCCCAGATGCATCTAGGATGGGGAAAGGTTTAGTCCAGAGTCAGACCAGAGAAGCCAGGATGGGGCTGTAAGCACGTAGCTATAGTCACCGTCCTCCACGGAGCTACTCGAGGCTGTGCTGACCATGGATTCTTGGGAGTCCAGGGGACAGCCGAGCAGCTTGCCAACTACAAAGAAGAGTTGACTGTAAAAGTGACTTCTGATGCCCGTCTTCGGGGGAGCATCACGTGACCAATATCACTTGATAGCACGTGGTTGATGCTTGGGTGCTGTCACTCAGGCTAATGCTGTCAGTGGTCATGCATGTTTCCAGTGAACCTTGATCACGGGACGGCTTTCGTTTCATGGATCCCATTACAGTGTGTTGGCAGAGCTAGGATGGGAAGTGAAGCTGTGAGTGTTCCTGTGGTTTATAGGCACCACCCAGAAGGTTCTTTCACGTCAGCAGTTGCCTGTCACCAGCCTTGTCCTCATTACTCCTGCATTGGAGTCACTTTCATCATCTAGTTAACCCACCACCTTGCTCCCGGTGGTCGGGGCATTTAGTTGCTTTTCAAATACACAGAGGTCAGTTTGCATATTTTCGCTGTCTTATAATTACACAAGGGCACATGTTATGCAATGCTCATGTGCCTGCAACCAGAAAAGCTTTATTTTAGAGAGAACTGTCAGAGAATCTGCTGAAATGTTTGAAGCGCTAGATCCACGAGATGTCTCCAGGATGGAAGAGCAGACACTGAAGGTTCCAGAGCTCGGCTGTTGTGAGATGCTGCTCTCTCCCAGGATGCATGGCACAGGGGCATTTGGCCAGCAAGGAGGGGCTGGAAGATATGCTTTTCTTGAGATAACCTGTTGAAGAATTTGGTCTCAGTGTGAATTTATACAGATTGGAGGGAATCAGGCAAAGTAATTTCAGATGTTTGGGGCCAGTCCGGTAGCTCTGGCAGTCCTGGTCTTTCTGAATGAGAACATGCCAAAGCTGTGAATCTGATGGTCACTGTTATAACCCCTGATGTCCTTGCAGTCACCTAGCAGTAGCCTCAGAGTGGCCCAGCCTGAGCCCCTTTGAGGTGGTGCTGAAGGCGGGGCTGTCTTGAAGGTCATGTCTGCACCCCACACCCTTTTGAGGCCTCCTGCCTTTCCTTCTGTTTGATGGTATCATACACTTGGTTCCATTTAAATTGGGTTTGTTTTTGTTCCCTTCCATAGAAGCTACACAAAAGTGTGTTAGGGGCAGAAGCTGTGGGTGACGTGGATCCTCTCACCCAGTACAGATGTGCTGCAGGCACGGCCAAGTCTTGGTGGGGCTGACATGCTTGTTCTCTTTCAGATGCCTCCACTTCCTGTTGTCCCCCCCATCGCTCCACTGGCCACAGTCGACAGCCTCCCTGCAGCCCTTCCTGACCTGCCAGCCACCAGTGGGCCCGCCGTGCCTCCCCCCTCTCAGTATTTCTCTCCGGCTGTCATCTTGCCAAGCCTCCCACTCAGTGCCACCACTGCTCCCCTGCCCACGTCACCGGCCCTGCCTCTGCAGACAGTCAAGCTGCCCCACCCTGCAGGGGCACCACTGGCCGTGCCATGCCAGACCATCGTGCCAAACGTGGCGGCCACTGCTACTGGCATCCCTCTGCTGGCTGTGGCTCCACAGGGTGTGGCTGCCCTGTCCATTCACCCCACTGTGGCCCAGCTCCCTGCCCAGCCTGTGTACCCGGCGGCCTTTCCGCAGATGGTGCCCAGCGACGTCCCGCCTTCTCCCCTCCATGCAGCGCAGAATGTGCGGGCTGCCCCTCCCCACCCGGCACCCCCCATGCTGCCACAACCCCACAAGCCAAGTGTTGCCCGCCTTGCCGAGCAGGCTGCTCCGGCCGCCAGTGCTGGGAGTCAGGTAACCCACCTGCTGGCCAGGGCCCACGCTTTAGGCACTGGGAGACCCCTTAGCACATGAGGAGTTCATGGACCTCTGCTCCTTCTCAGCACCTCGACCCCGGTAGCAGAGTGGGAATGGACAAGCAGGCAGCTCTGTCCCACGGCTGCGGCGTCTCATCCAGCATGGGGGGTGCTGCTGCCTCCTCTCGCCTCCCAGCACGTGTTAGGAGCCTTGGGGATTGGGGTGGCTAGAAGCTCCACTCTTGGTTCCTTCCCAAGGGTCGGTAGCAGCTGCTTGTGGTGGGGGGCTCCCGGCCCCTGGCCACCGGGCATTGTGGCCCCTGCCTTCACCTGGATAGGGTTGGCAGTCTCAGTGCAGCTGTGTCAGCTGCTCCGTGGACGCCGGAGAGGCTCACGCTGCCTGTCTTGTTGCCTGTCAAAGTAAAGTAGGCGGGTAACCCCCATCTCAGCAACTGGGAACTGAGGCAGATGGGCTTCTGACGGGATCTGTTGGCTGTGGACTGGGCAGTGCTGGGTGTCCATGGGTTATTGGTTCCAAGGCAGTCATGGCAGACAAGGATGATGTCTCAGAGTCAGGTGGGGACCATGGGCAGCTTGTTGGGCTGACAGTGAAGGGATACAGGGACACATACCCTGCTGGCTGGGTGGACCTCCCCGTGGCTCCACACACCTGCGCAGCCCACGCGTGTTTTGGAGTTCCAGGGCAGTTATCCACCCTCACATGAGGAGAGGAGCTGGCGTGGGGCTCTCACCTTGTGGGGGGCTCTCACCTTGGGGAGGCTCTCATCTGGGCATCCCCCCACCTGTAAGGCACCAAGTAAGGGAGCCTCTTACTTGGGCGCCCTCCCACCTGGCCCCACCCTGGCTCTAAGCCTCAACAGCTTTGTGCCTGTTGGGCGTGTCCTTTGCCGTTTGAGCTCAGGCTCCTGCCCTTTTGATTTGGTCGTGAAGAGTCATCCTGGAAGTGTGTTAAGGGGCCAGGTGTCCCCCTAGCTCATTTTGTACTGAATCCATTCTAGAGTAAGGCACTATGTCATAAGTATGCACAGATTCTCCTGGATGTTTCTGTCCACAGGGTGTGGCTGCCCTGTCCATTCACCCCACTGTGGCCCAGCTCCCTGCCCAGCCTGTGTACCCGGCGGCCTTTCCGCAGATGGTGCGGAAGAAGGGATTTGTACTCGGAGAAGGAAGGGACGATTTTCATTGACCAGTAGGCTGGTGTTTGTTTGAAAACCAGTGTGAGGAGGTGCATCAGTCCAGTGCCTTGACTGAGCAGGCACCTCCCTGGTCTGTTACTTGGAGTAACACTGACTCGGGTCAGGGCCATTTGGGGAAAGCCAAGGGCCGAGTGGAGGCCTGGGGGTCTGTGGTGTCATTGCTGGGCCCGTGCCTTACGCCACATGCTGGCCTGGCACACTGTTGGCACTGGGTTGTTGGCTCAGCCAGTGGCTGGAGAAGGTGCTGGGTGCTTAGAGGTCACTGGCCAGGCCTGGTGGCCTCTCTGTGGTCCGGCTGGCAGAGGGTCTGGAGTTTATTGATGAGCTTGTCTGGCCGCCCAGAGACTTCCCTGTGCTGAGGGAAGAGACTCCCCTGAATGCACCAGCTGGGGTGTCTTTCCAGGAGAGAGGGCTCCTCGGCTAGGCTGTGGCTTTCGCATCTTACCCCACATACCACGTGTCTTATTGGTCTCATACCAGCAGGCCCAGTGGCGGGTCATTCCCATTCCCAACCTCAACCCCGAACTGGAGCCCTTAGCCTGTCTTAGCCTTCCCCCATGAGAGCTTTTCAAGAGGGAACAGTAGGGAATCTGGTCCAGCTCCTGAGTCACCCCATGGAAGGCATAGGTCCACAGTCTCTCTTGCCATGGCTGGGATTGAAATGCAGGATTTGTTTGTTTGTTTGTTTTTTGCGGTACGCGGGCCTCTCACTGTTGTGGCCTCTCCCGTTGCGGAGCACAGGCTCCGGATGCGCAGGCTTAGCGGCCATAGCTCACAGGTCCAGCCGCTCCGCGGCATGTGGGATCTTCCCGCACTGGGGCACGAACCCATGTCCCCTGCATCGGCAGGCGGATTCTCAACCACTGCGCCACCAGGGAAGCCCGGGAATGTGGGTTTTGACCTGACAGGAGGCTTGGATGGAGTAGCGTGGTGGCCTGGCCCTGTAGGGTGGTGGCACGGAGCCCAGACAGGTGCTAAGTGTATGCTATACTTACAGCTTCTCAGCCTGACTCAGCTAGAAGTTCAGAGATGAAGTGCAGTTATAGGTTTGGTTTTATACAGATGGGGACATGAGAGTGTCTGTTCTTGTTTGTTTCATTAAATCTGCATACAAACATTCCTGGATTTGTCTGTGGGGTGTGGGTGGATGGAGAGGGATGTCTGCATTTCCTGCTCACCTGCCTGGATGGTGGAAGTGCCTGCTTTGGTCCGGGAGCCTCAGGAAATGCAATGGCCCGCACCCCAATTTGCATCCCTGTCCTCTGTGTCCCCAGATCCTGCTTGGCCACCCGCCTCCATATGCCGTGGATGTCACCACCCAGGTCCCCACAGTGCCCGCGCCTGCTGCCGTTCTCTCCCCACCTCTGCCAGAAGTGCTGCCGCCTACTGCCCCTGAGCTCCTGCCTCAGCTCCCCGGCTCCCTGGCCCCCACAGTGATGGCGGCTGCTCAGAGCTTGCCTGTCCAGACCACTGCGCTCCTGCCACCTGCTAACCTGCCACTGCCCAGCGGGCCTGGGGTCACTGGTCCCTGCCCACCCGTTCAGCTGACAGTGGAGCTGCCCCCGGAGGTGTGTGGCCCTCCCCTTGGGGCTCAGCCCCCATTCCGTCACCCTGATCCCAGTACCACGGCAGCCCTCCTGTGCCATGACCTTGGGTCTCAGCCCTAGAAGTTGGGGGTGCCCTTGGGAAGGTGGAAGCATGTGCTCAGGGACACCATGGGTGCTGTTCTTATCTTCCTCTGCTGTCCCTGGATGTCACACTTTCTTTAATCACACATCCAGCTGGAGACCGTGATTTTTACACATGGATTCAGAGTGCCTTTCTTTGGAGGCAATGGGAAGGCCTGTGACAATTCTTCCTGGGCCATGTGCTCCCTCATGGGGATGATCAAAGTGGGTTAGCGTGTTTGGAAAGGGGGTGGCCCCAGCTTTTAGAAATCTGCTTGGCTCCAAGCGTTAACATAAAACCCCTCACTCCTGCCACCCTGCGTGGTTTGCTTGCTGCAGTCAGAAGGAAGCGGGTGGCGGGCTGGGCTGTGGAGGTGGGGAGACAGCAGACTGATGCGTGTGTGTCGCGGGGGAATGGATGTGACCTGTCCTCCTTTCTGTGGTTTTATTTCAGGAGCAGGCCTCGCAGGACAAGCAGCCAAGCCTCCCTCAGAGCTGTGAGAGGTAATGGCACACTTTGCCCTCATGTGTCAGGGCTTCTAACAATGTCGCTCATTTCCAAGTCTGACGTGGTGGAGCTTCAGGTAGCTCCTCTGGGGTCTTTGTCAGTGCTTGTTGAAATTTGGTAGTCAGATACTCCCAGTTGTGTTCTGGGTCCTTGTGCTGGTCTGCAATGCCGAGGACCTTCTAGAAGGGAGAGGCTGCGGACAGAGAGTCAGCAGGTCTGGGGACCGTGGGGAGGTCTGGAGGGCAGGGCAGAGTCCAGCCCACATCCTGGGTCTCCCAGCACCTCAAGCACGGAGAATGTTGCATTTGGGGAGGGAACTGGTTACAGGAAGTGACCATGTGTCCCACCCTTCTGGTAATGCCAGCACCAAACTTGGTGTTCCGCAAAGTCTCCTCAAATCCTACAACAGCTTCATCTGGTTGGCGTGTTCCCCTTGCTGTTGAACAGATGGGGGAACCGAGGCACGGGGGAGGATTGTGTCTTAATCCTGACATTTACTGTAAGCCGAATAAGCCTGATACACAGGCCAGGAGCTGAGAGGACCTAGGTCCTGGGTCAGAAAGGCCATGTGTTCTCTACGACTCCAACACTGCCTAGGACAGATGTTACAGGGGGAGAAGGGCAGCAGGCTCAGGGGTCTCTCTCCTGGGCATGGCCAGCTTTAGACTCTCTAGGTTTTCCAGGTGAGCACACCCAGACAGTAAAGCTTCTGGCTGTTTCCCGAAAAGCCAAGTTTCCACGTGAGGCAGGCTTGCAGGCCCTTCCCTTGGGTACTGTAACATTCTTGTTTTTTGCGTAGCTACGGAGGTTCTGACGTCACTTCTGGAAGAGAGATGAGTGACAGCTGTGAAGGTGCATTTGGTGGGGGGAAGCTGGAAGGCAAGGCCGCTCGGAAACATCACCGCAGGTCCACGCGTGCACGCTCCCGCCAGGAGAGAGCCAGCCGGCCCCGGCTGACCATCCTGAATGTGAGTAGCCAGGCAGAACGGGCCGGCAAGACAGGGCTGGCTAGGCACGGTCTCCTCCCTGGTCTCACTGCCTGAGTGTCCTGTAGGTGTGCAACACGGGTGACAAGATGGTGGAGTGCCAGCTGGAGACACACAACCACAAGATGGTGACGTTCAAGTTCGACCTGGATGGGGATGCACCTGACGAGATTGCTACCTACATGGTGAGGCTAGGTGTCCTGCCTGGTCAGATGAGTCAGTGGCCCTTCCCCTGGGACTGTGAGCCTGTCTCCCTGTGTCCTATGGGCGCATGCCTGCCAACCCCACTGAAGAGAATATTGGTTGCCAGCCTTACCTGTCCTCCTGCCTCTGCAGGTGGCTGCCTCTTGTGGGCAGCACTGGCCCATCACCTGGAGGGCCTGCTTCTCAAGCTGTGGCTTCTCTTGCTGAACCGTGCATCCCTGATGTTGGGAACTGGGCTCCCTGGCTGTGTCTCCCCTCTTGGGCTTAGTCCAGAGTAGAAGTCAAGCAAATCAATCAGTGAAGACCCAGTGTGGCCAGTGGCCCGAGGTACATCCCCACCAGCAGGGTTGCGTGTGCTGTTGCAGGTAGATCACGACTTCATCCTGCAGGCTGAGCGGGAGACGTTCATTGAGCAGATGAAGGACGTCATGGACAAGGCAGAGGACATGCTCAGTGAGGACACGGACGTGGACCGTGGCTCTGACCCTGGGGTGAGCCCGCCGCACCTCAGCACCTGTGGCCTGGGTTCTGGGGAGGTAAGTCCCGGGTAAGAGGTCCCAGGAGGGTCTGGGCCTGCTTATCCCCCAGCTCCAGGCTCTGTGAGTACAACACTGTGATGTCGCCTGCTGGAGGAGCCTGTAGGCCATGCAGTATTGGGTGAGGTGGCTGGGAGCGTGGGCGCCTTCAGTTCAGTTAGAAATGTCCGAGCTCCTGAGGCCCCTCAGATGATTTGAGGCAGTGCTGTGCTCTGAAGGAAGTTCTTGTTCCACGCAGTCTGCTGAGTTCTGATCCTTTACCTCCTTCAGGAGAGTCGCCAACCCCAAGCGAATGCCCCGGTGTATCAGCAAAATGGTATGTCTCCTTTCAAGCCTACACCTGCCAATCAGACATGCATTTGGTGGAGGCATATCTGTCATTGTCCCTTCTCTGCCTTCCAGCAGGCATTTGATAAGAGCCCCACAATGAGCATATTGTAAGGGGTTTTGACTACCACACGGCAGGGGGGTTCTGGAGTGTGTGGTGAGCGTGCCCCCATCGGGGGACAGCTGCCCTGTCTGAGAAGCCATATCTGGCCTGGGTTGGGATGGAGCATTGTGTGTACTCACCGCTGTCTGCTGGTCCCCCAGCCAGCATTACCCCTTCAGTGATGCACCACAGGTGTCCTGGGACATAAGCCTGTGCTGGGGGGGACTTGTGAGAGCCTCTGCCAGTGAGGACCCCCTGAGTGGGTTGCACATCCTCCCCACTGGTGTGAGAGGAGTTCCCCAAATCCCCATACGGCAGGTCTGGTGCTGGTGGGGAGGGGTCACGCCAGCCTTGGGAGAAACCTGCTCACTCTCACCAGCTGTTTTTGCCCTGCCTCTTAGTCCTTCACACTGGGAAGAGGTGGTTTATCATCTGTCCAGTGGCTGAGCATCCAGCAGCAGAGGCCCCCGAATCTTCACCCCCACTTCCTCTGAGCTCCCTGCAGCCAGACACCAGCCAAGGTATGAGCAGCCAGAACCCCTCAAACCTTCCTCCTTGATAATTAGGTGTGCCTCCTGTGTATTGCTCCACATCACCTCATTGTCCTCAGCCTGGCTTTACCTGTGCTCATGTTTTGCCAGCAGGTGCTGTGTGCCCAGCAAAGTGCAAGGGTCTCACCCTGCACTGTTGCCCCAAAATGCAGAGCAGTCTGTGGGGCTGTGTCCTTGTCTGTATCCCTGTCCTAGTTTTCCACCAAATGAGCCAAGTCAAGGTGGCACTTAGGCTTGGGCCTGCCAGTTACCTTCACAGTGCAGGTGAGGCACATGGGCTGCACAGGTGTGTGCTGAAAGGGCTCTGCGCTTGCCCTTTCTTACCAGTATTGTTGTGGGAAGAAGTCTCAAGGAAAATCAGAAAACATTTTGATATGGACAAGAATGAAAATACAACATATTAAAATATGTGGGATGCAGCTAAAACAGTAGTTAAAGGGAAATTTATAGCACTAAATGGTTAGAGGAAGAAAGAGATCTCAAATCAGTATCCCAAGCTTTCATTTTGAGAAATTAGGAAAACTAGAACAAAATCAAAAGCAAGCAGAAGGAAGGAAATAAAGATAAGAGCAGAAATCAATGAAATTTGAGACAAAAACAATAATAAAAACAATGAAACCAAAAACTGATTCTTTGAAAAGAATTAATAAAATGATTAACTTCTTGTAAGACTGACAAAGAAAAAGACACAAAATACCAATATCAGGAATAAAAAAGGAGACCACTACAGATCTTGCGTAAAAGGATACTAGTCATGGAATACTATGAACAAACCTGCACACATAAATTTGACAACTTAGATGAAACAGACTAATTCTGAAAGCCACAAACTACTGAAACTCATCCAAGGTGGAATAGATAACCTGAATACTCCTATTAACAAGATTGAATTTGCATCAAAAAATCTCCCAAAGGAATTTTCTAGGCCCAGATAGTTTCACTGGTAAATTCTATCAAACATTTAATAAAGGAAATAACACCAATTCTATACAGTCTCATCCAGAAAATGGAAGAGGAAGGAACACTTCTCAAATAATTTTATGAAGCGAGCGTCACCCTTATATCAAAACCACACAAAGGCAGTACAAAAAAAGAGTGACAGATGCTAATCTTTTAAGGATATAGAGGGGGAAAAAACACTCAATAACATATCAAAAAGTCAAATCTAGAAATTTATAAAAAAAGTAATATGCCATAACAAAGTGGAGTATATCCTGGGAAGGCAATATTCAAAAATCAATTAATTCACCATATAATGTCAATGGGAATTTCCTTTCTCTACAAAGGGAAAGATACATGATCATATCAGTTGATACAGAAAATGTGACAAAATACAACATCCATTTATGATAAAAATGCTCAGCAAACTAGCGATAAAAGGGCATCTACAGAAAACTGACAGCTAGCATCATATTTAGTGGTGAAAAGCTAAATGTGTTTTCCCAGAGATTGGGATCAAGGCATAGATGTCCACTCTCTCTATTCCCATTCAACATCACACTAGAAATCTTAGATTCCAGATGGGCAAGAAACAGAAATAAAAGGCATGTGGATTGAAAAGGAAGAAATAAAACTGTCTCTGCAGCTAATATGATTTTATGTGGAAAAAATCACAAGCATTCTTAACAACAGACAACTCTTAGAACAAGTAAGAGAGTTTAGCAAGATCACAGGATATATAATCAACAACAAACATAACTATATTTCTATGCTGACAGTGAACAATTAAAAACTAAAATTTTGAAAGAATACTATTTACAGTGGCTCAAGAAAAAAGATAATAGCTATAAATGTAACAAAACATATACAGAATCTGTATGGTGAAAACTACAAAATATTGATGAAATGGATTAGAGATGACCTAAATAAATGGAGAAACATTCTATGTTTATGGATTGGAAGACTCAACATAGTAAAAATGTCAGTTCTTCCCAAAGTGATATATAGATTTAATGCAATACCAATAAAAATTCAAACAGGATAATTTTTGCAGATATAGGCAGTCTGACTCTAAAATTTATATGGAAGTACAAAGGTAATTTAAATAGCTAAAGCAGTTTTGAAAAAGGAGAATGAAGTTGGAGGCATCACACGACTCAGTATTAAGGCTTATTTTAATGTTACAGTAATCCAGAAAGCTCAGTATTGGCAAAGGGATTGGCACATAGATAAGTGGAAAAGAATAAAAAGCCCAGAAATAGATCCATAGAAATACGGCCATTTGATTTTTTGACAAAGATGCAAAAGCAATTCTATGTAGAAAGGATAGTTTTTTCAATAAATGGTGTTGGACTAGTTGCTTATACATATGCAATAATTGAACCTTGACCTATGCCTGACATCTTATATAATAATTAACTCAAATTTCATTGTATATCCAAATATAAAATGTAAAACTATAACTTTTAGAAAAAAACATTGGAGAAAAACTTTTGTGACCTGAGCCAGGGAGTCGTTAGATCTAACACCAAAAGCATAACCCATAAAAGAAGAAAATGGATAAATCAGACATCATCAAAATAAAACTCTTTTGCTCTGTGAAAACCACTGTTAAGAGAATGAAAAGACAATCTGCAGACTGGGAGAAAATAATTGCAAATTACATATTCAGCATAGTATTTGTTCCTGAAATATATAAAGAATTCTCAAAACTCATCAGTAAGGAAACAAAGAACTCAACTAAAAAATGGACAATGGACTTGAATAGACACTTCCTTAAAGAGAACATAAGGATAGCAGTTAGGCACATTAAAAAAAATTAATGTCATTGACTACCAGGGAAATGCAAATAAAAGCCATAGTGAAGGATCACCACGCACTTGTGAGAATGGCTAAGCTAACAATACTAAGTTTTGGTGTGGATATGGAGCAACTGGATCTCTCATGTTAGTGGGAATGCAAAATGGTATAGCTATTCTGGAAAATAGTTGGGCATTTTAAAAATAAAAGATATACTTAGTATATGACAACAATTTCAATCCTCAGTATTTATCCAGGAGAAATAAAAAATCATGTTCAGTAAACACATATATAAGTGTTTATAGCAGTTCAGTTGCCTAATTGCCCAAACTGGAAACAACCCAAATATCCTGCAGTGGGTGAATGGAAAAACAAACTATGGTGCTTTGAAAAAGAAACAGCTATTGACACATGCAACAGTATGAGTGAACCCCAAAGGCTTACTGAGTGAAAGAAGCCAGTCTGAAAAGGCTACATACTGTATAATCCCATTTATAATGACATTCTCAAAAAAACTATAGATAGAGAACAGATCAGTGTTTGCAAGGAGTCAGAGGTAGGGGGAGAATGTGAGTATAAAGGGATAAACCAATGACATTGTTTTGAGGTGACTGAATTGTTTTGTATTGATTATGGTAATAATTCTATGGATATATGGTGCTAAAGTTCTCAGAACTCTACACCTAAAGAAAAACTCCATTTTACTGTATGATAATTTAAAAAGTGAAAAAAATATATATATGTTGAATATATATGTTGATAATGAGGCAAGATAGCATGAAAGGAAAGCAGCAGCAACAACAGACAATAAAAGAGACCCT
The DNA here is from genome assembly GCF_059928025.1 of Delphinapterus leucas. NCBI lineage: Eukaryota > Metazoa > Chordata > Mammalia > Artiodactyla > Monodontidae > Delphinapterus > Delphinapterus leucas. The sequence continues at coordinate 35,386,032 of NC_143134.1, forward strand.
CAGACTTCTACTTTAGGCCAAGATGGATAATAGGCACTGGATTTATTTTCCCTCAAAACAACTAAAAAAGCATGCAAATGAGATGAAAGAATGTTTTTTAAGACTTTTAACATAAGACAGTGAAGGACATTGATCCCTGAAAAAATCTATGATCATTTCAGCTGACTGCACTGAGAGAAGTTTTCACATCCCAGAGCATGGAGGGAAGGACCCAGGTAGAGCTCAGCGGACTACCTGTGGTGAGGAGACTGACCTGAGAGCCTGAGAAAGCCCGAGGGCAAGAGTTGGCTGGGTAGAGTTCTGGAGAGGAGAGAGCAGCACAAAGAGAAAAGTCTGTGGATTGACAGAGGATTCCCCTTGATTATTTTGCAGAGTAATATATGTGAGGAAACTAGCCAATGCCAGGAAATGAAGCACCCCAAAGGATTAGAGGGAATGATACTAAAGCTCATATGGACCAGAATGTCTGTTCCTCCCAGTTAGCTGGAAGGACTTATAATTCAAGGGACATTGGGTAGAGTACTGAAAAGGGCCTTGCCTCAGTTGTGGGGAATAATTAGCCCTAGACTTAAGAACAGGATCTGAAAATATCAAGCCACAGTAGCTTAACTGCATCCCACAACAAAGAATGTTTCTAGGAATACAAATTCATACAGCACCCAAGAAGGCAAATTTTACATTGTCTGGTATCCAATCAAAATTACCAGGCAGGACAATATGAGAAAAATTCCTCACTCTAATGAACCCATAGCTGACACAGTTGTAAGGATTAGCAGACAAGCACATTAATACAGTTACTACAACTGTATTCCATATGTCCAAAAAACTATAGGAAATAGGAAAGAAATGTAATTTACCATATTGATAAATTAGGAAAGACAATTCATAAGATTATCTCAATAAATGCAGAAAAGGAATTTCACAAAATTCAACAGCTATAAACATCGTTAGCAAACTCTATATGAACTATATAGGGTTAAACCTGATAAGGTATATGTAAGACCTGTGCAGTGAGAACTACAAAACAATGTGGGTGGAAACCAAAGAAGACCTAAAGAAGTACCCTATTCGTGGGTCAGAAGACACAGTATTGTTACAGAGTTAATTCTTTCTCAGTTAATCAATAAATTTTATGCAGCTGCCACAAGAATCCCAGAAGTTTTTTTTCTAGCAGTTGAAAAGCCAACCCTATGAAAATGTAAAAGCCATTGGAATTTGGAAATAAGAGAAGTAGATTGGAATGCTAACACTAGCTGATTTCAGGAATTATTATAAAACCATAGTGATCAAGACTGTGTGGTATTGGTATAAATACAGATAAATAGATCAATGGAATAAAATAGAGTCCAGAAATAGACCCAAACACATAGAGACACCTAATTTTTTATAAACATTCAAAGGACATTCAGTGAAGAGAGGACAATCTTTTCAGTCTTAGGACTATTGATCATTCCTATGTGAAAAATGAATATCCATACTTAACACTATATACAAAAATCAACTCAAAATGGAATGTAAACCTAAATGTAAAACTGAAAACAATGAAACTTATAGTAGGATACACAGGAGAATGTTTGTGTGACCTTGGGTTAGATAGAGATTTCTTAGATATAGCACCAAAGCATGATCTGCAAAAGAAAAAAATTGGTAAATTAATCAAATTCAAAATGTCTACTCTTTGAGAAACAGCAAGGGAATGAAAAGAGAAACCAGAAACTAGGTGAAAATATTTGTTAACCATATATGCAATAAAGGACTTGTGTCCAGATAATATGAGGAACTCTCAAAATGCAGTGAGAAGAAAATAAACAAGCTAACAAAAATATTTGAACAGACACTTCACCTAAGATTTGTGGGTGCCAAATAAGTATATGAAAAGGTAATTATTCAGTAAGAAGCTGCAAATTAAAATCGCAAGAGGATACCACTACACACCTATTAAAATAGCTAAAATTTAAAAGACCAAGTGTTGCTGAGGATGTGGGGGAATTGAAACTCTTATACACTGTATAAAATGGAAAACAGCTGGAGAACCTTGGAAAACAACTTGGTAATGTCTTTTAAAAATAAACATATAAGTGCCATAGGATCTAGTTATTCTGCTCCTTGGTACGTATCCAAGAGAAATGAAAGCAGATGTCCATACAAACACTTACATAGCATGTTCATAGCAGCTTTATTTATAATGGCCGGAACGTAGCAATAGCCCACATGAACAGAAAAACATATTGTGATTTATCCATACCGTATAACACTACTCTGCAATAAAAAGGAATGAACAACTGATATTCATTATAGTATGGGTGATTCTCAGAATACGTCAGTGAAAGATGCCAAACAAAAAAATAATGCATGCTACATGATTGCATTTATGTAAAAGGCTAGAAAATGCAGACTAATTTATAGGGATGGAAAACAGACGAGTGGTTGTCTGGGAATGAGGTTGTGGTAGGAAAGGAAGGGAGGTATAGATTACAAGGTTCATGAAGAAATAGTTGGGAGAATGATGGACATATACATTATATTGATGGTGGTGAAAGTTTTGCTTATATGCCTGTATCAATACTTACAAACTCTACACTATAAATATGTACAATTCATTGCATGTCAATTATACTTCAACATAGTGGTTAAAAACCAAACAACAGTTACAAAGAAAGCTAACTCTCAGGGGCTCCAGATAGTGGAGTTACCAGACAGGTAAGTGCTTACTTAGTGTTAAAATAAATAAATGACTAGAGTGAAACTTTTGGGAGAGAATTGGAAAGTATACCAAGAAAACCAAACCAAAAAATTCACCCTTCAAAAACAAACTCAAATGGAAATTCTGGAGCTGAAAGTTACAGTAGTTAAGATTAAGACCTCACTGGATAGTTTGTACACTGCTGGAGAGAGAATTTGCAAACTGAAAGGTAACTTAAAAGAAAATACTTAAAGTAGAATAATATCAAAACTGATGAAAAACAAAAGAGGAGCTAAGGAATGTAGGGGTTACTATGAGATAGTTAAACATATATAATTGGAGTCCCAGAAAGTAGAAGAATGAGACAAAATCAAGTTTTAGGAGGTAATGCAGAGAATTGAAAGGCATTAAGACACAAATTCAAGAAGCCCTCCAAACTCTGAGAGAAAAACTACACTTAAATATATTATAGTTAAAGTACTGAATACCAAAGGCAGACCAAAGAATTTAAAGGATACTAGAGGAAAGAGCAGGTACTTGTTTGGACAGCTCCCATCTCACTAGATACAGTGTTTGCCAGTAGACCAAGGAATACTGCTATCCTCAAAGTGCTAAAGAAAATAAGCATAAACCTTGAATCTCTACCTGGTGGTATCGTCCTACATAATATGAAATGAAGACTAAAGGGATTTATCACCTGCATATTTCAAACAAAGATATACCAAGGGGGATATTTTTAGGCAAAACAACAGTGACCCCAGATGGAAGGTCAGAAATACAGGAAGGAATAAAAGTAATGGAATTATAAACACATTGGCAGGTCTAAAGGAATGTCAACTGTATAAAAACATAATGTCTTATGAGATTTGAAATATATTTGTTTTGTTAAAATACATGAAAATAAGGGCATATTTATCAGGGGGAGGGAATTGTACTCATAGGACTCCTGGGTTCTTGCACTGTAGGGGAAGAGGGTCGAAATCAAAAATGTATATTGTAGTCTATAGAATACCCTTGTAAGAGTTGTAAAATAGTAGATAACTTTCACACTCATGGGGAATGGGTGGATGGGGGAGAATTTTTACAAAACAAAAGGCAAAGAAGGAGAGAAAAAGCAACATTGAACATGATGAAAATACAGAAAGTCATTAGTAAGATGGTAGTTTTAACCCCAACAAATGAGTAATTAAATTAAATGTAAATGAAATAAATATCAAAGGTTGTCAAAATGTGAAAGAGAACAAACCAATAACAAACTAAGGCGTAAGACTACAAAAGGTGAAGAGTAAAGAGCATGCTAATACTAACCTAAAGAAAGCTAGAATAGATCTTTTCTTTTTTTTTTTTTTGCTGCACTGTGTGGCATGTGGGATCTTAGTTCCCCGACCAGAGATTGAACCCGTGCCCCTTGCAGTGGAAGTGCAGAGTCTTAACCACTGGACCACCAGGGAAGTCCCATAAAGTAGATCTTTTTATATCAGACAAATAGATTTTAAGACAAAAAAGTAATGGTGAAAGATTCAGCTTTCCAGGAAGATCAAGTAATTCTATATTTGCATGTCTTTTAATAACACATCCTCAAAATATATAAAGCAAAAATTAACACAACTAAATGAAAAAATAGAGTAATCTATAATCATCATGGGAGTTTTAACTTTTAGAATGGGAAGACAAAAACCAATAAGGATATAAAGGATTTCAGCAATAGAATTAGCAGTCTTGTTCTATATGTAGGACACCCAACAGCTGAAGAATGCACATTTTTTCAAGTCCACAAAGAATATTTTAAAATTAGCCATATGCAGGGCACAAAGCAAATCTCAAATTAAAAAGGATCAAAATTATTCAATGCATGTTCTCTAACTACAGTTGGCAGTAAGCTAGAATTTGAAAACAAGAAGATACCTAAAGTCTCCACATGTATGACAGTTAAGAATTGCAGCTATAATATCTCATGAAGCAAAGAAATTATAGTGGAAATTGAGAAAATATGCTGAATTATAATGATACGAAATCATGCAAATGAAAATATTACTTATCAAAACATGTGGGTTGCAGCTAAATCTATATTTTGCAGAAACTTTGCTGCCTCAAATGTCCATACTAGAAAAGCAACAAGGCTAAAAATCGACACTCAAAGTATATCCACTGTAAAAAGTTAGAAAGAGAAGAGAAAATTGAATGCAATTAAAAGGAAGAAATAAAACAGATAAATGCCTGAATTAATGAAATATAAAATAAATATACAATAGAGTGTCAACAAAGCTTAAAGCTGGTTCTTTGAAGTGGCAAATAAAATTGGTGAGCCCCTTGTGATACTGACTGCAGGAAAGAGAGAAGGCACAATCAATATCAGGAATGAAAAAGAGGGACATTGCTACAATCTGACAATCATTAAGAAAAAGATAAGTGTACATCCTGTATAACTCCATGCCAGTAAATATGAAAACTGGTATGGATGTTGTCCTGGAGAAATATAAGAAGAAAGAGAAAATCTGAAGAGTGCTATAAACATTAAAAAGTTGAATCAGTAATTAAAAACCGTCTCACATTTATGCTTTGTGGTGGCAAGATTGCTGGAACAGCTCAGTGTATAGACTTGCAGATTCAAGTATAGTCAGGAAAGAGAGCTCTCCCTTTTCAGAAGGATTCAGAAATTCTGGGCCTAACTCCACAATGCAGAACTAGGAATAATATCTGTGTCTAAAGCAGTCATGTGACAGGTGGCTGGAATGCACAGACTGACCTGTGCCCAAGTTACATGCACACCCCTGGACAGTGGTTCCCTAGAGGAAGTTCAGAGTGCTGCTGCATGAGGGAGGGGATGAATGCTACATAGTCAAACCTGAAACACGTTTATGATAGTGAGAACGGTGGACTTGCTCAAATGTTGGAAAAGAGGTGATAATTGTTGAGAAAAAAGGAAGAGAACAAAAGGTTCATGTGAGGAGTGGAGAATTCTGCCCAGATTTAAAAAAACAGATTGAAATAGACCCTCCCTCAGAAGATAATGGGGGAGGAGTGACATCAGCAAGATTGCAAAGTAGGAGATATCAGCATTCGTCCTCCCATAAAAACAATTGGACATTGATCCATAAATGGAAGCAGCTGTGGGATGGCTCAGGAGCCCAGTTAAGGACACAGTGGAGCAAAAACGGAGAATAACTGCACAGAAAGGATTGTGGGAGATGAGCTTAGATGAGATGTCAGGAGATGGCAAGGACCAAAGAAGGCTGAGGTATCTGTATCAGCCACATTGCCAGTGCCATTGTGGTCCCCAGTGGCCTGCTCTATGGAGGCCCCATTAGCCTTTGCTGCTAAGGACCTCAACAGCCCCCATAGCAGCTGTGGGCTCCCCACAGCTTTCACAGCAGAGGATCCTGTAGTGTTAGCTGGCATGGGCCCCAGTTGTGTACTCCACAGAGGCCATTGGGAGCTTTCACCATCGAGGTAACCAACAGCCATCACCACCACAAAACAGCCCAGGGAGGGAGATGCTGCTGCACCTTATTTCCCCCTCCCCTGGAAGGAGCTTCTCTCTTGCTGCCCTGGGACCAGGACTGCCAGCTGCCTCCCCCAACCCTGTGCATACCCCAGACCCCAGAAGCCTGGCTATTGCTGTTGCACCCATGCTTCCGATACCAGCTCCATGGTAGCTACCATAAGCTACCACACTTCTGCACCTGAGACACTAGAGCCACCACCATTGTGTGCTAGCCAGCACCCCAGAACCTGGAGCCATCATTGCTCTGTGAGTGCCTGCACTCCAGACCTCTGCTTTGTCTCTGTGCCATCGGCACCTATACATCAAACACCAGTGCTACCACTGCCAGGAGGGTGCCTACAAGCTGGGCCCAGTGCCAAGAGGTATCCCCTCAACAGCAAAATCCCCATGGGAGAAGAAGAGATCAGGAGGTGTCCAGAAACTTTTACCACTGTAGATCCCAACAGCCTCCACAACCACTGCAGCCACCTGCAGTTGAGGACCCCTGCCATCTTTGCTAGTGCTCACCTCAGCTGGATGGAACCACACAGAGACTACACTGCTGGGCCTGCCCTGTACCTGTAATCACTATACCCCACCCAGCCAGTGTCCCTGCACCCACTGGCATGTGAAGGTCTTCCCCACCAAAATTAGTTTGTAAGGTCTAGAAGAGATGACTGCTCCTTCAGATACACAGATACCAACACGAGGTTACAAGAAACATGAAAAAGCAAGGAAATATGACACCACCAAAAGGCACAGAATAATTTTCTAGTAACTGACCCCAAAGAATTGAAGATCTATGAATTGTCATAGAATTCAAACTTGTTTTAAGGAAACTTGGTGTGCTACAAGAAAACACATGTAGACAACACAACAAAATTAGGAAAACAATACACAAACAAAATGAGAAGTTCAGCAGAGAAATAGAAATCATAAGAAGACCAAAACAGAAATTCTGGAGCTGAAGAAATACAGTGAATGAGATTAAAAAAAAAAAATGCAGTAGAGAGCATCAACAGCAGACTTGATCAAGCAGAAGACAGAATCTGTGAACTTGAAAATGGGTCATTTGAAATTACCCAGTCATAGAAGAAAAAAGAAAGAGGAATGAAAAAAAGTAAAGAAAGCCTGTGTGAATTATGGTGCTCCATCAAGTAAGTAAGATTTGCATTGTGGGAGTCCCAGGAGAGGAGAGAGAAAGAAAGTGCAGATAGCTTATTTTAAGAAATTCCCAAATTTAGGAAGAGATCATGTACGTCCAGGTACATGAATATCTTAAGTCCCCATATAGATTTAACTTAAAGAAGGCTTTACCAAGATACGTTATAATAAAGCTATAAAAATCAAAGACAGAATTTTGAAAGCAGCAGGAGGGAAAAAAAACCCTCATTTTATATGAAAAAAGGCTTTTAGCAGGTTTCTCAGAAGAAACCTTGTGGGGCAGGAGAGAGTGGAGCGATATATTCCAAGTGCTGAAGACAAACCCTGGTGACCGAGAATACTACTTTAACTGGCAATAAAGGAGAAATAAATACTTTCCCAAACAAACAAAAGTTGAGGGAGTTCATCACCACTGTACCTGCCTCATGAAAACACAAGAAAGTAAAAAATGCACTGGTAAAGGTAAGTATATAGGCTGTTTTAACTATGTTTTTATTGTAAGCTTCATGGTAATCACAAAGTAAATACCTATACATAAAAGATAAAAGAAACAAAGTGTACCATTACAGAAAATGATCAAATCACAAAGGAAGCTGGAAAGAAAGGAAGAAAGGAACTACAAAACAGTAAGATAACAAGAAGATGGAATAGTAAGTCCTTGCTTATCAATAATTACTTTAAATGTAAATGGGTTAAATTCTCTAATCAAAATATAGAGTGGTGGTATGAATTTAAAAAAAAAGACAAAACTATATGCTGCCTACAAGAGACTCACTTCAACTTTAATGGCATACATATGCTGAAACTGAAGGATGGTAACATATATTCCAGGCTGATGGAAACCAAAAGAGAGCAGGGCAGTTACATTTATATCAGACAAAATGGCTGTAAGTCAAGATCTATGACAAGAGACAATGAAAGTCATTATATAATGATAAAGAAATCAGTTAGTTTATCAAGAGGATATAGCAATTGTAAATATATGTACCCAACATCAGAGCAACTACATATATTAAACAAATATTAACAGCTCTTCAGGCAGAAATAGACAGCAGTGCGCTGATAGTAGGGGACTTAAGTACTTCACTTACAATAATGGAGAGACTTTCCAGACAAAAAATCCATAAGGAAATATTGGACTTCAGTGGCACTTCAGAACAAATGGACCGTAACAGACGTAAACAGAACACTCTACCCAACAGCAGCAGAATACACATTCTTCTCAAGTGCACATGGAACATTCTCCAGGATAGATCATTTGTTGGATTACAAAACAAGTCTTAACAAATTTAAGAAGATTGAAATCACATCAGTTTATCTTTTCCAACCACAGTGGTATGAAACTGGAAATCAATAACAGGAGGAAAGCTGGAAAATGCACAAATATGTGGAAATTAAGCAACCCGTTTCTGAATAACAAATGGGTGAAAGAAATAGAAAAAGGAACAAAAATATCTTGATACAAATGAAGATGGAAACAGAGCATACCAAAACTTATGTAATTCAGCACAAGCAATTTTCAGAGGAAATTTATAGTGATAAAAACCTGTATTAAGAAACAACGAAGATGTCAAATAAACAATTTAAGTTCACACCTCAAGGAACTAGAAAAAGGACAAAATTAGTCCAAAGTTAGCAGAAGGAAGGAAACAACAAAATTCAGAGCAGAAATAGAGATTAGAAAAAATATAGAAAAGATCAACAAAACTAAGAGATAGTTTTTTGAAAAGTTAAACAAAATCAGCAAACTTTTAGCTAGGCTAAGAAAATAAAATCAGAATTGAAAGAGGAGACATTACAACTGATGCCACAGAAGTACAAAGAATCATGAGAGAATAACATGAACAACTACACACCAAAATATTGGATAACCTAGAAAAATGGATAAATTCCTGGAAACATACAGCCTAGCAAGACTGAATCATGAAGAAATAGAAAATCTGAATGGCCTTATAACTAGTGGGAGAGTAAATCAGTAATCAGAAATCTCCCAACAAAGAAAAAGTCCAGGACCAGATAACTTCAATGGTGAATTCTACCAAATATTTAAAGAAGAATTAACACCATTCCTTTGTAAACTCTTCCAAAAAAATTGAAGAGGAGATAACACTTCCAAACTAATTTTACTAGGCCAGCATTACCCTGATATCAAAGCCAGACAAGGCTACTACAAGAAAAGAAAATTATAGGCCAGTATCCTTGATGAATCTATATTGCATCTATATGCCAAAACTCTCAACAAAATACTACCAAATTGAATCAACAGCACATTAAAAGAATCATACACCACAATCATGTGGGGCTTATTCCTGAGATGCAAGGATGGTTCAACATAAGCAAATCAATAAATGTGATACAACACATTAACAGAATGAAAAATGAAATCTTCTGATCATCTCAATAGATGCAGTAAAAAGCATTTGAAAAAATTCAGCATCCTTTCATGATTAAAAAGATCTCAACAAATAAGGTGTAAAAGGAATGTACATCAACATAATAAAGGCCATATACAACCAGCTCACATCTAACATCATACTCAATGGTGAAAAGCTAAAGCTTTTGCTCTTAGTTTAGGGACAAGACAAGGATGCACACTCTCATTACTTCTATTCAGCATCATCCTGGAAGCCCTAGCCAGAGCAGTTAGGCAAGAAAAAAAAATAAAAGGCATCCCAATCAGAAAGGGAGAAGTAAAATTGTATCTGTTTGCAGATGACATAATCTAATATATAGAAAACCTTAAAGACTCCATCAAAAAACTATTAGAGGGCTTCCCTGGTGGCGCAGTGGTTGAGAGTCCGCCTGCCGATGCAGGGGACATGGGTTCGTGCCCCGGTCCGGGAAGATCCCACATGCCGCGGAGCGGCTAGGCCCGTGAGCCATGGCCGCTGAGCCTGTGTGTCCAGAGCCTGTGCTCTGCAACGGGAGAGGCCACAACAATGAGAGAGGCCCGTGTACCACAAAAAAAACCAAAACCAAAACAAAACTGTTAGAACTAATAAACTCAGTGAAGTTGCAGAATATAAATCAATATGCAAAAATCAGTTTCATTTCTATAAACTAATAACAAACTAACTGAAAGATAAATTAAGAAAGCAGTCCCATTTATAACAACATCATACCCAGGATTAAATTTCACCAGGAGATAAAAGCCCTGTGCACTGAAAACTATGAGACATTGATGAAAGAGACTGAAATAAATGGAACCATATCTCATGTTCTTTAATTGGAAGAATTAAATGTCTATACTACCCAAAGCCATCTGCAGATTCAGTGCAATCCCCATCAAAATTCCAATGGCATTTTTCACAGAAATAGAAAAAAAAATTCTAGAATTCATATGGAATCACAAAAGAAGCCAAATAGCCAAAGCAATTTTGAGAAAGAACAAAGTATATCATTCCCTGATTTCAAACTATATTACAAAGCTGTAGTAATCAAAACAGTATATGGTATTAGCATAAAAAATAGACATAGACCAGTAGAACAGAATAGAGAGCCCAGAAGTATACCCAAGCATATATGGTCAACTAATCTATGATAAGGGCACCACGTATACACAGTGGGTGAAAGGATAGTCTCTTCAATAAATCATTCTGAGAAAACTGGGTATCCAAACACAGAAAAACGAAATTGGACCCCTATTTCACACCACTCACAAAAATCAACTTAAAATGGATTAAAAACTTAAACTTAAGACCTGATACTTTAAAAATAGAGCTGCCATATGTTCCAGCAATCCCACTTCTGGGTATTTATCCAGAGGAACTGAAATCACTGTCTCGAAGAGATATCTGCACCTCCATGTTCACTGCGGCATTATTCATAGTAGCCAAGATATGGAAACAATTTAAGTGTCACTAGTTGAATGGATAAAGAAAACATGGTAAATACACACAATGGAATATTCAGCCACGAAAGAAGGAAATCCTGCTATTTGTGACAACATGGATGAAATGAAGGTCATTATGCTAAGTAAAATAAGCCAAGCAGAGAAAGACAAATACTCTTGATCTCAGTTGTATGTGGAATTTGGGGGGAAAAAAAAAGTTGAGCTCATAGAACCAGTGAGTGGAATGGTGGTTGCCAGAGGCAGGTTAAAGAAGCAAGTGATCATCTCAATAGATGGAGGAAAGCATTTGGTAAAAGTCAACATCTATTAATGACTTTAAATAATAGGAACATAGGTATAAAAGTGAATTTGTTTAATCTGACAAAGGATATCTATTTAAAAAACAACAGCAATTATTATTATTATTATTTTTTTTTTTTTTTACGGTACGTGGGCCTCTCACTGTTGTGGCCCCTCCCGTCGCGGAGCACAGGCTCCGGACGCGCAGGCTCAGCGGCCATGGCTCACGGGCCCAGCCGCTCCGCGGCATGTGGGATCTTCCCGGACTGGGGCACGAACCCATATCCCCTGCATCGGCAGGCGGACTCTCAACCACTGCGCCACCAGGGAAGCCCCACAGCAAATATTCTTAATGGTGATATGTTGCTTTCTTTTTGAGATGCAGAGCAATATAAAGATACCCGTTATCACCACTGATTTTTAGTATCCTACTGGAGGTCTTCGATAGTGCAGTGTAGAGTAGGGCATTGTAAATGGGTTCCTTGACCCAATTCCAACTTTGTGTGTGTGTGTGTGTGGGGGGGGGCTTCCCTACACCAACAAGTAGTTCTCAGATGCCAGCAAGGTGTCTGAGAATTCAACTGAATTCTGACACTTTCTACCTGGAGATAGAATCAGATTCCACAGGTAAGGGGCTCAGTCCCACTAGACCACCCGCCACTTCAGATGCCGGTCATAAGCCCAGGTTGTTATCTGTGCATCTGACCAACTGGCTACAAACTGGAGTTTCCTATGATGCCCTCTTAAGTCAGGATGCCAATCATAAGTCAAGGTTGTTTTCCGTACTTCTGACTGACTGGCTATAAATCAGAGGTTCCTGTGACCCCTTCCTTGGGTTGGATTAATTTGCTAGAATTGCTCACAGAACTCAGAGAAACATGTTATTTACTAGATCATCAGTTTATTATAAAAGGATACTAAAGTATATGAATCAACAGCCAGACGAAGAGATATATAAGGCAAGGCATTGGGAAAGGGCATGGAGCTTTCATGCCCTTTCCAGGCTCACCACTGTCCCCAATCTCCATGTTAAAAGTTCTAACAATAGTCTAATGGGCATCGATAAGCTGAATATACAGTATTTGTGGAAATGCACAGGCCGGAAAAAACCAAAACACTCTCTAGGGGAAGGACACTGTTCTATTGAATGCCATGACCAATTACGTAAACGTACAGCCGTGAAATGATACTGGTACAAGGATAGACAAATTGAACAATGGAGTAAAAGCCCAGATGCAAGCCCATATCTCTGTTGACAAGAAAAGTCTTAACTGCTAAACGATGGGGACAGGATGTTCTTAAAAATAGAGGACAATAGGCTGTCCATATGGGGGAAAACCATCCTTGTTTCTAAACTTATACCATAAACCAAACTCATTATAAGTAGATTGTGAATGTCAAAGTAATATAAGAGAATATAATATCTTTATGACTCCAGTGTAGACATAATAAAGTTCACAAAAAAACTCTAAAGGAAAGACTGGCAAAAATTTGGTTAAATTTGACTACATTAAAATTAAGAACTATTGTTCATCAAAAGACACCACGAATTGAGCAAATAGGCAAATTACAGAGTGAGAGAAGATATTTACAACGTTTATAACCAACAAAAGCTGGTTCTCATCCAGCATACATAAGGAACTATTACAATCAAAAGGAAAAAAATGATAACTCAATAGAATAGGCAAGGGGCTAGGACAGGTATGTTGTTATAGAGGATAACCAGATAAAGATAAGAAAAGGTGCTAATTTAATTAGTTGTCAGGAAAATGCAAATAAAAATCACAATGACGTACCACCTCACCACCTGTCAGGATGGCTATCATAAAAAAAAAAATAAAAACAGAAAGACAAGCATTGGCAATGACGTGGATAAATGGGAACCCTGTGCACTATTGGTGGGAATGTAAAATGGTGTGGCCACTGTGGAAAACAATATGGAGGTTTCTTAAAAAGAAAAAACAGAACTACCGTATGATTCAGCAGTCCCACTTCTGGGTATTTATCCAAATCAAGTAAAATCACTATCTTGAAGAGAAATCTGCACAACCCCCATGTTCACAATAGCCAAGATATGGAAACAACCTAAATGTCAATCAGTAGATGAATGGTGTTGGGTTGCACCCTGGAGGGCTACAAGGCCTGCACTTGCCCAGCTTTAAGACCAGAGAAAGAGCCCAGAGTCAGTAACAGAGACATCAGTGATTTAATTGATGGGGGAGCTTACATGTCTGAAGCAAGGTCCTGGAGCAACACCCTACCATGTGTGGCACATGGTGGGCAGGACATGGTGGCAGCCTTTGCTCCTAGGGGGAAGGGGAGATTGCCAGTTAAAGGGGAAATTATATCAGGTTGGCTTATTAGTTACTAGGGAAACCAACAGAGGGGCACGCCCCTCACCACTCTTTGATAAGCTATCACTAGCTGGGGCCTGGGGCAAGTATGTTGGAAGGTCAGTCATGTGAGTAGGGTGTAGGTGAAGCAGGCACTGTTCTGGCAGGGGATGTACAGAGAGCAAGAGAACAGCCATCTTTAGTGGCCTGACCATACAAATGGATAAAAAAAATGGTATTTACTACAATGGAATATTATTAAGCATTAAAAAAGGAGATCCTGCCATTTGTGACTACATGGGTGAACCTGGAGGACATTATGCTAAGCAAACTAAGCCAATCACAAAAGACGAACACTGTACGAGTCCACTTATTATGAGGTATGTAGAGTAGTCAAATTCATTGAAGCCCGGAGTACAAGGGTGGTTGGCAGATCCTGGGTGGGGGGCAGAAATGGGAAGTTGCTGTTCAATGGGTATAAAGTTTCAATTAGGCAAGATGAATGCGTTTTAGAGATCTGCCATACAACATTGCACCTATAGAAAACAATACTGTATTGTATACTTGAAATGTTAAGGGAGTAGATCTCCTGTTGAGTGTATTTACTTTACCACAATAAAGCAAATGACAAAATCATATTAAGATCCTATTACACTCTCCAGGATGACCTATGGAGGGTAGGAAGCCCCAGGAGTGCTCAGAGGCTGCTATGGGAGGGGGAACTGGCACACTTGCTTTGGGAAGCCGGTTAGTGTCCTCTCCTGAAGGCTGAAGCTTCTTTGACCCAGCAGCTTTGCACAGCTTTGCAGTGTGCACAGGCACACTCACTGTTGTGTGTTAGTATTAGTCACGCTCCAACTTGCAGCAAGCCAAAGCACATCAGCCACACAATTACTAGTGAGTCGTGGGAGAGTCCTAGAGTGAAACAGTCTACAGACACCCAAATGGATGAATCTCCCAGATATAATGGTGAGAGAGAAGCCAGACAGGAAAGGATAAATGCAGTGTGAGTTCACTGATACAATATTCTAAATCAGGCAAAACTCAACTGTGGTGTTTTAGAGCACATACTTGCATGGCAGTGCTTTAAAGAAAAACAAATGTGAAAGTTATGTTACATATGCTGGGGAGGGGCAGTGTGAGTCTGGGGGCTTAGGAACCTGGCACTCTCCCCCACTATCATTTTTTTTTGGTAAGCTTTTAAAACCTTTCGTTTTGTAAATTTTGTTTGTGTTATTAAAAGGAGAAAGTTTGTTTTTTTAAAAAAGACAAGTAGGCTCGAAGACCAAGTAAGTATTGGAAACTCTGCATCCTGTATTCTCCTCTCAACTTTCCCACTCCTGTGAGCACACAGAGGCTCTGAGAGGTCCTAGGTGGGATACTGTTGAGCTGTGTTCTACCAATTGGTTCCCAGGGTACCTTCCTACCAGGATCCCTTTCCAGCCCCTGACAGGATGCTGTTGGTCTGAGCTTCTTTTTTTTTTTTTTTTAATTATTATCTCCACTTTATCTATCTACCTATCTATATTGAAGTGTAGTTGATATACAATATTACATTAGTTTCAAGTGTAAAACATACTGATTCAATATTTTTATAGATTATAGTTGATTTAAAGTTGTTATAAAATATTGGATATATTCCCTGTGCCATACAATATATCCTTGTAACTTATTTTATACATAGTATTTTGTTGCTCTAAATCCCCTAACCCTACCTTGCCCCTCCCCCTCCCCATCCTTCCCCTCTCTCCAGTGGTAACCACTAGTTTATTCTCTATATCTGTGAGTCTATTTGTTTTGTTTTATTTTTTGGATTCCACATATAAGTGATAATATACAGTATTTGTCTTTCTCTGACTTATTTCACTAATCATAATACCCTCCAGATCCCTCCATGTTGTTGCAGGTGGCAAAATTTCATTCTTTTTAATGGCTGAGTAGTATTCCATTGTATATATGTATAATGCATCTTTATCCATTCATCTGTTGATGGACGCTTAGGTCGCTTCCATATCTTGGTTATTGTAAGTAATGCTGCTATGAACATTGCGGGTGCATGTATCTTTTACATCAAATTAGTGTTTTCATTTTTTCCAGATATGTACCTAGGAGAGGAATTGCTGGATCACATGGTAGTTCTATTTTTAGTTTTTTGAGGAACCTCCATACTGTTTTCCACGGTGGCTACACCAATTTACATTCCTACCAACTGTGTATGATGGTTCCTTTTTCTCCACTTCCTTGCCAACATTTGTTATTTGTGGTCATTTTTTTGATAGCCATTCTGATAGGTATGAGGTGATATCTCATTGTAGTTTTGATTTGCATTTCTCTGATGACTAGTGATTTTGAGCATCTTTTCATATGCCTACTGGCCATCTGTACATCTTTGAAAAAAAGTCTATTTAGGTCTTCAGCCCATTTTTAAATTGGGTGGTTTGTTTTTTTCATATTGAGTTGTATGAGCTATTTATATAGTTTGGATTTAATCCCTTACCTGTTATATCATTTGCAAATATTTTCTCCTATTCAGAAGGTCGTTTTTTCATTTTGTTAGTGGTTTCCTTTGCTGTGCAAAAGCTTTTACATTTAATTAGGTCCCATTTGTTTATTTTTGTTTTTGTTTCCTTTGCCTTAGGAGACAGATCAAAAAAAATATTGCTTAGATTTATGTCAAAGAGTATTCTGCTTATGTTTTCATCTAGGAGTTTTATGGTTTCCAGTTGTTAATCAATTTAGGGTTTATTTTTGTATATAGTGTGAGAAAATGGTCTAATTTCATTCTTTTACACATAGCTGTCCTGTTTTACCAGCACCACTTGTTGGAGACTATCTTTTCTCCATTGTATTTTCTTGCCTCCTTTGTCGCAGATTAATTGTCCATAAGTGTCTGGGCTCTCTGTTCTGTTCCACTGATATATGTGTCTGTTTTTGTGCCAGTACCATCCTGTTTTGATTACTGTAGCTTTGTAGTATAGTGTGAAGGCAGGGAGTGTGATACCTCCAGCTTCATCCTTTTTCCTCAAGATTGGTTTGGCAATTCAGGATCATTTGTGGTTCCAGATAAATTTTAGGATTATTTGTTCTAGTTTTGTGAAAAATGTCCTGGGTATTTTGATAGGGATTGAATTAAATCTGTAGATTGCTTTGGGCAGTATGGCCATTTTAACACTTAATTCTTCCAATCCAGGAACATTCAATATCTTTCTGTTTCTTTGTATCAACTTAAAATCCTTCATCAATTTTTTTTAACATCTTTATTGGAGTATAACTGCATTACAATGGTGTTTTAGTTTCTGCTTTATAACAAAGTGAATCAGCTATACATATACATATGTTCCCATATCTCTTCCCTCTTGCGTCTCTCTCCCTCCCACCCTCCCTATCCCACCCCTCTAGGTGGTCACAAAGCACCGAGCTGATCTCCCTGTGCTATGCGGCTGCTTCCCACTAGCTGTCTGTTTTACATTTGGTAGTGTATATATGTCCATGCCACTCTCTCACTTCATCCCAGCTTACCCTTCCCCCTCCCTGTGTCCTCAAGTGCATTCTCTAGTAGGCCTGCATCTTTATTCCCGTCTTACCCCTAGGTTCTTCATGACCATTCTTTGGTTTGTTTTTTAGATTCCATATATATGTGTTAGCATACGGTATTTGTTTTCCTCTTTCTGACTTACTTCACTCTATATGACAGACCCTAGGTTCATCCACCTCACTACAAATAACTCAATTTCGTTTCTTTTTATGGCTGAGTAATATTCCATTATATATGTGCCACATCTTCTTTATCCATTCATCTGTCAAGGGACACTTAGGTTGCTTCCATATCCTGGCTATTGTAAATACAGCTGCAGTGAACATTGTGGTACGTAAATCTTCTTGAATGATGGTTTTCTCAGCATATATGCCAGTAGTGGGATTGCTAGGTCGTATGGTAATTCTATTTTTATTTTTTTAAGGAACCTCCATACTGTTCTCCATAGAGGCTGTATCAATTTACATGCCCACCAACAGTGCAAGAGGGCTCCGTTTTCTCCACACCCTCTCCAGCATTTATTGTTTGTAGATTTTTTGATGATGGCCATTCTGAATGGTATGAGGTGATACCTCATTGTAGTTTTCTTTTTTTTTTAATTTAATTAATTTATTTATTTTTGGCTGTGTTGGGTCTTCGTTTCTGTGCGAGGGCTTTCTCTAGTTGCGGCGAGCGGGGGCCACTCTTCATCGCGGTGCGTGGGCCTCTCACTGTTGCAGCCTCTCTTGTTGTGGAGCACAAGCTCCAGACGCGCAGGCTCAGTAGTTTTGGCTCATGGGCCTAGGTGCTCCGCGGCATGTGGGATCTTCCCAGACCAGGGCTTGAACCCGTGTCCCCTGCATTGGCAGGCAGATCATCAACCACTGTGCCACCAAGGAAGCCCCAATTGTAGTTTTGATGTGCATTTCTCTAGATTAGTGATGTTGAGCATCCTTTCATGTGTTTGTTGGCAATCTGCATATCTTCTTTGGGGAAATATCTCTTTAGGTCTTCTGCCCATTTTTGGATTGGGTTGACTGTTTTTTTAATATTGAGCTGCATGAGCTGCTTGTAAATTTTGGAGATTAATCCTTTGTCAGTTGCTTCATTTTCAAATATTTTCTCCGATTCTGAGGGTTGTCTTTTTGTCTTGTTTATGGTTTTCTTGTGCAAAAGCTTTTAAATTTCATTAGGTCCCATTTGTTTATTTTTGTTTTTATTTCCATTTTTCTAGGAGGTGGGTCAAAAAGGATCTTGCTGTGTTTTCTGTCATAGAGTGTTCTCCCTATGTTTTCCTCTAAGAGTTTGATAGTGTCTGGCCTTAAATTTAAGTCTTTAATCCATTTTGAGTTTATTTTTGTGTATGGTGTTAGGGAGTGTTCTAATTTCATTATTTTACATGTAGCTGTCCGGTTTTCCCAGCACCACTTTTTGAAGAGGCTGCCTTTTCTCCACTGTATGTTCTTGCCTCCTTTATCAAAAATAAGGTGACCATATATGTGGGTTTATCTCTGGGATTTCTATCCTGTTCCATTGATCTATATTTCTGTTTCTGTGCCAGTACCATACTGTTTTGATTACTTTAGCTTTGTTGTATAGTCTGAAGTCAGGGAGCCTGATTCCTCCACCTCCGTTTTTGTTTCTCAAAATTACTTTGGCTATTCAGACTCTTTTGTTTTTCCACACAAATTGTGAAATTTTTTGTTCTAGTTCTGTGAAAAATGCTATTGGCAGATTGATAGGGATTGCGTTCAATCTGTAGATTGCTTTGGGTAGTATAGTCATTTTCACAATGTTGAATCTTCCAATCCAAGAACGTGGTATATCTCTCCAGCTGTTTGTATCATCTTTAATTTCTTTCATCAGTGTCTTATAGTTTTATGCATACAGGTCTTTTGTCTCCTTAGGTAGGTTTGTTCCTAGGTATTTTATTCTTTTTGTTGCAGTGGTAAATGGCAGTGTTTCCTTAATTTCTCTTTCATATTTTTCATCATTAGTGCATAGGAATGCAAGTGATTTCTGTGCATTAATTTTGTATCCTGCTACTTTACCAAATTCATTGATTAGCTCTAGTAGTTTTCTGGTAGCATCTTTAGGATTCTCTATATACAGTATCATGTCATCTCCAAACAGTGACAGCTTTACTTTTTCTTTTCCGAATTGGATTCCTTTTATTTCTTTTGCTTCTCTGATTGCTGTGGATAAAACTTCCATAACTGTGTTGAATAATAGTGGTGAGAGTGGACAACCTTGTCTTTTTCCTGATCTTAGAGGAAATGGTTTCAGTTTTTCATCATTGACAACGATGTTGGCTGTGGGTTTGTCATATATGGCCTTTATTATGTTGAGGTAAGTTCCCTCTATGCCTGCTTTCTGGAGGGTTTTTGTCATAGATCGGTGTTGAATTTTGTCAGAAGCTTTTTCTGCATCTACTGAGATGATCATATGGTTTTTCTCCTTTAATTTGTTAGTATGGTTTAGTCACATTGATTTACGTATATTGAAGAATCCTTGCATTCCTGGGACAAACCCCACTTGATCATGGTGTATGATGCTTTTAATGTGCTGTTGGATTCTGTTTTCTTGTACTTTGTTGAGGATTTTTGCATCTGTGTTCATCAGTGATACTGGCCTATAGTTTTCTTTCTTTGTGACCTCTGTCTGGTTTTGGTATCAGGGTGATGGTGGCCTCGTAGAATGAGTTTGGGAGTGTTCCTCCCTCTGCTGTATTTTGGAAGAGTTTGAGAAGAATAGGCGTTAGCTGTTCTGTAAATGTGTGATAGAATTTGCCTGTGAAGCAGTCTGGTCCTCAGCTTTTGTTTATTGGAAGATTTTTAATCACAGTCTCAATTTCAGTGCTTGTGATCGGACTGTTCATACTTTCTATTTCTTCCTGGTTCAGTCTCAGAATGTTGTGCTTTTCTAAGAATTTATCCATTTCTTCCAGGTTGTCCATTTTATTGGCATACAGTTGCTTGTAGTAATCTCTTATGATCCTTTGTATTTCTGTAGTGTCAGTTGTTACTTCTCCTTTTTCATTTCTAAGTCTATTGATTTGAGTCTTCTCCCTTTTTTTCTTGATGAGTCTGGCTAATGGTTTATCAATTTTGTTTATCTTCTCAAAGAACCAGCTTTTAATTTTATTGATCTTTGCTATCATTTTCTTCATTTATTTCTGATCTGATCTTTATGATTTCTTTCCTTCTGTGAACTTTGGCATTTTTTTTGCTCTTTTTTCTCTTAATTGCTTTAGGTGTAAGTTTAGGTTGCTTGTTTGAGATGTTTCTTGTTTCTTGAGGTAGGATCGTATTTCTATAAACTTCCCTCTTAGAACTGCTTTTGCTTCATCCCATAGGTTTTGGATTGTTGTGTTTTCATTGTCATTTGTTTCTAGATATTTTTAGATTTCCTCAGTGATCTCTTGGTTATTTAGTAATGTATTGTTTAGCCTCCATGTGTTTGTATCTTTTACAGATATTTTTCCTGTAATTGATATCTAGTCTCATAGCGTTGTGGTCGGAAAAGATACTTGATACGATTTCAATTTTCTTAAATTTACCAAGACTGATTTGTGACTCAAGATATGATCTATTTTGGAGAATGTTCCATGAGGGCTTGAGAAGAACGTGTATTCTGTTGTTTTTGGATGGAATGTCCTATAAATATCAATTAAGTCCATCTTGTTTAATGTGTCATTTAAAGCTTGTGTTTCCTTATTTATTTTCATTTTGGATGATCTGTCCATTGGTGAATGTGGGGTGTTAAAGTCCCCTAGTATGATTGTGTTACTGTCGATTTCCCCTTTTATGGCTGTTAGCATTTGCCTTATGTATTGAGGTGCTCCTATGTTGGGTGTATAAATATTTACAATTGTTATATCTTCTTCTTGGATCGATCCCTTGATCATTATGTAGTGTCCTTCTTTGTCTCTTGTAAGAGTCTTTATTTTAAAGTCTATTTTGTCTGATATGGGACTTGCTACTCCAGCTTTCTTTTGATTTCCATTTGCATGGAATATCTTTTTCCATCCCCTCACTTTCAGTCTGTATGTGTCCCTAGGTCTGAAGTGGAACTCTTGTAGACAGCATATATATGGGTATTGCTTTTTTATCCATTCAGCCAGTCTATGTCTTTTGGTTGGAGCATTTAATCCATTTACATTTAAGGTAATTATCGATATGTATGTTCCTATTACCATTTTCTTAATTATGTTGGGTTTGTTATTGTAGGTCTTTTCCTTCTCTTGTGTTTCCTGCCTAGAGAAGTTCCTTTAGCATTTATGGTAAAGCTGGTTTGGTGGTGCTGAATTCTCTAGCTTTTGCTTTTCTGTAAAGTTTTTAAAATCTTCATTGAATCTGAATGAGGTCCTTGCTAGGTAGAGTAATCTTGGTTGTAGGTTTTTCCCTTTCATCACTTTAAATATGTCCTGCCACTCCCTTCTGGCTTGCAGCCTTTCTGCTGAAAGATCAGCTGTTAACCTTATGGCGATTCCCTTGTGTGTTATTTGTTGTTGTTCCCTTGCTGCTTTTAATATTTTTTCTTTGTATTTAATTTTTGATAGTTTGATTAATACGTGTCTTGGCATGTTTCTCCTTGGATTTATCCTTTATGGGCCTCTCGTGCTTCCTGGACTTGACTGACTATTTCCTTTCCCATATTAGGGAAGTTTTCAACTATAATCTCTTCAAATATTTTCTCAGTCCGTTTCTTTTTCTCTTCTTCTTCTGGGACCCCTATAATTCGAATGTTAGTGTGTTTAATATTGTCCCAGAATTCTCTGAGACTGTCCTCAATTCTTTTCATTCTTTTTTCTTTATTCTGCTCTGCGGTAGTTATTTCCACTATTTTATCTTCCAGGTCACTTTTCCTTTCTTCTGCCTCAGTTATTCTGCTATTGATTCCTTCTAGAGAATTTTTAATTTCATTTATCATGCTATTCATCATTGTTTGTTTGCTCTTTAGTTTTTCTAGGTCCTTGTTATAAAGGTTTCTTGTATTTTCTCCATTCTATTTCCAAGATTCTGGATCATCTTTACTATCATTACTCTGAATTCTTTTTCAGGTAGACTGCCTATTTCCTCTTCATTTGTTTGGTCTGGTGGATTTTTACCTTGCTCCTTCATCTGCTGTGTGTTTCTCTGTCTTCTCATTTTGCTTAACTTACTGTGTTTGGGGTCCCCTTTTCACAGGCTGCAGGTTCGTAGTTTCTGGGGGTTTTTTGGTGTCTGTCCCCAGTGGCTAAAGCTGGTTCAGTGGGTTGTGTAGGCTTCCTGGTGGAGGGGACTGGGGTGTGTGTTCTGGTGTATGAGGCTGGATCTTGTCTTTCTGGTGAGCAGGACTGTGTCCTGTGGTGTGTTTTGGGGTGCCTATGACCTTATGATTTTAGGCAGCCTCTCTGCTGGTCGGTGGGTTTGTGTTCCTGTCTTGCTAGTTGTTTGGCATAGGGTGTCCAGCACTGTAGCTTGCTGGTCATTGAGTGGAGCTGGGTCTTAGCATTGAGATGGACATCTCTGGGAGAGCTTTCGTTGTTTGATATTACATGGATCCCGGAGGTCTCTGGTGGACCAATGTCCTTAAGTTGTCTCTCCCACCTCAGAGGCACAGGCCTGACACCCAGCCAGAGTACCAAACCCTGCCAGTCACATGGCTCAGAAGAAATGGGAGAGAAAAAGAAAGAATCAAAGAAAAATAAATAAATAATCGAAATAGTTATTAAAATGAAAAATAAAAAGTAATAATAAAAAAGAAAACAAAAAGGACAGATAGAACCCTAGGACAAATAGTAAAAGCAAAGGTATACAGACAAAATCACACGAAGCATGCGCATACACACTCACAAAAAGAGAAAAAAATATATATTTTAAAAAAGGGAAGAGTGCCACCAAATCAATAAACAAATCTACCAATAATAATAAACTCTAAATAGTGAAATAAGATGAACATTAAACCAGAAACAAATTAGATGCAGAAAGCAAACCCCAAGTCTACAGTTGCTCCCAAAGTCCATGGCCTCAATTTTGGGATGATTCGTTGTCTATTCAGGTATTCCACAGGTGCAGGGTACATCAAGTTGATTGTGGAGATTTAATCCGCTGCTCCTGAGGCTGCTGGGAGAGATTTCCCTTTCTCTTCTTTGTCTGCACAGCTCCTGGGGTTCAGCTTTGGATTTGGCCCCGCCTCTGCGTGTAGGTCGCCTGAGGGCGTCTGTTCTTCGCTCAGACAGGACGGGGTTAAAGGAGCCGCTGATTAGGGGTCTCCGGCTCACTCAGGCTGGGTGCACGGAGGGGTATGGAATGCGGGGCAAGCCTGCAGCAGCAGAGGCTGGTGTGACGCTGCAACAGCCTGAGGTGCGCCGTGTGTTCTCCCAGGGAAGTTGTCCCTGGATCACAGGATCCTGGCAGTGGCGCTCTGCTTAGACTCCTGGGAGGGGAGGTGTGGATAGTGACCTGCGCTTGACAGGCTTCTTGGTGGATGCAGCAGCAGCCTTAGCATTTCATGCTCTACTTTGGTGTCTGCACTGATAGCCCACCCATCTCTGGAGCTCGTTTAGGCCGTGCTCTGAATCCCCTCTCCTGGCGCACCTGGAAACAATTGCCTCTTGCCTCTTAGGCAGTTCCAGACTTTTTCCCGAACTCCCTCCCGGCTATCTGTGGCACACTATCCCCCTTCAGGCTGTGTTCACGCAGCCAACCCCCTGGGATTCTCTCCCTGGGATCTCACCTCCAAAGCTGGAACCTCAGCTCCCAGCCCCCACCTGCCCCAGTGGGTGAGCAGACAAGCCTCTCATGCTGGTGAGTGCTGGGCGGCACCGGTCCTCTGTGCGGGAATCTCTCCGCTTTACCTCTGCAACCCTGTTGCTGTGTTCTCCTCTGTGACTCCACAGCTTCCCCCCCGGCACCCCCCATCCCCACCAGTGAAGGGGCTTCCTAGTGTGTGGAAACTTTTCCTCCTTCACCGCTCCCTCCCAGAAGTGCAGGCCCCATCCCTATTCTTTTGTCTCTGTTTTTTCTTTTTTCTTTTGCCCTACCCAGGTGCGTGGGACGTTTCTTGCCTTTTGGGAAGTCTGAGGTCTGCCAGCGTTCATTAGATTCTGTAGGAGTTGTTCAACATGTAGATGTATTTCTGATGTATTTGTGGGGAGGAAGGTGATCTCTATGTCTTACTCCTCCACCATCTTGAAGGTCTCTCCCCTTCATCAATGTTTTATAGTTGTCAGATTACAAATCTTTCATCTCCGTGGTTAAATTTATTCCTAGGTATTTAAATCTTTTTGGTGCAATATTAAATGCAATTGTTTTCTTGCTTTCTGATACTTGATTTTTAGTGTATAGAAAAGCAATAGATTTCTGTACATCAATTTTGTATTCTGCAGCTTTACTGAATTCATTTATTAGTTCTTATAGTTTTTTGGTAGAGACTTTAGAATTTTCTATATATAGTATGTCACCTGCAAATGATGATAATTTTACTTCCACCCTTCGAATTTGGATGCCTCTTATTTCTTTTTCTTGTCTGGTCGCTGTGGCTAGAACTTCCAGTACTCTGTTAAATAGAAGCGGTGAGGGCATCCTTGTCTTGTTACTGATTTTAGAGGAAAAGCTTTTAGCTCTTCACTGTTGAGTATGATGTTAGATGTGGGTTTGTCATAAATGGCCTTCATTATGTTGAGATATGTTCCCTGTGTACCAACTTGGAGAAGAGATTTTTTCATGAATGGATGTTGAATTTTGTTAAATGTTTTTTCTGAGTATATTGAGATGATCATGTGATTTTTATCCTTCCTTTTGTTAATGTGGTGTAACACACTGATTGACTTGTGGATTCTTTCATCCATGGAATAAATCCCACTTTATCATGGTGTATGATCCTTTACGTATTATGTTGATATTTGGCTTGCTAATATTTTTTGAACATTTTGTATCAATATTCATCATAGATATTGGCCTGTAATTTTCTTTTTTAAAAAAAAATTTAATTGAAGTATGTTGTTTTACAATGTTGTGTTAATTTCTGCTCTACAGCTAAGTGATTCAGTTATATAAACATTCATTTTTAAAAATATTCTTTTCCATTATGGTTTATCATAGGATATTGAATATAGTTCCCTCCCTGTGCTATACAGTAGGACCTTGTTGTTTATCCATTCTATATATAATAGTTTGCATCTGCTAATCCCAAACTCCCAATCCATCCCTCTCTCACCCCACTTCCCCCTTGGCAACCATAAGTCTGTTGTCTATGTCTGTGACTCCATTTCTGTCTCAAAGATAAGTTAATTTGTGTTTTATATACATATATATATATATATATATATATATATTTTTTTTTTTTTTTTTTTTTTTTTTTGCGGTTACGCAGGCCTCTCACTGTTGTGGCCTCTCTCGTTGCGGAGCACAGGCTCCGGACGTGCAGGCTCAGTGGCCATGGCTCACAGGCCCAGCCGCTCCGCGGCATGTGGGATCTTCCCGGACTGGGGCATGAACCTGTGTCCCCTGCATCGGCAGGCGGACTCTCAACCACTGTGCCACCAGGGAAGCCCTGTATTATATTTTAGATTCCACATGTAAGTGATACCATATGGTATTTGTCTTTGTCTGACTTACTTCACTTAGTATGATAATCTCTAGTTCCATCCATGTGGATACAAATGGTATTATTTTGTTCTTTTTTTCTTTTTTCATTTTTAAAAAATGCTCATATAATTGTATAGACACATATATAGATGTACATGAAATATTTTTATTGTTGTTAGTTTTACAAAAACAGGGTCATATTATTCACACTTTTCTGCATCTTGCTTTTCTTTTTTTTAGTTTAATTTTATTTATTTATTTTTATACAGCAGGTTCTTATTAGTCATCCATTTTATACACATCAGTGTATACATGTCAATCCCAATCTCCCAATTCATCACACACACCCCACCCCCTGCTGCTTTTCCCCCTTGGTGTCCATACGTTTGTTCTCTACATCTGTGTGTCTATTTCTGCCCTGCAAACTGGTTCATCTGTACCATTTTTCTACGTTCCATATATATGCGTTAATATATGGTATTTGTTTTTCTCTTTCTGACTTCACTCTGTATGACAGTCTCTAGATTCAACCACGTCTCTACAAATGACCCAATTTTGTTCCTCTTTATGGCTAAGTAATATTCCATTGTATATATGTACCACATCTTTTTTTTTTTAGCATCCTTATTGGAGTATAATTGCTTTATAATGGTGTGTTGGTTTTTGCTTTATAACAAAGTGAATCAGTTATACATATACATATATTCCCATATCTCTTCCCACTTGCATCTCCCTCCCTCCCACCCTCCCTATCCCACCCCTCTAGGTGGTCACAAACCACCGAGCTGATCTCCCTGTGCGATGTGGCTGCTTCCCACTAGCTATCTATTTTACGTTTGGTAGTGTATATATGTCCATGCCACTCTCTCACTTTGTCACAACTTACCCTTTCCCCTCCCCATATCCTCAAGTCCATTCTCTAGTAGGTCTGTGTCCTTATTCCCGTCTTAACCCTAGGTTCTTCATGACCTTTTTTTTTTAAATTAGATTCCATATATATGTGTTAGCATACATTATTTGTTTTTCTCTTTCTGACTTACTTCACTCTGTATGACAGACTCTAGGTCCATCCACCTCACTACAAATAACTCAATTTCGTTTCTTTTTATGGCTGAGTAATGTCCCATTGTATATATGTGCCACGTCTTCTTTATCCATTCATCTGTTGATGGACACTTAGGTTGCTTCCATGTCCTGGCTATTGTAAATAGCTCAGAAATGAACATTGGGCTGCATGTGCCTTTTTGAATTATGGTTTTCTCTGGGTATTTGCCCAGTAGTGGGATTGCTGGGTCATATGGTAATTCTATTTTTAGTTTTTTAAGGAACCTCCATACTGTTCTCCATAGTGGCTGTATCAGTTTACATTCCCACCAACAGTGCAGGAGGGTTCCCTTTTCAACACACCCTCTCCAGCATTTGTTGTTTGTAGATTTTCTGATGATGCCCATTCTACTGGTGTGAGGGGATACCTCCTTGTAGTTTTGATTTGCATTTCTCTAATGATCAGTGATGTTGAGCAGCTTTTCATGTGCTTCTTGGCCATCTGTTTGTCGTCTTTGGAGAAATGTCTATTTAGGTCTTCTGCCCATTTTTGGATTGGGTTGTGTTTTTTTTTAATATTGAGCTGCATGAGCTGTTTATATATTTGGGAGATTAATCCTTTGTCCGTTGATTCGTTTGGAAATATTTTTTCCCATTCTGAGGGTTGTCTTTTCGTCTTGTTTGTAGTTTCCTTTGCTTTGCAAAAGCTTTTAAGTTTCATTAGGTCCCATTTGTTTATTTTTGTTTTTATTTCCATTACTCTAGGAGGTGGATCAAAAAAGATCTTGCTGTGATTTATGTCAAAGAGTGTTCTTCCTGTGTTTTCCTCTAGGAGTTGTACAGTGTCCAGTCTTACATTTAGGTCTCTAATCCATTTTGAGTTTATTTTTGTGTTTGGTGTTAGGGAGTGTTCTAATTTCTTTTACATGTAGCTGTCCAGTTTTCCCAGCACCACTTATTGAAGAGACTGTCTTTTCTCCATTGTATATCTTTGCCTCCTTTGTCATAGATTAGTTGACCATAGGTGCGTGGGTTTATCTCTGGGCTTTCTATCCTGTTCCATTGATCTATATTTCTGTTTTTGTGCAAGTACCATATTGTCTTGATTACTGTAGCTTTGTAAGATAGTCTGAAGTCAGGGTGTCTGAATCCTCCAGCTCTGTTTTTTTCCCTCAAGACTGCTTTGGCTATTCAGGGTCTTTTGTGTTTCCATACAAATTTTAAGATTTTTTGTTCTAGTTCTGTAAACAATGCCATTGGTAATTTGATAAGGATTGCATTGAATCTGTAGATAACTTTGGGTAGTATAGTCATTTTCACAATACTGATTCTTCCAATCCAAGAACATGGTATATCTCTCCATCTGTTGGTATATCATCTTTAATTTCTTTCAGCAGTATCTTATAGTTTTCTGCATACAGGTCTTTTGTCTCCCTAGGTAGGTTTATTCCTAGGTATTTTATTCTTTTTGTTGCAATGGTAAATGGGAGTGTTTCCTTAATTTCTCTTTCATATTTTTCATCATTAGTGTATAGGAATGCAAGCGATTTCTGTGCATTAATTTTGTATCCTGCAGCTTTACCAAATTCATTGATTAGCTCTGGTAGTTTTCTGGTGGCATCTTTAGGATTCTCTGTGTATAGTATCATGTCACCTGCAAAGTGTGACAGTTTTACTTCTTCTTTTCCAGTTTGTATTCCTTTTATTTCTTTTTCTTCTCTGATTGCCGTGTGTAGGACTTCCAAAACTATGTTGAATAATAGTGGTGAGAGTGGACATCTTTGTCTTGTTCCTGATCTTAGAGGAAATGCTTTCAGTTTTTCACCAATGAGAATGATGTTTGCTGTGAGTTTGTCATATATGGCTTTATTATGCTGAGGTAGGTTCCCTCTATGCCCACTTTCTGGATAGTTTTTATCATAAATGTGTGTTGAATTTTGTCAAAAGCTTTTTCTGCATCTATTGAGATGATCCTATGGTTTTTATTTTTCAATTTGTTAATATGGTGTATCACATTGATTTGCATATATTGAAGAATCCCTGCATCCCTCGGATAAATCCCACTTGATCATGGGGTATGATCCTTTTAATGTGTTGTTGGATTCTGTTTGCTAGTATTTTGTTGAGGATTTTTGCATCTATATTCATCAGTGATATTGGCCTGTAGTTTTCTTTTCTTGTAGTATCTTTGGCTGGTTTTGGTATCACGGTGATGGTGGCCTCATACAGTGAGTTTGGGAGTGTTCCTTCCTCTGCAATTTTTGGAAGAGTTGGAGAAGGATGGGTGTTAGCTCTTCTGTAAATCTTTGGTAGAATTCACCTGTGAAGCCATCTGGTCCTGGACTTTTGTTTGTTGGAAGATTTTTAATCACAGTTTCAATTTCATTACTTGTGATTGGTCTGTTCATATTTTCTGTTTCTTTCTGGTTCAGTCTTGGAAGATTTTACCTTTCTAAGAATTTGTCCATTTCTTCCAGGTTGTCCATTTTATTGGCATAGAGTTGCTTGTAGTAGTCCCTTAGGATGCTTTGTATTTCTGTGGTGTCTGTTGTAACTTCTCCTTTTTCATTTCTAATTTTATAGATTTCAGTCTGCTTCCTCTTTTTCTTGATGAGCCTGGCTAATGGTTTATCAATGCTGTTAATCTTCTCAAAGAACTAGCTTTTAGTTTTATTGATCTTTGCTATTGTTTTCCTTGTTTCTATTTCATTTATTTCTGCTCTGATCTTTATGGTTTCTTTCTTTCTGCTAACTTTGGGTTTTGTTTGTTCTTCTTTCTCTAGTTCCTTTAGGTTTAATGTTACATTGTTTGAGATTTTTCTTGTTTCTTGAGGTAGGCTTGTATAGCTATAAATTTCCCTCTTAGAACTGCTTTTGCTGCATCCCATAGATTTTGGATCATTGTGTTTTCATTGTCTCTAGGTATTTTTTGATTTCCTCTTTGATTTCTTCAGTGATCTCTTGGTTATTTAGTAACGTATTGTTTAGCCTCCATGTGTTTGTGGTTTTTGTTCTTTTTCCCTATAATTGATTTCTAATCTCACAGCATTGTGGTCAGAAAAGATGCTTGATATGATTTCAGTTTTCTTAAATTTACTAAGGCTTGATTTGTGACCCATTATGTGATCTATCCTGGAGAATATTCCGTGCACACTTGAGAAGAAAGTGTAATCTGCTGGTTTTGGATGGAATGTCCTATAAATATCAATTAAATCTATCTGGTCTGTTGTGTCATTTAAAGCTTGTTTTTCCTCATTAATTTTCTGTTTGGATGATCTGTCCATTGGTGTAAGTGAGGTGTTAAGTTCCCCCACTATTATTGTGTTACTGTCGATTTCCTTTTTTATAGCTGCTAGCAGTTGCCTTACATATTGAGGTGCTCCTATGTTTGGTGTATATATATTTATAATTGTTATATCTTCTTCTTGGATTGATACCTTCATTATTATGTAGTGTCCTTCCTTGTCTCTTGTAACATTCTTTATTTTAAAGTCTATTTTGTCTGATATGGGACTTGCTACTCCAGCTTTCTTTTGATTTCCATTTGCATGGAATATCTTTTTCCATCCCCTCACTTTCAGTCTGAATGTGTCCATGGGTCTGATTTGGGTCTTTTGTAGACAGCATATATATGGGTCTTGTTTTTGTATCCATTCAGCAAGCCTGCGTCTTTTGGTTGGAGCATTTATTCCATTCACATTTAAGGTAGTTATTGATATGTATGTTCCTATGACCATTTTCTTAATTGTTTTGGGTTTGTTTTTGTAGGTCCTTTTCTTCTCTGTGTTTCCCACTTAGAGAAGTTCCTTTAGCATTTGTTGTAGAGCTGGTTTGGTGGTGCTGAATTCTCTTAGCTTTTGCTTGTCTGTAAAGCTTTTGATTTCTCCATCAAATCTGAATGAGATCCTTGCTGGGTAGAGTAATCTTGGTTGTAGTTTCTTCCCTTTCATCACTTTGAGTATATCATGCCACTCCCTTCTGGCTTGTAGAGTTTCTGCAGAGAAATCTGCTGTTTACCTTATGGGAGTTCCCTTGTATGTTACTTGTCATTTTTCACTTGCTGCTTTCAATAATTTTTCTTTGTCTGTGATTTTTGCCAATTTGATTACTGTGTGTCTCGGCATGTTTCTCCTTGCTTTTATCCTGTATGGGACTCTCTGCACTTCCTGGACTTGGGTGGCCATTTCCTTTCCCATGTTAGGGAAGTTTTTGACTATAATCTCTTCAAATATTTCCTCTGGTCCTTTCTCTCTCTCCCCTCCTTCTGGGACCCCTGTAATGTGAATATTGTTGTTTTCAATGTTGTCCCAGAGGCCTCTTAGGCTGTCTTCATTTCTTTTCATTCTTTTTTCTTTATTCTGTTCCGTGGCAGTGAATTCCACCATTCTGTCTTCCAGGTCGCTTATCCGTTCTTCTGCTTCAGTTATTCTGCTATTGATTCCTTCTAGTGTATTTTTCGTTTCAATTATTGTGTTGTTCATCTCTGTTTGTTTTTTAATTCTTCTAGATCTTTGTTAAACATTTCTTGCATCTTCTCAATCTTTGCCTCCATTCCTTTTCGAGGTCCTGGATCATCTTCACTATCATTATTCTGAATTGTTTTTCTGGAAGGTTGCCTATCTCCACTTCACTTAGATGTTTTTCTGGGGTTTTATCTTGTTCCTTCATCTGATACATAGCTCTCTGCCTTTTCATCTTGTCTGTCTTTCTGTTAGTGTGGTTTTTGTTCCACAGGCTGTAGTATTGTAGTTCTTGCTTCTGCTGTCTTACTTTGTTCTTTTTTTTATGGCTGTAGTATTCCATTGTATATCTGTACCACTTCTTCCTTTTCTTTGTACCACATCTTCTTTGTCCATTTATGTGTCAATGGACATTTAGGTTGTTTCCATGTATTAGCTATTGTGAATAGTGCTGCTATTAACGTAGGGGGTGCATGTATCTTTTTGAATTATAGTTTTGTCTGGATATATGCCCTGTAGTGGGATTGCTGGATCATATGGTAAGTCTATTTTTAGCTTTTTGAGGAACCTCCATACTGTTTTTCATAGTGGCTGCACCAACTTACATTCTCAACAACAGTGTAGGAGGGTTCTCTTTTCTCTACATCCTCTCCAGCATTTATTATTTTTAGACTTTTTAATGATGGCCATTCTGACTGGTTTGAGGTGGTACCTCATTGTAGTTTTGATTTGCATTTCTGTAATAGTTAGCAATGTTGAACATCTTTTTATATGCTTGTTATTGGCCTGTAATTCTTTTGTAGTATATTTTTCTAGGTTTGGTATCAGGGTAATGGTGGCCTCGTAGAATGAATTTGGGAATGTTCTCTCCTCGTCAGTTTTTGGGATAGTTTGAGAAGGCTAGGTATTTGCTCTTCTTTATATATTTGATAGAATTTCCCTGTGAAGCCATCTATCTTGTCCTGGACCTTTGTTTGCTGGGCGTTTTTTGATTATGAATTCAATTTCACTACTAGTGACCAGTCTATTCAGATTGTCTATTTCTTTCTGATTCAGTCTTAGAAGATTGTGTGGCTCTAGGATTTTTTATCTGCTTTTAGGTTGTCCAGTTTGTTGCTGTATAACTGTTCTTATGATTTTTCATACCTCTGTGATATCAGTTGTAATTTCTCCTCTTTATTTCTTATTTTGTTTGAGTCCTCTCTCTTTTTTTCTTAATGAGCCTTGATAAAGTCTTATCAATTTGGTTTGTCTTTAAAAAAAAAAAAAAAAACAAGCTCTTGTTTTCATTATGTTGATTTTTGGTCTCTGTTTTATTCATTTCTTCTCTGATCTTTATTATTTCTTTTTTCCGCTGGCTTTGTTTGTTCTTTAATTCCTTTGGACAGTGAATTCAGTTATTTATTTGAGATTTTTCTTTCTTTTTGAGGTAGGCCTATATTGCTATAAACTCCCCTCTTAGAACCACTTTTCAGTGTCGCATAGATTTTTGAAAGTTGTGTTTTTATTTTCATTTCTCCAGATGTTTTCTGATTTCCTCTTTGATTTTTTCGTTGACCCATTGTTTTTATAATAGGATATTGTTTAATCTCCATATGTTTTGTTTTTTCCATTTTTCTTCCTGTAATTGAATCCTAGTTTCATACTCTTGTTGTCAGAAAAAATGCTTGATGTAATTTCTGTTTTCTAAATTTGTTAAGACTTGTTTTGTGGCCTAGCCTGTGATCTATCCTGGAGAATGTTTCACATGCACTTGAACAGAATGTATATTGTGCTGTTTTTGGATGGAATGTCCTGTATGTATCTATTAAGGCCATCTGGTCGAATGTGTCATTTAAGACCACTATTTCCTTATTGATTTTCTTTCTATATGATATGTCCCTTGATGTAAGTAGGGTGCTATAGTCTCCTAATATTATTCTATTGTCAATTTCTCCTGTTAATATTTGCTTTCCATATTTAGGTGCACCTATATTGGGTTATATTGTCTTCTTGTATTGATCACTATATCATTATATAATGCCCTTCTCTGTCTTTTCTACACTTTCTTCTAAAATCTAATTTGTAAGATATGAGTATCACTACCAGCTTTCTTATCATTTTCATTTCCATGAAATATCTCTTTCCATCTCCTCACTTTTAGTCTGTGTGTCTTTCACTCTAAAGAGAGTCTCTTGCCCATAGGTGGGTCTTGTTTTTTATCCAGTCATCCACTTTATGTATTTTGATTGGAACATTTAGTCCATTGACATTTAAAGTAATTACATATAGGTGTGTACTTAACTGCCATTTTGTTGCTTGTTTTCTGGTTGTTTTTGTCATTCTATATTCTCTTCTTCTTCTTTTAGTTTCTTCCCTTGTGGTTTGATGATTTTCCTTAGTGGTACGCTTGTCTTACTTTCTTCCTGTTTTTTGTGTATCTATTGTAGGATTTTGATTTGTGGTTACCTTGGGGTTCATATATGTTGACCTATATATCTACTTGTTTTAAACTGGTAGTCATTTAAGTTCAAACACATTCTAAAAAATCTACATTTTTTTACTCCTCTCCCCCACATTTTGTGGGTTTTTTTTTTTTTTGGCCGTGCTGAGCAACATGCGGGATCGTAGTTCCAGGACCAGGGATCAAACCTGTGCCCCCTGCAGTGGAAGCGTGGAGTGTTAACCACTGGACTGCCAGGGAAGTCGCCACATTTTGTGTTTTTGATGTCATATTTACATCTTCATGTTTATCCCTTAGCTGTTTATTGTAGTTATGGTTGACTTTCTAATTTTTGTCTTTTAATCTTGTACTAACTTATGTAAACAGCTGATCCACAGCCTTTACTATATATTTGCCTTTACTAGTGGGATTTTTCCTTTCCTATAAATTTTTACATCTTGTTGTAGCCTTTTTTTTTCCACTTGGAGAAGACCTTTTAAGACTTCTTTTAGGGTGGTTTAAGTATGGATGAACTCTTTTAGTTTTTCCTTATCTGAGAAGTTCTTTGTTGCTCTTTTAATTCTGAATGATAATCTTGCTGGGTAGAGTATCCTAGGTTGTAGATTTTGCCCTTTCAGCACTTTAAATATGTCATGCCATTCCCTTCTGGCCTGCAAAGTTTCTGCAGAAAAATCAGCTGATACATTTATGGGTGTTCCTTTGTATATGACTCTGTTTTTTTCTTGCTGCCTTTAAATTGTCTCTTTGTCTTTAACTTTTACCATTTTAATTATGGTACATTTTGGTGTGTGTCTCTTTCAGTTAATCTTGTTTGGGGCATTCTCTGCTTACTGTACCTGGATACGTTTCCTTCTGCAGGTTTAGGAAGTTTTCAGCCATAATTTCATCAAATACATTTTTGACAGTTTTCTCTCTCTTTTCTCTCTCTTTTCTTCTGGAGCCCCTATAATGCAAATGCTAGTATGCTTGATGTTGTCCTAGAGGTCCCTTAAAGTGTTCTCATTTTTTTATATTCTTTTTCTGTTCTGATTGGATGATTTCCATTATTCTCTCTTCCAGATCTCTTATGCATTCTTCTGTATCACTTAATCTGCTATTAAATCTTTCTAGTGTGTTTTTCATTTCAGTTGTTGTATTCTTCATCTCTGTTTATTTTTTATATTTTCTACTTCTTTGTTAAAATTCTTACTGTGTTCATCTATTCTTTTCCT
This sequence comes from Delphinapterus leucas, assembly GCF_059928025.1. Lineage (NCBI taxonomy): Eukaryota > Metazoa > Chordata > Mammalia > Artiodactyla > Monodontidae > Delphinapterus > Delphinapterus leucas. The sequence continues at coordinate 35,421,073 of NC_143134.1, forward strand.
TAGTTCATTTAGCATTCTTTTTACTAATGCCTTGAACTCTTTCTGGTAAATTATTTATCTCTGTTTCATTAGTTGATTTTTCAGGTTTCTTTATTTTCATCATTTTTTCATTTCAAACAGATTCCCCTGTATTTGCATTTTGCTTAACGTTGTCTCTATGAAATTAGGTGAAACAGTTACCTGTCTTGGTCTTGGAGGGTTGTACTTGTGTGGGAGCATCTCTATGCAGTCTGTCTGCCCAGTGGCTTTGGCGGGAGAGCTGGATCTGAAGTGAGCATTGGTCATGTCTTCCCCCAGAGTGCGCTGACTGGTATCACCTTGGTGGTAGGTGGGCATGGAGATGGAGAGGGTGGAGGCAGAGCCAGATATGATCTGGGGCTGCTTCTAAGCTCAGTGGTCATCACTGCCCTTTTAGGAGCGGTGTCTGGTCCCGAGGTCTGGAGCCGAATCCCTGAGGGTGGGGTCTGAGCTACCTCCTTTCCCTCTAAGTGTGTGCTCTTCACCCTCCCGACAATGGCACCTTTGCACCAGTGGAGATCCATGCTGGAGCAAGAGTGTCTGAGTGGTGCCTGATGTAGGCCAGTGTGTGTGCTGGTGCTGTCCCTGCCCACCAGTCAGAGCTCCAGTCTAGACTGATTTGCCACCTCTGTGAACACAGTAATGGCTGCTTCCACCCCATTCAGATGCAGGACTGGGTCAGAGCCAGCTCTGTCTCCCACAGATGCACACTTTACTCCGTGACAGCAGCCTTTGACCTAGTGGGAAGCTGTGCTGGAGCTAGAGGTGCCAGAGTGGGTGTTCAGTGTGGGCTAGGGCACGTGTTGGAACAGTTGACCAGAGTCCCAGGCAGTTTCAGTCTGCTTCCTCTGTCTTGTTCCTAGGAGTAAGCAAGAGTGTTCACGCTCTTCACCAGTGAATTCTAGGATTGTTGTAGCGCAACATGTGTTCAAACGGCTCACTCCCCAGGGAGGATCTCCAAGCCCTTGTAATCCCTCTCTACTCTGTGTCCCCTCCTAGGGGTGCCAGTTCTGACCTGATCGCTTCTTACCCAACTCCATGTGGATCTTTACTGCCTTGGTTGTATAAGAGTCTTCCTGCCAGTCTTTGGTTTGATTTTAGTGAGAATTGCTCCACATTTGATATATTTTTGAAGTGTTCATAGAAGGAGGTGAACTAGTAGAAGGTGTCCTTCTATTCCTCCATCTTGATCTCCTCTCTCTGGTCTGAGCTTCTGATCTTACCAAAGCACAGTGTCGGGTTCATCAGAAGTTCCTGCTCACTCCAGGGCAGGGGAGTGTGTACAGCTCACTACTTAGATTTTATAATTTCATTTTACAATTTTGTGGAATGGACCAGTGCAAGGGTGACCAGAGCCATATCTTTATGGAGCTGGAATGACAGTCGACAGACAGGTGACGGGTTATGCCTGATGGCTTAGTGCTACAGAAAAATCAGAAGGAAGGTGTGGGTGTGCTAGTGCAGCTGGATGGGACACTGCTGGTGCATAGCCTGAGGTGGGAAGTGGGGCTGCGGGAAGACCTGTGCAAGATGTCTCAGGCAGAGGCCAGCACCTGCATGACGTTGGCATGTCTGAGAAAAGGAGAGAGGACTGGTGTGTAGGGCACCGCCAGCTCATAGCAAGCATCTTTTTGGCTAGCGAAGTGCCAGGTAAATAGGACCAGAATAGGTTAGTATAGAGGCATTTTTCCTATTTCTTCTAGATCCAGTGTTCTCTAAAGACCAGCTGTCTTCGAAGGAAAAACCCAGCTTCTCGGCTAGTCTGCAGCTTTTGAGCCAAGCAGGCCCCAGGGACCCTCCTGGTGGTGCACCATCCCCTTTGGTGCCATCATCCCCTCCTGTGACTGCTGTGCCCCAAGACATGGCCCCACCAGCTGCCAGTCCTAAGCCAGAGCCAGCAACAGGGGCTGCCATGCAGGCAGGGGTCCCAGGGACCCCTCAGGGGCCGGCCAGTGAGCATAAGACCCCCTGGCTACTGGTGGAGACTCATGATGCCCAGCTTCCTGCACAGGCCCCTGGCACAGGCCGAGGGCCTTGTGCCCCATCTCTGGAGGCCCCATCCCACTCCACGGGTCTGGGGGATCCTGGCTCAGCCAGAGAGCCCAGCACCAGGGGGGAGCCCCTGTTGGCTTTGGCCCCTGTGTCTGGTGCCCCTGGCGGGGCCCCTCAGCCCACCCTGGGCCAGCCCCTTCCTCCACTCCCCTCTGTGGTGGGGGCCATCAGCCTGGCCACTCCCCAACTTCCCAGCCCCCCGCTGGCACCTACCGCCCCCCCTCAGCCGCCCTCAGCCTTGGAGTCAGATGGGGAAGGGCCACCCCCAAGGGTGGGCTTCGTGGACAGCACCATCAAGAGCCTGGATGAGAAGCTGCGGACTCTGCTCTACCAGGAGCATGTGCCCACCTCTTCAGCCTTGGCCGGGACCCCTGTGGAGGCAGGTGACCGAGACTTCACCCCGGAGCCCCCAAGAGGGGACGAACCCCGCACAGAGGCCTCTGGGGGTGACCTGGCCCTGCTGCCCCAGCCTGCGGTGAGTACCACCTCACCCAGAGGCACTGTCCCCAGGTGGGGGTCTGGACAGGGGCAGGGACTGACTCTAACCCAGGCCAGTAGGCATCCTGGCCATATAGAGCCGCCTTACCCCGGCCCAGGCCGTCCTGTTCTCAGGGACCCCTGCCTGACCCACCCGTGCGTGTTTTGCTCGAGTGGCCTAGGGAGGAGGACCCCAGCCTTTGGACTGGGGGAGAGGATTTGCAGTTTTGCTGCAGAGGTGTTAGCAAGTGAGGCTCACAGCTCTTTCCTTTTTGTTTCTTTCTTCAGTTGGAAAAGTCAGAAACAGCCCTTGGGTTAGATGTCACGTTGGAGCAGGCCACGTCCTTGCCAGTGACAGGTAACAAGCCGTAGGCGCTACCAGCCTTCCTTACTCTGAAACATTCTGCCTCTTTACCCTTCATCCCCACAGCATCTTGGATGGGACCCAGATGTGGCAGGAGCTCATCATGATAAAGCCTTAGTTAAAACCCACTGAGTTCTAGCACAAACCATGTATTCACACTCCAGGGAGAGAAAGTCCTCTGTCTGTGGAAATGGGTGAAAGCCCTGTTGACTACGTGTTTGGATGTTATCAGGGCCTCTCTGGCCCCCCAGTGCTCTCAGTATATTCTGGTGGACACCCCTAGCTTCCATTTCTTTAGAAGGTTACAAGATGATTGTTTATATTTTGGACAGAGTACAGGGCTGGGGCTGGGGAGTTCCAGCAGGTCCACGGGAGCTGCCAGGCTGGAGCCATCTGTGAAGTTCTGAAACAGGATTTCCTCCGTGGCTCCTGGGTATTATGCATCTCTGCAGGAACTCTCGCTGTAGTTCTCATTTCATTATCTGAGCACCTGTGTTTCAGCCCAAGGGAGTTGGTCTGACCTTCTAAGGTGTTGGTTCCTTCTTGGCCTGGAATTTCTTGGGAGATTAGCAAGATAAGGAGCCAGCTGACCTTGTAACGGGACCCTGGGTGTGTGTCAGTGGCAGGCACAGCCCCCCAGTTCACAGAGCAAGGGGAGTGGACCGTTGGATTCTGGCTAGACCCGTAGACAGGGCATTCTCTTATAGATGCCACACTTGAGAGGGGTGAGGCAGCTGTAATTGGGGTCAGAAGCTGTAGCATATGATGTTTACCTGGGGAAGATGAGGGTCATGGGGTGAAGCAGGAGTGTGCTGGGGAAGGGAGAAGGCGAGAGGTGGTACCTGAGTGCCTGCTCCATCTCCTGACTTCTGTCCGTGAGATGTGTACCATGGGCCTCCTTCTGCAGCATCAGTGGCTTCAAGTGCTGGGACCTTCCAGAGTACAAAACTCATAGGAGAGTTCTAAGGAGACAGATTCTAGTTTGGAAGAGGTGAACTTTTCTGGCAGTCAGAGCTGTTGGTAATGAGCCTCCTGTCCCTGGAAGTGTGCAAAGCAAGGTTGGAGGATCCCCGCCACAGGCACGTGGGGAGGAGTGTCATGTGTTGCCTAGGGTTGGGGTTGCATGACAGACGGGTCTAGGTCTTCCCAGGAATCTGTGAGGGGGGCAGCCCCCCAGCCTGGTTGGAGGCTCTGTCAGCCCCTGTCACAACCCCCAACCCCCCACAGCATGTCAGTCCAGCTTGGGTTAACGCACAGCCTCAGCTTTCTCTTGCTGTGTGCAGGTCTCAGCTCAGGCCAGACTCCCACACATGAGGTCCTTCTGCTTCTGTTGTTTACTCTTCACAGCAACCTGGGAAGGCTGATCAGAAATATCACCTGTAGATGGGGAACTGAGACAGCCTCAGATGACAGGGACCTTCCCTAGACATTGGGGCAGCAGGGTTAGGAATTAGCCTTATTGATCTGATTTTCCGGGACCTCATAAGACCCTTTTATCATCGGAACATGTCAGGGAGAGAGAAGGTGATGCCATCAGGTGATAGAGATATCAGGTGAGACAGGGTGACATCATCAGGGGTCTAGAGAGGACAGGTGAGACAGGTGATAGTCATCAGGTATGTAGAGGGCCTGGCTGTGCCTGAGGGTCTGGAGCAGGGGTCTTCAGGGACCTGAGTGGTGTTGGGCTGATGTCTCCCTGCTTTTCTGGGTTCTAGGGAGTCTCCTGTGAAGTGACAGGGTTAGGATGTCAGTAGTTTTCGTTTTCCTAGCTGCACACACACCTTCTCAGTGCCACTCCCTTTCTCTTCTGACTGGCTGCTTTTGGGCCATTCCTGCCCTTGTTCTCTGTACCAGCCTGAGTAATGATTTTGATGTTCCTACAGCAGAATCACCTTTGAGCAGCATGCTGGGCTGTGAAGGAGGACAGGTGGCCTCAGATTCGCCCGTAGTACCCAGTGTCCCCCAGGTAAGGAGTTTTCTCCAGTGAGACGCTCAGTGGGTTGGCGGGCTTGCTCTCTGATGGTGTTTGTGTGGAATCTTTTCCTTTCCACTGTTTCCCAAGGATGCCCCTGCTTCTGCCATCCCTGCACGTCTGGAGCCCACAGATTGGACCAGCAGGGTCCCTGGGGAAACCTTGGCCGAGTCCACGCAGAGCTGCCCGGGGACATTGACTCAGCGTGGCCTGGAGAGCCACCCCCAGACACACAGCACTCTGATCTCGGGATCCCCTCAGAAGTGGCCAGGGCAGCAGGATGGCAGCTCGCCAGCCAAAACTGTGGGCCGGTTCTCAGTGGTCAGCACCCAGGATGAGTGGACTCTGGCCTCCCCCAGTAGCCTGCGGTACTCAGCCCCACCTGACGTGTACCTGGACGAGGCCCCCCACAGCCCAGACATGAAGCTGGCTGTGCGGCGGGCACAGACAGCCTCCTCCATTGAGGTCGGCATGGGCGAGCCCATGTCCAGTGACTCTGGGGACGAGTGCCCTCGAAGGAGGCCCTCCATGCAGAAGCACACCTCCCTGCCTGGCAGCGGTGGTGGTGTGGCCAGTGACTTTGTGAAGAAGGCCACTGCCTTCCTGCACAGGTCCTCTCGGGCTGGCTCCCCAGGCCTGGAGACACCCAGCAGGATGGGCGTGAAGGTCCCCACCATCAGCGTGACCTCCTTCCACTCCCAGTCCTCCTACATCAGCAGTGACAATGACTCAGAGATCGAGGATGCTGATATCAGGAAGGAGTTGCAGAGTCTTCGAGAGAAGTAGGTCCTGCGGACCAGGTCGGGTCCGGGCCATGGTGTCAGGGAAGTGTCCGGCAGCTGAAGTCCAGGTCCTGCCATGTGCACTTTGAGCTGTCTGGGCCGGGTGACAGGGTACAGGTGATGTCCCTGCCGTCAGACCTGGTCCCTGGTCTCTGAGGGCCACACCTCCCCTCATCCTTTGACCTCACACACAGGCCTTGCTCACACTCGCTTTCTCCCCCTGCAAGTTCTACCTGCCCCTGCTGTGGTCAGGGTCACTGAGGTACAGCTACACCGTGAAGTCTCCTTCAGGGCAAGAGCGCCCCACTGTACAGTTACTAAGGTGGGGAGAGGCTGGAGTCCTTGGGAAGGAGTGGCCATGGGCTCTTGGAGTGGGCCCAGAGATGGGAGACATGGGCAGGAGGAGCCCGTGCCTCTCTCCCACTATTGGCTCTGCGCGGAGAGCCCCAGCCCCGCCCTCACCTCAGCCCCGCTCTCCCGTTCCCCTGCCCCAACACTGGTCCTAGCTGCATGCTCCCTGAGGAAGGCCAGCAGGGACCACTGGGCCCTTTCCTGGACTGTTCTAGAAACTGCCCTTGCCCACACCAGTGATTCTACCCGAGTCGTCATGGCAGCTTCCTACCCATGTGACCTGTCATCTCGACTCTATTCCCAGGGATGATGTTGCTTGTGGGGTCAACCTGAGCTGGAAGCTCCACTGGCCAGGGCTGGAGCCCTGGGTCCCTGGATAATTACATGTTTTCTGTAGACTTGCTTGTGCAGCCTTTCTCTCCTCTGAGAGGCCTCTTGGGCCCTGTTCCCTCACATGGAGGAAGTAACACTTATTTGCCTGATAAGCTGAGGCAGTCCTCCAGTTCTGAGCACTGATTATTTGTTGCTTCACCCATGTTCACGATTAGGGTTTGTGCTGTAAGCATAAATGTGTGAAGTTGTTCATACCGCTCCCCCTACCACTAAAAAACACAGCAATGTTACAAGTCTGGATATCAGAAAACTTGAATCTCCTTAGGCTGGGCTTCATTCAGTTCTCTATTGCTGGGTGTGTTGATGCCAGAGGCCCCCAGTGATACTCCCACTTGGCTTAGATGTAAACAGAAAGTGATGTTTAAATGCCCCTGTGTCCCCTGTGCGTGGCCCATCTGCCCAGGCTATCCTGTGGGCTCCCCGCCGCACTCCTCACACCTGTCCTGCCAGCCCCGGGCTCTCCTGCAGGGGCCTCGTGTTGGAATCAAGCAGAATGCCCACCTGGCTTCCCTCTTCCCTTCCCTCCTGCAGGCATCTGAAGGAGATCTCGGAGCTACAGAGTCAGCAGAAGCAGGAGATCGAGGCACTGTACCGCCGCCTAGGCAAGCCGCTGCCCCCCAACCTGGGTCTCTTCCACACGGCACCTCCAGTCGGCCGCCGGAGAAAGTCCAGCAAGAGCAAGCTGAAGGCGGGGAAGTTGCTAAACCCCCTGGTGCAGCAGCTCAAGGTCGTGGCCTCCAGCACAGGTTGGCCCAGGGCCCTCCTGGCCGCCCTCATGCGTGGGAGCCGGGCAGGCGGGAGGCAGGCACGAGGTCCTGAAAAAGCGCTTCTTGAATCTCCTTCCACTGGAGCAGGGAAGCCGTTTCAGGCCTGGGAGAGTTCGGGCCTCTGCCCCTCCTGCCAGGAAGGAAGGACTGAGGGGCAGGCTTTCGTGGAGTCCTCAGCCACCTGTGGTTGCAGTGTGCTCCTCCTTGCAGAATGCTGCCTGGGATGGAGGCTGCTTCCTCTGACCCCGTTTCTCAGGCATATGTCACCCCCTGACAGAGGGGGTCGAACAGCTGCCTTGGTGGGGGGGAGAGGATGGTAAGGCCCCCCCACCCCTAGCCCTTAACCACAGTGCCCAGGCACTGAGAGTGCACCCTGACCCCAAGCCCCCACACTCTGGGGTGGGGACCCAGTGAGCTGAAATCCCCAAACGCGCCAGGTAGGAAGCCAGCAGTGAGTTAACCTTAAGCCCTCCCTCTCCATGTTACAGATAACCTGCAGGGCACACACATCCAAGGATTACACAAAACTACATGAATTCCATGCCAATTCCTAAAGCTAACATGAGACTTATGAGAGTGAGGAAATCCACAGGTCCCCTTTGAGCCTAGGTGTGCATCTCCAGGTGTGCTGTGGCCTTTTCACTGCACTGGCACCACACAGGCTGGCACAGTGTTGGTGATTAGTAGAAAGAGTGGTCGTTTTCTTTGATCTTCCTGACACCCCCACATGGGCGACCCGGCCATGCCCCCATTGCCTGCAGGGACTCAGCTTCCCCAAGGTCACCCAGCAAAGAGCAGGGAGGATAGACATGGCCTGAGCTGGCTGGTCTGTCCTGTGGTGCCTCATCGTGCCTGTCACCCCTTCTCCCCCCAACCCAGGTCACTTGTCAGACTGCAGCAGAGCCCCTCCTGCTAAGGACCCTGCCCAAGCTGGGGCAGGGCCCGCAGCAGCTTCAGACCCATGTGGGAAGGCAGTTCAGACCCAGCAGCCTTGCTCCGTGCGGGCCTCCCTGACTGCAGACATCTGCTCCGGCTTGGCCAGTGATGGAGGCGGAGCGCATGGCCCAGGTGATTCCCAGCTCGCCCGTCTCCGAGCATGTGCTAGCCTCATAGGGCCCGTGTGGCATAGAGGGGACGTGAGCTGCGGCCAAGGCTGCCGACAGCTTCTTAAGGAAAAAAATAATAGACGTAGCTTTTGAATGAAAAAAGTGGATGGCCTTCCCATCGTCGAGCCTTGCTGTAAGCAGCTCAGGGGGAGGTGCGCTTTGCAAGAGCCGGCCTGGGGAAGGCGCCAGGACCAGTGAGAGGTCAGATGTGGCGTCTGCTGCGTGCTCTGCGCCGGTTCCCAGGCACTAGCCCACCCCGTCCCACCCCATTCCCCACTAAACATGGGTCCTTCCGTCAGGAGGGCCAGCTGGGGGGACGAGGGCACAGCTCTCGAGCTGGGAGATTGGCCTTGAGGAGGAAATGCTCGTCACCGCTGCCGTGGACGTAGCAGCTACGCGATGAGGTGCTCCACCCCCCACCATCTCTGTCCAGAGAAGTCGTGGTGACCGCTGCCGGTGCCCACCCCCCACCCTGCCCCGCACGCTCTCCTGGGGTCCGCTTCTCTTCCGCTCCAACACTGCCTCCTTTGCGTTACATGGTCAGTGGCTGTGGTCCTCTGGGCTGGGCTAGGTGGAGCCGTGGATGCTAAGTGAAGAGGCTGATACGGCTTGTGGTGTGTAGGAGGGATCCCAGAGACTGTACTTGATGCCTGTCTCTTTGTTTTCTTCCCTCTATATTCATTTGCAGGCTGGACGGTTTACCACCCAACGTCTGAGAGAGTGACCTATAAGTCTAGTAGCAAACCTCGCGCTCGATTCCTCAGTGGACCCGTGTCTGTGTCCATCTGTCTGTATTTGTTCTTTTGTATTTTATCACCTCCTGGCCCTTGGTTTCTCCCCTGCCCCTCCCTGTCTTCATTACCTTCCATACATTCTGTAGGACGCCTACCCCACCCCATTGAAATCACCTATTTAATATAAGAAACGGAACCCCGTCCATGCCCACCCTTCTGGCCCCAGAAAGCGCCAGTGCATGCTCTTGGCTGGCTCATGCCCGGACACCAAAAGCATGTGCAGTGGCTCACCCACTCCTGGCCTTGGGCGCTCTGCCGCCAGGCCCCCAGGTGCTCTGCATTTCTCTCGTCACTCGTTTGTTTAGTGTTTTTTTCTTTTTTTATGTTGGACGTAGTTTTATTTCTGTTGCGATTGTGGCAAATTTACACGTCCGCTGTCCCCAGCTCCAGCGACAACAAAAAGACAACCCCGGCCTTCTCTAGACGCATGGTGTGTTTCACACATGTCTGGACTCTGAAGACATGCATGTAGCAAGCTGAGACAGTTCTAGAAGGTCACTGGAGGGTGTAACTTCTGTACAAGGGCCGTATCACAACATCCAGTACTGTTAACCCACTGCCCCACTCCCTGCATGTGGAAATGCTGAGAGAACGTGCTCCAGCTAGGATGTCCCAGCCCCCCTCTCCATTCTGGTCACGTCAGGAATCTCTAACCCTGAGAGATGTGATTCCCAGCCTCCTGCTGTGCCTCCCTTTCTGGGCCCGGCCCCTCCTGGTCTTGTCTCTAGCTGGAGCACTTTACTTGGTGTATTTCCTTCTCATCTCACCGACCTCAGAGATGAAGTCAATTATTCAGTTCCTCAAAGCTCTGCTAAACCAAAACTCAAGTCCCAGTCAGACTCCTTGGAACACCCTCCCTGGAACACCCTCCTAGTACCCAAGGACTCCATGTCCAGGAATGGCACATCTGCTCAGGCTGTCCAAAATCGTTTTCATTCCTCAGATCAATTGGCAAATGATTCAAAAGCTGTGAGGTTTTTAGGTTTTTGTTTTTCAACAGAAAAGTTAAGCTTTTAACCAGTTGGATTGTACATGCTGGTTTAGGGCATGTGGCTTTTGCTGGTACAATAAAGATACATTGTGCTTGTTGTGATCTGAGGCCACGTCCATGGCAGCCGTCCATCAGAGTTCAGTGTCCATCCCCATCAGAGGGACTCTGGCACCCTCCTGTGGGAGGGACAGGTTGGAGGCATAGGACCACATAGAAATGCTCAGGGACTGCCCAGTGCTTTTTGTCCACTAACAGGGGCCCTATTTCAGCTCGAGTGTCATGGGGCTACTGGTTAGTTGCTAAGTTGGGTGGGGGGCTGGGAGGCCTGCATGCATCCTGGCTCCCTGCTTACCTCACGGCATCACTCACTGGTCCTCTTCTGCCCGTGTGTGCCTGGCTCTTGCCTGAGAAGCTGTGGTGAGGGCACCTGGGCCTCCAGGTGTCTCACGGTCGGACAAGTATGTGTGTCACTGCCGGGAGGGTGGCTGGCCAGGCATGGGAAGCAGATTAGAGCAGGGCACTTAGAATAAAAGTGTGTGAGTGATCAGCACCATGTTCGCCCCTGAGGTCATTGCCATGCTACCTTTCTACCCACGTGGTTCTTTTTTTTTTCTAAGGGTTTTCATTTGCATCGTTAATTATTGTTCCAGGATAAAAAAAAAATATTTTTTGAGGCACAGTAGGGACAAAGGGTTTATGTTTTACTTCTGTCTCTGTGGCCAGGAGGAAAGGAATGTGTGAGGCACGGCTTGGTGGAGACAGGGACCAGGCCTAGGCAGGTTGATTTTTAGGTAGTGGTACCTGCTGGCCTGTAAGGCCTTATTTCCTCTGATGCTGTGAATCTGATGGTACTGCTTGTTTTCACACCCTGGCCCTTTTAGGCACACCTTGGCTGAGTTCCTAGTCTTCGGGCCACAGCTTGGCCCCCACGTGGTCTGAGGTTGCTGGTCCGAGACTGTGCTGTGGGTTCCTGCCCTGGGCCCTCTCACCCACAGGCCTCCAACTGGGGGCATGTGCAGGCTCAGCCTGAGCTCCTGCTGCTCTAACGGGGTGGGATGCCCCAGGACAACCCCTCCTGTTCCACGTGCTCTGGCATTTGCCAAGCCCTCTAGGGGTCCTCAGTCTGCTGGTTTCTGGGTGACCAAGGAGCTTTGTGGTCCGAGAGGAGACTGGGTACATGCCTGTGAGAGACTGGAGGGAAATTCAAAGCTGGTTGCAGCCCCTGAGGGCTGAGAGGCAGGGGGACTTTGGGCAAAGATTGCAGAGAGGAGGGCATGCAGAGCAGTTGGAAGACCCTGAAGTGTGCCCACTCGGTGGGATCTGGGTTGGCTGCGAGGGCTGGAGGGAGCTTGAGCTTGGGTGCTGAGGGCCATGGCTTTGGGGGTGTGGGGGCAGCTAGCCCAGCCCAGAGCTAAAGCCAAAAGAGGGTTTTCAGTTTGCTGCCTTGAACTGAACAGGAGACAAGACTCTAGGAAAATAAAACCTGTGTTAAGCTTTGAAGTACAGAAAGAAGGTCCCAGCTTCATTGAAGCTCAGAGAAGATGAGAGAGGTTGGAGATGGGTGGGGGCAACTGGGGTGGAGCTGCAGGCAGCTTCAGGAGGTGAGGAGGTAACTTGGGGTGGGTGAGGCAACCACGTACAGGATGGAGAGCCGGGGGAGGGAGGGTAAAGCCTGGACGCCTCCGCGGGGCGGGTGCCAGGACAGGCCAGCCATCGGAGCAGTAGGCGAGCCGGCCCGCAGGGAAGGGCAGATGTGGGGGTGAGGCTCTGGGCACAGAACCCTCCTTGCGGCCAGTGGAGGGTTCAGGGAAGCTTGGAGTCGGTGCGGGGTGGGGGTGCGTGGTCGTGTTCAGAAGTGGTTGTGTGCTGTTGGTCAGAAGCTTTTGTCAGACCCATTGATCCTCCCTGCCTCTGGCTCCTCCTCATCAGAACAGAGGCAGGTGCGGGTACCCTTCCAGGACTTTCTCTGTGCATGTAGAACGATGGGGTCTGCTTTGTGTTTTTCGCACATGTCCATCAGCAGCAGGCCAGGTGCCCATGCTGTAGCAAGTTTGTCTCTGGGACCCCCAGGGGCTGCTGTGCAGCCCCCAGGTCCTTCCCTCACCTGGGAGTGTTCTCATCTCTCCCTGTGGGGACTCAGGAAGGGAGGAGACACCCCCTCACAAAGCCCCACCCCACCCTACGACCACTCAGGTTGAGCTGTCCGAAGGGCAGGCCCTGTGCCAGCTGGGGAATGAAGCTCAGGGTGGAGTCACCCTAGGGCAGAGCCGAGACACATCCTGCTTCCCTGTTCATGCTGCACAGAAGAGTTTCAGCACTTGTCTTGGCTTGAGACTAGGTGGCTGGATACAGAGACGCCCGGAATGATGTTTTGGCTCTATATGCCATTTGCTTCTGGTGCCAGAACAGAGTGTCTAATGCCAGTGTCGGGTGAAAGGCTGACCGTTGGAGGTACCCCTCTTGTCATGGGGAAGGTGGGGAGGCCCCTGGCTGGTCCGCACTGAGGCTGCTGGCCCCAGTTCCTGTGAGCTTCGTTAGTATTTGAACACTGACAAACAGCAGGTGTGGTCGTGGCTACAGGGCCTGGCCCACTTCTTAAGCAGTCTGCCCGCATTGGATACTCTGGGACTTGAGGTGTCCCTTGAGCGGTCCAAGGGTCTAGACGGCACTGGGTGCCCGACAGTGCTGACCGTCCACACCAGGAGCAGCCTCTGTTTCCACGCCAAAGTGAATGTGGGGGCAAGTGGTGTGGGGGCCTCACTGCACACAGGCCTGGGTGCTGCCTGAGACCCCTGGCCTGGCTGTGAGGGCAGGTGGCTGGTGGCTCTGTGGGCGACTCCTGCAGACATGTGCTGCACCAGGACAAGGCTTTAGGTCATCCAGTGTGTTGCTCCTTTGCAGTCTGGGAAGAACAGTTTTCCCAACAGCTGGGAGAGGCTGCCAAGCCCTGCGTCCCTAGCATCTGCCCTTGTGGAAGCTTCTCTGAGTCGTTCTGGGGCCTCTAAGCCAGCTCTTGCCAAGCCTTGGCTAAGGACGGAAGTCCTACAGGGGAAGACTCACTCTTCATGGGAAACCAGGGGTGGGGCTGGTTAAAACCATTATGCCCCATGTGGGCCTGATGTGGGCTTCCTGTGGGCCCACGTGGGTCCCCTGTAGGCCTCCTGTGGGCCGTAAGTGGGCCCCTTGTGGGTCCCATGTGGGCCCATCTGTGGGTCCTGTGTGGCCCTGGTGCCCTTGTGTTGCTGCCTTGTAGCCTGCTGGCTCTGTAGGCAGGAACTCGACGTATACACTAGCACAGTACGGGTTGAGCAGGGCTGGGTGGAGGCTTGTTCATCAGAATCTGTCTGCATGGTGGGTGTTGAGGGCAGGGCCCAGGCCAGGGCACAGACACGGGGGAGGAGATTCAAGTGGCCACCTGAGGATGGACAAGGGCTCTGGTGTGAGTATGGACTGGTTAGCCACACGATGCCTGCTCAGCAGTGGTTCTGCACTGGGCCGGACAGTGTGGCCTCAGTGTGGAGGGACCCGAGTCTGGTTTGTTTGTGTTTAAAGGTCCACCCTAAGGGCTGGGAGCCGTCTGTATTCTGGTCATCTCAGGGCCTGTGTTCAGCGAGGGCATGGAAGGCTGGGGGCTCTCCGTGCTCCATCTCCTTGGGCTGTGTCCTGTGAGGGTGTGGAGGTCTCAGTGGGCTGGTATCACTCTCTGGCTCTGAGCACCGTGTCCTGGTGGCCGATGGCTTTGACCCTGGGTTCCCGGGAAGGTCGGTCTGGGGCCTTGATCGCAGGCCCAGGCTCTGTCTAGCGCTCCTGACCAGGCAGCTCCTGGAGCTGGCTGGCGTGTTCTCTTTCCTCTGAGGGTGACGGGAGGCAGCTCTGAATGCAGAGCTCTAGCCGCACTAGGAGGTGCCAGGCAGGCACAGAGAAGCCTTTTGAACGAACCTGCTACTGTGAGGCTGCAGGGACCTGGCGGAGTGATTAGTCCCATGTCCCAGGGTCATCTCTAGGGGACTGCTATGGCCCAGAGGACGCTACAACCACAGGAATCTGACTAGGAAACGTGCACTCATCTGGTGCCCTGCATGCTCACAGAGCCCAGGACCCTCCTCCCTTCGTGCCTCAGAGCCCCCAGAGGGCCTTGTGCTCTCAGTTGGGGTCCATCACAGGACACAGACCAGCAAAAACCCTTCAAAGTTCCCACTGAGAATCAGTCAGTCTGGATTGCTGGCCTTTTTGGTTTTATTAGCACATTAGAGACCCCAACAGAATATCACCTCCCTTTTTATCAAGTCAGCCTCATAGAACACAGCAGAATGAACAAAAATAAGTGCAACTCAATTTGAGCTAGGTTTCTGAGCCCAGTGGGCACAGCTCTTCCCCAAGGAAGCCCTTGTCCCCGTCCCCAAATGCAGGAGGCAGCATCTTGCTTTCCACAACGAGAGTGCTGGGAATGGCTGTGTGGCGGGCACCCTCCAGGGAGTATGGGGTGTGCAGGGAATTGTGCTCCAGGCGAGGGGGCCGTGGGCCGGAGCACAGACACCCTCCGTGCTAGTGTGGCCTTGCTGAGTGACCTTGGGGACACCTGAGCCGTCCTTGCCCATCCCACGTTTGCCTGCTTGGCTCCCTGGGATGCCACTGGGTAAGCCGGGTGTGGCAGCCCCTCCCGGGCAGCTCATCTGCCCTCCAGGTGGGCACTGACTGTCAGTGCCAGACACTAAAGTCACTGCCCATCTGTCTTAGCACAGACAGCCTCTGGGGAGCACAGGGCCTCGTAGCATTTAGTCATGGTGCAATAAGGAGGCCTCGCCCTGCCCCAGTGGACCTGGAATACCAGATGAGGCAGCAGCGGTACAGAGAATCAGGGTCGGCCCTGCCTCCCACCTCTCTAGATAGGGTCCCTCAGATTTCCCCACCACACTTGCCACTGGCCTGTTCTGGGCAGCTGTCCAGGATCTGGGATTGGCCTCAAACCTGCAAAACAATGTATCTTTTTGCACTTGGAAAACTGCCCATGGGCCTCCCTCTGGGCAGAGCTAGGCTCTGCTCCATTGAGAGCTCTCCTGGCTGACTCTTAGTGGGTTTCCTGCCTCAACCAGCGGGGCTCCCAGAAACCTTACATTTGAAAGCCAAGCAGTGTGCTTTGCTTTTTTTTTTTTCTCCTTTCTCTCTCTCTCTCTTTTGTTTTTTGAATAAGCTTCTAGAGACACACACACTTCTACCTGAAGCTTGGGGCTTGGCCCTGCACCTCCGCCCCTCGGCGAAGCTCGTGTGAACCTCCACACTGACTTGGGGGCCGCCCAGCTAGCTCAGGAGGCTGGTCCCTTCTCTCTGAACTGCTGGCCTTTGCTCCTCCTCACACACTGATGACTTTTGCTTAGAGTGTGGTGGCTTGTCCCCCATGTGTGCTGTCCTGCCTAACCCTGTGGTCTTGTGTCATTTCTTCTTCCCTTGCAGGGTCTGCCTTGAAGCGTCTCTGTCTAGGCAAAGAGCACAGCAGTCGTAATTATCGGGTTTTTTACCCCTTGTCCGCTTCCATCGCATGGGCTTTATTGTCGCTAGTGTGCATCAGGGTTTCTGCGACTAGACCGGGAGCCAAGGGCCCAGCGGGTGGCCGGGCGTGGGCCTGCTCTGCGCCCACCCTTCACGGGTGCTGCTTGGCCTCCGCCTGGCGAGATAGCCGCCCTCGGGCGCCCTTTTGAGTCTCCATGGCTCCTAGAGTTTGTGCATTCTTGCCAGTTCACATCTAACAGGCTGTCCTTCTCCGGAACATCCACATATTACCAATCATTAATTGGCTCCTTTTCCAAAACCGTAGGAATGAGTATTTCCTTGAAGTGCTAAAGATGAGTGCCCCTCACAGAGGAGAGATGCCAGGACAAAATGGGTATCAGTTTACCTGGGCCGCCCACTGCTCTCATCTCATGCCCTTTTTTTTTTTTTTTTTTTTTTTAATTTCTCTGTTTTTCTTTTCTGGCTGAAATGTTCATGTAGAAATAGCAGCGTGTGTAAAATCTCATCACTAATGTTTAACTGTTTGTGTCTGTGCTGTTTCATTGCTAGCCTCTAAAGTAAACTACATATTGCAATGGCTTGTTTGAAGAGATGGTCATTAGGTTATTTATTTAATGCAGAAAATTTAAAAATTGGTTTTTCCAAAATTGCCAATAAGAAATTACGTGCTGAGGAAGGAAAGGGACACAATTCAAAAAAATTTAAAAGTCCTGTTTTGGTCATTAAAGAAAGATCTTTGACTGAAGTGGCCAAGTGCGCTCACCTTTGTCCAGCTCCACCTAAGCCACAGCCCCAGGCCTTCCCGGGCAGCCGGGCCTCCCAGTTCCTCCTGCGATAGGCATCAGCCCCTCAGTTGGCACCAAGCTTGTAAACCCATGTCGGAAGGCTCTGGGTATTTGTATCCTTTATTATTATTACACACTCTGGTGAGGAGAGGCGTGATTTCTGTGTCTTAAATTCCAAGTCACCGAGTCATTATCATTCACGGAAACATCAGCAGTCCAGCCCTATTGCAAGCATTCTCCCTTTGCTGGAAGGATGGCAACAGCTGCTAAGCATTCTGCCTAAAGTATTGTTGGATCGCCTCTGAATCCTCATATTAGAGCTGAGAGTGCAGAAGCGTGAGGAATTTGCCCCCAGTCTGTGTCCAGCTGCACCAGGAGTTTTCTAAACTCTCTCACATGGGGGTCTGGTGGTCCTGGGCAGTGTGGGCACAGAGGATGCTGAGTGAGGCTGCCAGCAGCTGGGGTCCTGTCCCCTGGCTGATGAGATGGGTGATGGCTGCCTGGCAATGCCCAGTCCCCTGAGGTCGCTCCACTGTGTCTAAAACTGCATGGACGCCCCCCCAATGCAGACCATCTCCTGAAGCAAGGTGTTGCCTGGCTTAAGCGAGACCACTGTATGAATGACTGCAGCCAGCCAGTGGTGCTGGCGTGTGGTGTCACCAACCCTGGCCTGTGTGTGCTCTCTAGGGTCCTCCACCAGCAGCCTGGTCCCGGGCCCTGAGCCGGGCCCCCAACCTGCCCTGCACATCCAGGCGCAGGTGAACAACAGCAACAACAAGAAAGGCACCTTCACGGACGACCTGCACAAGTTGGTGGATGATTGGACAAGCAAGACGGTTGGGCCCACACAGCTGAAGCCGTCACTCAACCAGTTGAAGCAGACGCAGAAGTTGCATGACATGGAGGCCATGGCAGGCTGGCCCCCGGCCTCTGGCGAGGCACGGGCTGTAAGTGGGGCACGGTGGGGTGGGGGGGCGGGCCGGGCTTGCCCAGAGCCGAAGACACAGAATGGGAATGAAGCTGTGACTCCAGATCTCAGCAGAACCTCTGAGCAGCAGGCCTTAGCCCAGTGTTGGGCAGTGTCTAGGTGGGACTGGCCAGCAGCTTGCAGGTGTGGCCTCATCCTGGTGAGCCCACCTCAACCTGTCTTCCACCAGAGCCCAAGCTGGCAAAGTGGGTGGGGTCTGTACGACATACCCAGGGGACACCCCTTATTGAGTTTTAGCTCAGGTGCCCCAGACCACGTGGGACAGAAGTGAGGAGCTGCTGTCTTAGGTTTTGTTGTGTGAATTGTTCCTGTATTAGGACTGCTTACTTCAAAGCCTACTTGAAGGAGTATTCCCTCTTTTTCAGTCTCCTGGAGGAGTTTGTGCAAGATTATGTTATTTTTTCCTGAAATGTTTAGCAGAGTTCACTGGTGAAGCCATCCGGGCCAGGAGGGTTTTGTTTTTCTTTTTAACATTTAATTTTTTATTGGAGTATAGTTGATTAACAATGTTGTCTTAGTTTCAGGTGTACATCAAAGTGATTCAGTTATACATATACATGTATCTATTCTTTTTCAAATTCTTTTCCCATTTAGGTTGTCACATAATGTTGAGCAGAGTTCCCTGTGCTATATAGTGGGTCCTTGTTGATTATCCATTTTAAATATAGCAGTGTGTACATGTCAATCCCAAACTCCCTATTCCTCCTGGACCCTTCTCCCTGGTAACCATAAGTTCAGTTCTCTAAGTCTGTGAATCTGTTTCTCTTTTGTAAATAAGTTCATTTGTATCATTTTTTATTTTAGATTCCACATATAAGTGGTATTGTATGATATTTGTCTTTCTCTGTCTAACTTACTTCACTCAGTATGACAATCTCTAGGTCCATCCATGTTGCTGCAAATGGCATTATTTCATTCTTCTTAGTGGCTGGGTAATATTCCGTTGTATATATGTACCACATCTTCTTTATCCATTCCTCTGTTGATGGACATGTAGATTGCTTCCATGTCTTGGCTATTGTAAAAAGTGCTGCAGTGAACATTGGGGTGCATGTATCCTTTTGGACCATGTTTTTCTCCAGATATATGCCGAGGAGTGGGATTGCTGGGTCGTATGGTAGTTCTATTTTTAGTTTTTTAAGGAACCTCCATACTGTTCTCCATAGTGGCTGTACCAATTTACATTCCCACCAACAGTGAAGGAGGGTTCCCTTCTCTCCATACCCTCTCCAGCATTTATTGTTTGTAGATTTTTTGATGATGGCCATTTTTTTTTTTTTTGAATGTGGGAAGGTTCCCCTATGATCTTTTACTTCAAAAAGTTTCAAACATACAAAAGATTGAAAATTCTTCAGTGAACTCTCAGGTACCTTCTACCTATGAGCTATGATTGACATTTTGCTGTTACATATTTATCACCCATGTCTACATCCCTTGAGGGTAAGGTTTCCATTATGGATTTAATTTCTTTTACAGTTTTAGTACCATTTGGGTTTTCTATTTCTTCTTTCTGTTAAGTACTGCTTTTCTAACGATTTGATACACCTGTAAATTTATCTAAGTTTTCCAATTAATTGGTATAAAGTTGTTTATAATATTTTCTCTTCACAGTTTGCAGGATTTGCAGTGATGTCTTGTTTTTCATTCTGATATTGGTGATTTCTCTGAATTTATATATTTTATTCGCCTTTTCAAAGAACTTATCACTTTGATGGTAATTCTTTATTGTATATTTGATTAGCTTCTTCCTTTTATTATTTCTTCTCTTCTATCTTTGGGTTACTTTTTTGTTCTAGAAAGTTTCTTGAGATGTGTAGTGCATTGATTTTGAGCCTTTCTTCTTTTATAATACAGACATTCAGGCTATAAAATTCCTTCTAGTGGTATTAGCTGCATTCCAAAAGTTTTGATATGTAGCATTTTCTTTAACCTCTGATCAAAATATTTTATAATTTCCATGGTGATTTGAGGTAATATAGTTATTAATTTCCTCATGAGCTTTTTGATAGTGGTTTTCTGGGGATTTTTTAAGCCTAATTGCACTGTGGTAAGAGAACAGATTTTGTGTGTTTCCAGTTCTTTAAAACTTGCTGGGACTGGATTTTTGACCCAAGCTGTCAGCCGCTGCTCCACAGGTGCTTGAGGTCATCCTCTTTCATTCCCTCTCACGTCCACACTCCCAGTCTGAACTTTTGTTCCTCTTCTGTAGTAACCTCCTGACACTGCACCTCCATGAGTTTAACTCTTCAAACCTATTCTCCATTATTCTGGGACAGAACTGAGAATTCATAACACAGCCCCGAGGCCCTGCAGGTTCTGCACCTGAGCCTCTACTCTTCTGTCCAGACTCCACCACATCAGCTCTCAGTATCTGTGCTGGGCCAGGCCCTGTCGGTCAGCTCTGCTAATTCTGTTGTTCAGATGTCTAGAATTCTTTTTTTTTTTTTTTTTTTTGCGGTACGCGGGCCTCTCACTGTTGTGGCCTCTCCTGTTGCGGAGGACAGGCTCCGGACGCGCAGGCTCAGCGGCCATGGCTCACGGGGCCAGCCGCTCCGCGGCATGTGGTATCTTCCCAGACTGGGGCATGAACCCGTGTCCCCTGCATCGGCAGGCAGACTCTCAACCACTGCGCCGCCAGGGAAGCCCTGGGATTCTTAATAAGGTTTTTTTTTTTTTAAACTATTCACCACTATCCATTTCTAGAACTTTTTTATTATCCCAAACAGAAACTACTCAATAAGAAATAACTCTCCAGTCCCTCTTTCTGGTAACTCTGGTAACCTCTATTCTACTATGAATTTGACTTCTCTTGGTACCTCATATAAGTGGAATCATACAGTATGTGTCTATAACTGGTTTATGTCACTTAGCATAATGTCTTTAAGTTTCATCCATGTTATAGTGTATGTCAGAATTTCCTTCCTTTTTATTTACTTATTTTTTATTACTATTTTTTTCATCTTTATTCAAGTATAATTGCTTTACAATGTTGTGTTAGTTACTGCTGTACAGCAAAGTGAATCAGCTATATGTGTACATGTATCCCCATATCCCCTCCCTCTTGAGCCTCCCTCCCACCTTCCCTATCCCACCCCTGTAGGTCGTCACAAAGCATCGAGCTGACCTCCCTGTGCTCTGCAGCAGCTTCCCACTAGTCATCCATTTTATAGTTGGTAGTGTATGTAAGTCAGTGCTACTCTCTCACTTTGTCCCAGAGTCTCCTTCCCCCACTGTGTCCTCAAGTCTGTTCTCTACATCTGTGTCTTTATTCCTGCCCTGCCACTACGTTCATCAGTACCGGTTTTTTAGATTCCATATATATGTGTTAGCATACGGTATTTGTTTTTCTCTTTCTGACTTACTTCACTCTGTGTGACAGACTCTAGGTCCATCCACCTCATTACAAATAACTCAGTTTCATTCCTTTTATGGTTGAGTAATATTCCATTGTATGTATGTGACACATCTTCTTTATCCATTCGTCTGTCGATGGACATTTAGGTTGCTTCCATGTCCTGGCTATTGTAAATAGTGCTGCAATGAACACTGTGGTACATGTGTCCTTTGGAATTATGGTATTCTCAGGGTATATGCCCCAATAGTGGGATTGCTGGGTCATATGGTAGTTCTATTTTTAGCTTTTTAAGGACCCTCCGTACTGTTCTCCTCCATAGTAGCTGTATCAATTTACGTTCCCACCAACAGTGGAAGAGGGTTCCCTTTTCTCCACACCCTCTCCAGCATTTATAGTTTGTAGATTTTTTGATGATGGCCATTCTGACCGGTGTGAGGTGACACCATGATTTTGATTTGCATTTCTCTAATGATTAGTGATGCTGAGCATCTTTTCATATGTTTGTTGCAATCTGTGTATCTTCTTTGGAGAAATGACTATTTAGGTCTTCTGCCCATTTTTGGATTGGGTTGTTTGTTTTTTTGATATTGAGCTGCATGAGATGCTTGTAAATTTTGGAGATTAATCCTTTGTCAGTTGCTTCATTTGCAAATATCTTCTCCCATTCTGAGGGTTGTCTTTTGGTCTTGTTTATGGTTTCCTTTGCTGTGCAAAAGCTTTTAAGTTTCATTAGGTCCCATTTGTTTTGGTTGTTGTTGTTTTTGTTTTTTTTGTGGTACACGGGCCTCTCAGTGTTGTGGCGTCTCCCATTGCGGAGCACAGGCTCCGGACGCGCAGGCTCAGCGGCCATGGCTCACGGTCCCAGCCGCTCCACGGCATGTGGGATCTTCCCAGACTGGGGCACGAACCCGTGTCCCCTGCATCGGCAGGTGGACTCTCAACCACTGCGCCACCAGGGAAGCCCCATTTGTTTATTTTTGTTTTTATTTCCATTTCTCTAGGCGGTGGGTCAAAGAGGATCTTGCTGTGATTTATGTCATAGAGTGTTCTGCCTGTTTTCCTCTAAGAGTTTGATGGTGTCTGGCCTTACATTTAGGTCTTTAATCCATCTTGAGTTTATTTTTGTGTATGGTGTTAGGAAGTGTTCTAATGTCATTCTTTTACATGTAGCTGTCCAGTTTTCCCAGCGCCACTTACTGAAGAGGCTGTCTTTTCTCCATTGTATATTCTTCCCTCCTTTGTCAAAGATAAAGTGACCATATGTGTGTGGGTTTATCTCTGGGCTTTCTATCCTGTTCCATTGATCTATATTTCTGTTTTTGTTCCAGTACCATACTGTCTTGATTAGTGTAGCTTTGTAGTATAGTGTGAAGTCAGGGAGCCTGGATTCCTCCAGCTCTGTCTTTCTTTCTCAAGATTGCTTTGGCTATTCGGGGTCTTTCGTGTTTCCATACAAATTGTAAAATTTCTTGTTCTACTTCTGTGAAAAATGCCACTGGTAATTTCATAGGGGTTGCATTGAGTCTGTAGATTGCTTTGGGTAGTAGAGTCATTTTCACAATGTTGATTCTTCCAATCCAAGAACATGGTATATCTCTGCATCTGTTTGTATCATCTTTTTTAAAAATTAATTAATTAATTTTTTAACATGTTTATTGGAGTATAATTGCTTTACAATGGTGTGTTAGTTTCTGCTTTATAACAAAGTGAATCAGCTATAGATATACATATATCCCCATTTCTCCTCCCTCTTGCATTTCCCTCCCAGCCCCCCATCCCACCCCTCTAGGTGGACTGTTAGTATCATCTTTGATTTCTTTCATCAGTGTCTTGAAAGACTTTCCTTCCTTTTAAATGCTGAGTCATAGTCCGTTGTACGTACATACCACATTTTGTTATATCCGTTCATCCGTTGATGACACCTGGGTTGCTTCTACCTTTTAACTGTTGTGCATAATGCTACTATGAACATGGGTATATAGATATCTCTTTGAGTCTTTGCTTTCAGTTCTTTAGGGTATATACCCAGAAGTGGAATCACTAGATCATATGGTAATTCTAGTTTTAATTTTGTGAGGAATCACCAAACTACTTTCCAGAGCAGCTGCACCATTTTACATCCCCACCAACAGTACACAAGGGCTCCAGTTTCTCCACATCCTCTCTAATACTTTCTATTTTCTGATTTTTTTCATGGTAGCCATCTTGATAGGTGTGAGGTGGTTTGCATTTCCCTAATGATCAGTGATGTTGAGCATCTTTTCATGAGCTTATTGGCCATTTGTATGTCTTCTTTGGAAAAATAATTCAAGCCTTTTGCCTATTTTTTAAATATAAACAACAGAAATTTATTTCTCACAGTCCTGGAGGCTGGACGTCTGACATGAGGATGTCAGCATGCAAGGGTGAGGGCCTCTTCCAGGTTGCAGACTTCTCATTGTATCCTCACATGGTGGAAGGGGTTTTTGCCCATTTTTTCATTGAGTTGTTTCTTTTTTTGTTGTTGAGTTGGAGGGATTCTCTCTATATTCTGGATATTAATCGCTTTTCAGATATGTGATTTCCAAAAATAATTCCCATTCTGTGAGTTACCTTTTTACTCGGTTGATAATGTCTTTTGATGCATAAAGCTTTTTCATTTTTATGAATTCCAGTTTATTTTTTCTTTTGTTGCCTATGTCATTGGATTTGGCAATGATTTATTGCCAAATCCAATGTTATAAAGCTTTCCCCCCATGTTTCCTTCTAAGTGCTCTCTAAAGATGCTAAGAGTTTAATGATTGTAGCTCTTATGTTTAGGCCTTTTATCCATTTTGAGTTAATTTTTATATATGGTGTTTGGTAAGGGACCATGTTTATTCTTTTGCATGTTGATATCTAGTTGTCCCAGCAGTATTTGTTGAAAAAAACTGTCCTTTTCCCATTGAATGGTCTCGGCACCCTTTTTGAAAATCAGTTGGTCATATATGCAAAGGTTTATTTCTGGATTTTCTGTTCTATTTCGTTGGTGTACAGTCTGTCATGTTGCTAATATTACACTGTTTTGATTTCTGTAGCTTTGCAGTAAGCTCTGAAGTCAAGAAGTATGAGTCTTCCAACTTTGTTCTTTTTTAGGACCGTTTTGCTTATTGGGATCCCTTGAGAATCCAAATGAGTTTTAGGATGAGTTTTTCTATTTTTTGAAAAAATGCCATTGAGACTTTGATAGTGATGCATCAAATCTCTATAGATTGGCTTTGGGTGGTATTGACATATTAACAATATTAAGTCTTCAAATCCACAAACATGGGATGTCTTCCCATTTACTTATGTCTTCTTTAATTTCTTTTGGCAATGTTTTGCAGTTTTCAGTGTGTAAGTCTTTCAACTCCTTAGTTTAATTATTCCTAAGTATTTTATTCTTTTTTGTGCTTAAATGTAATTGTTTTCTTAATTTTCTTTTCAGATTGTTCATTGCTAGTGTATAAAAATACAACTGGGACTTCCCTGGCAGTCCAGTGGTTAAAACTCCATGCTTCCAATGCAGAGGATGCAGGTTTGATCCCTGGTTGGGGAACTAGGATCCCACATGCCACGTGGAGCAGCCAAAAAAAAAAAAAAAATGCCACTGATTTTGATGTGTTGATTTTCTACCCTGCAACTTTGCTGAATTCATAAATTAGTTCTAGCAGTTTGTATGTGTGTGTGCGTGTGTGTGTGTGTGTGTGTGTGTGTGTGTGTTCTTTAGGGTTATCTGCATATAAGAAATGTTATTCTGAACAGAGATACTTTTACTTCTTCCTTTCCAATTTGGGTGCCTTTTATTTCCTTTTCTTGCCTAATTTCTCTGGGTAGAACTTCAAGTACTATATTGAATAGAAATGGAAAAAGTGGGCATCTCTGTCTTGATCTTAAAGGAAAAATGTTCAGTCTTTCACCATTGGGTGTGATGTTAACAAGGGTTTTTTCACATATGGCCTTTACCATACTGAGAAAATTCTATTTTATTTCTAGCATGTTGAGTGGTGTTGTCATGAAAGAGTGTTGGATTTTGTCAAATGGTTTTTCTGCATTAATTAAGATGATTATATTTTTTAACTCTTCATTCTATTTTTTTTACATCTTTATTGGAGTATAATTGCTTTACAATGGTGTGTTAGTTTCTGCTTTATAACAAAGTGAATCAGTTATACATATACATATGTTCCCATATCTCTTCCCTCTTGCGTCTCTCTCCCTCCCACCCTCCCTATCCCACCCCTCTAGGTGGTCACAAAGCACTGAGTTGATCTCCCTGTGCTATGCGGCTGCTTCCCACTAGCTATCTATTTTACGTTTGGTAGTGTATATATGTCCATGCCACTCTCTCACTTTGTCACAGCTTACCGTTCCCCCTCCCCATATCCTCAAGTCCATTCTCTAGTAGGTCTGTGTCTTTATTCCCGTCTTACCCCTAGGTTCTTCATGACATTTTGTTTTCTTAGATTCCATATATATGTGTTAGCATACGGTATTTGTCTTTCTCTTTCTGACTTACTTCACTCTGTATGACAGACTCTAGGTCTATCCACCTCATTACAAATAGCTCAATTTCGTTTCTTTTTATGGCTGAGTAATATTCCATTGTATATATGTGCCACATCTTCTTTATCCATTCATCCAATGATGGACACTTAGGTTGTTTCCATCTCCTGGCTATTGTAAATAGAGCTGCAATGAACATTTTGGTACATGACTCTTTTTGAATTATGGTTTTCCTAACTCTTCATTCCATTAATGGTGTGTTAAATTGATTGATTTTCATATATTAAACCATCCTTGCAGGGTTGCACCTGGTCATGGTGTATACTCCTTCTAATATGCTATTGAATCCAGTTTGCTAATGTTTTAGTGAAGATTTCTACATCAGTATTTATCACAGGTATTTGTAATTTTTTTTTCTTATGATGTCTTTATCTGGCTTTGATACCAGAGTGATGCTCGCTACATAGAATGAGTTAGGAAGTGTTCCCACCTCTTCAACTTTTTGGAAGAGTTTGAGAAATATTGGTGTTAATTCTTCTTTAAATGGTACAGTTCACCGTGGAAGCTGTCTGGTCCTGGGCTTTTCTTTGTTGAGAGGTTTTTTATTAATAATTCAATCTCACTACTTGTTACAGGTCTATTCAGATTTTCTATTTCCTCTTGAGTCAGTTTTGGAAGTTTGTGTGTTTCTAGGAATTTGTCTATTTCATCTGAGTTATCCAGTTTGGTAGCTAAAGACTTTGCCAATTTTTGATCTTTTTAAAACACCAACTTTTGGTTTTGTTGATTTTCCTTTATTGTTTTTCTATTTTGTATTTTGTTTATCTCAGTTTATTATGGTATACAGTTAAGTTATTGGCTTAAGATCTTTCTTCTTTTTTAATGTAGACATCTGCAGTTATAAATTTCCCTCTGGACACTTCTTTTGCTATATGTAATAAATTTTAATATGTTGTGTTTTCCTTTTCATTTTTTCTAAGGTGTTTTCTGATTTCCCTGTGACTACGTCTTTGGCTATTTGGTTGTTTGAGTGCATTGTTTACTTTCTACATATATGCCAGTTTTCTAGCTTAAATTTTTTTTAAATTTCATTCATTGTGTTAGAAAAGATACTTTGTATCATTTTAATCTTTTAAAATTGTTTTGTGGACTAACATATGGCCTGTTTTGGAGAATGTTCCCTGTGCACTTTAAAAGAATGTGTCTTTGTTTTGTGCCACCCTCAGCCTATCAGTAGTGATGCTATCAGCTAGAAATGCCTGGGAGCACTCACCTGGGCCTGGGTTCCCCTTTCAGAACCAGTCATATGGCTGGACCAACCCTTGTGGTTCTTAATATGATTGCAAGATTCTTCAGCAATAACCATCAGTAAACTGTGGAAAGGACAAGGTTTATTACTTACAGGTCTGGAGGGGAGGGTTACATGACACACCTGGGGCTACATAGTGAGGTGGCAAGGAGGGAGAGAGAAAGAGAGAGGGTGAGAGAAACAGACAGGCAGGCCTGGGGTTCTGCTTTTATTGGAGTTTCACTAGTTCATTCCTTATTTGTGAACTTAAAATGTAAGAGTGGGAATTACAGTGCAAGAAGAAAAGAAAAAGGCAAATAGCCAAATGGTCAGTTATTTAAAATCAATCAGAGATCTCTAAATTAGAGGAGCTCGGATGGGGGTGGGTGAAGGGGATGGTAGGTCTTTATCTAGTTGTGTGGCTGGCAGTGTTATTATTTGAGTGGGTGCCTCAGGAAATCAAAGCTTAAGTCAGGCACTTACATTACAAAAAAAAAAAGAAAGAAAAGCTACTTGTCAGGGCTTACACTGCAGAATTCTGCTCTCATTGGGTGAAATGTTTTGTAAATGTTTGTTAAGCCTAATGGGCTTGTGATGTTCAGGTCCTCTCCTTACTTATCTTGTATCTGGTTGTCCTATCCTTCATTGAAAGTGAAGTATTAAAGTCTGCAACTATATTGCTATGATTTATGTCAAAGAGTGTTCTGCCTATGTTTTCCTCTAGGAGATTTATGGTTTTCAGTCTTATTTAAGTCATTAATTCATTTTGAGTTTATTTTTATATATGGTGTTAGAGAATGTTCTAATTTTATTCTTTTACAGGTAGCTGTCCAGTTTGCCCAGAACCACTTATTGAAGAGACTATCTTTTCTCCATTATATGTTTTTGCCTCCTTTCTGCTAGATTAATTGACTATAGGTGTGTAGGTTTATTTGTGGATGTCCTATCCTATTCCATCGATCTATATTTCTGTTTTTGTGCCAGTACCATACTGTTTTGATGACTGTAGTTTTGTAGTATAGTCTGAAGTCAGGGAGCCTGATTCCTCCAGCTCCATTTTTCTTTCTCAAGATTGCTTCAGCTAATCAGGGTCTTTTGTGTTTCCATGCACATTTTTAAATTTTTTGTTCTAGCTCTGTGAAAAATGCCACTGGTAGTTTGGTAGGGATTGCACTGAATCTGTAGATTGCCTTGGGCAGTATAGTCATTTTGACAATATTGATTCTTCCCATCCAAGAACATGGTATATCTTTCTATCTGTTTGTGTCATCTTCGATTTCTTTCATCAGTGTCTTATAGTTTTCGGAGTACAGGTCTTTTGTCTCCTTACATAGGTTTATTCCTAGGTATTTTATTCTTTTTGATGTGGTGGCAGATGGGATTGTTTCCTTAATTTCTCTTTCTGATCTTTCATTGTTAGTGTGTAGAAATGCAACAGATTTCTTTGTATTCATTTTGTATCCTACAAATTTACCAGAATCATTGACAAGCTCTAGTAGTTTTCTGGTAGCACCTTTAGGATTTTCTATGTATAGTGTCATGTCATCTCCAAACAGTGACAGTTTTACTTCCTCTTTTCCAATATGGAGACCTTTGATTTCTTTTTCTTCTCTGATTGCTGTGGCTAGGACTTCCAAAACTATGTTGAATAAAAGTGGCGAGAGTGGACATCCTTGTCTTGTTCTTCATCTTTGAGGAAATGCTTTCAGTTTTTCACCATTGAGAATGATGTTGGCTGTGGGTTTGTCATATATGGCCTTTATTATGTTGAGGTAGGTGCCCTCTATTCCCGCTTTCTGGAGAGGTTTTATCATATAAGTGGGTGTTGAATTTTGTCAAAAGCTTTTTCTGCATCTATTGAGATGATCATATGGTTTTTATTCTTTAATATGTTAATGTGGTGTATCACACTGATTGATTTGCAGATATTGAAAAGTTCTTGCATCCCTGGGATAAATGCTACTTGATCATGGTGTATGATCCTTTTAATGTGTTGTTGGATTTGGTTTGCTGGTATTTTGTTGAGGGTTTTTGCATCTGTATTCATCAGTGATACTGTTCTGTAATTTTCTTTTTTTGTAATATCTTTGTCTGGTTTTGGTATCAGGGTGATGGTGGCCTCAGAGAATGAGTTTAGAAGTGTTCCTTACTCTGTGACTTTTTGGAATAGTTTCAGGATAGGTGTTCACTCTTCTCTAAATGTTTGAAAGAATTCACCTATGAAGCCCTCTGGTCCTGGACTTTTGTTTGTTTGGAGTTTTTTAAATCACAGATTCAATTTCAGTACTTGTAATTGGTCTGTTCGTATGTTCAGTTGCTTCCAGGTTCAGTCTTGGGAGATTGTACCTTTCTAAGAATTTGTCCATTTCTTTTAGGTTGTAGTAGTAGTAGTAGTCTGTTATGGTCCTTTTTATTTCTGTGGTATTGGTTGTAACTTCTCCTTTTTCATTTCTAATTTCATTTCTAATTTTATTGATTTGGGCTTTCTCCCTTTTATTCTTGATGAGTCTTGCTAAAGTTTTATCAATTTTCTTTATCTTTTCAAAGAACCAGGCTTTAGTTTCATTGATCTTTTCTATTGTTTTCTTTGTCTCTGTTTCATTTATTTCTGCTCTGATCTTTATGATTTCTTTCCTTCTACTAACTTTGGGTTTTGTTCTTTTTTCTCTAGTTGCTTTAGGTGTAACTTTACGTTGTTTATTTTAGATTTTTCTTATTTCCTGAGGTAAGCTTGTATCTCTATAAACTTCCCTCTTAGAACTGCTTTTGCTGTGTCCCATAGGTTTCAGATCATCATGATTCTGTTTTCATTTAGCTCTAGGTATTTTTTGATTTCCCCTTTGCTTTCTTCAGTAGTCCGTTGGTTATTTAGTAACATACTGTTTAGCCTCCATGTGTTTGTATTTTTTGCAGTTTTTTTTTCTTGTAGTTGATTTCTAATCTCATAGCGTTGTGGTTGGAAAAGATGCTTGAAATGATTTCAGTTTTCTTAAATTTAGCAAGGGTTGTTTTGTGGCCCAGGATGTCATCTATCCTGGAGAATGTTCCATGTGCACTTGAGAAGAATGTGTATTCTGCTGCTTTTGGATGGAATGTTCTGTAAATATCAATTAAGTCCATTTGGTCTAATGTGTCATTTAAGGCCTGTGTTTCCTTATTGATTTTCTGTCCGGATGATCTGCCCATTGATGAAAGTGGGGTGTTAAAGTCACCAGCTATTATTGTGTTACTGTCAATTTTTTCTTTTATGGATGTTAGCATTTCCCTTATATACTGAAGTGCTCCTATGTTAGGTGCATATATGTTAACAACTGTTATATCTTCTTGGCTTGATCCCTTGATCATTATGTATTGTCCTTCCTTGTCTTTTGTAACAGTCTTTATTTTAAAGTCTATTTTGTCTCATATGAGTATTGATACTCCAGCTTTCTTTTCATTTACGTTTGCATGGAATACTTTTTTCCATCCCCTCACTTTTAGTCTGTATGTGTCTCTATAGCTTAAGTGGGTCTCTTATAAACAGCATATATACAGGTCTTAGTTTTGTATCCATTCAGCCAGTCTGTATCTTTCGGTTGGAGCATTTAATCCTTTTACATTTAAGGTAATTATCAATACATATGTTCTTATTGCCCTTTTATTAATTGTTTTGGGTTTGTTTTTGTAGGTCTTTTTCTTCCTTTCCTCCGTTTTTCTCTTCTCTTGTGATTTGATGACTCTGTGTACTGTTGTATTTGGATTCCTTTTTCTTATGTGTGTGTATATCTATTATACATTTTTGGTTTGTGGTTACCGTGAGGTTTTGATACAGCAGTATACACACACACACACACATATATGTACACACACACAATTGTTTTCAGTTGCTGAGCTCTTAATTTCAAATGTATTTCAAATATCCTGCATTTGTACTCTCTTCCTCTCACAATTATGGGTTTAGATATCCTATTTGTGTGTGGATGATTTCTTACCTTTACTGTATGTTTGCCTTTCCTGGTGAGCTTTCCCATTTTGTAATTTTCTTGTTTCCAGTTGTGGCCTTTTCTTTTCCACCTAGAGAAGTTCCTTTAGTATTTGTTGTGAAACTGGTTTGGTGGTGCTGAATTCTTTTACCTGTTGCTTGTCTGTAAAGCTTTTTATTTCTCCGTTGAATCTGAATGAGCACCTTGCTGGGTCGAATATTCTTTCCCTTTCTTCATTTAAATGTATCGTGCCACTCCCTTTTGGCCTGCAGAGTTTCTGCTGAAAAAATCAACTGATTAAAAAAAAAAAAAAATCAACTGATAACCATAAGGGGATTCCCTTGTACATTATTTGTTGCTTATTCCTTGTTGCTTTTAATATTTTCTCTTTGTCTTTAATGTTTGTCAATTTGATTACTGTGTCTTGGCGTGTTCCTGCTTTGGTTAATCCTGCCTGGGACTCTCTGCATTTCCTGGACTTAAGTGAGCGTTTTCTTTCTCATGTTAGGGAAGTTTTCAGCTATTATCTCTTCAAATATTTTCTCAGGCCCTTTCTCTCTCTCCTCTCCTTTTGGGACCCCTATAATGTGAATGTTAGTGAATTTAATTTTGTCCCAGAGGTCTCTTAAACTGTCTTCATTTCTTTTCATTCTTCTTTCTTTATTCTGTTCTGCAGCAGTGATTTCCCCCTTTCTGTCTTCCAGCTCACTTATTCGTTCTTCTGCATCATTTATTCTGCTATTGATTCCTTCTGGTATATTTTTCATTTCAATTATTGTATTCTTCAACTCTGGTTGTTCTCTATATTTTCTAATTCTTCATTAAAAATTTCTTGTATTTTCTTACACTGTGCATCCATTCTTTTTCTGAGATCTTGGATCATCTTTACTATCATTATGCTGAATTCTTTCTCTGGTAGATTGCCTGTCTCTACTTTGCTTAGTTGTTCTTTGGGGTTTTATCTTGTTTGTTTGTCTGGAACAAATTCCTGTATTTGCAGACTCAGTTCTGCAGGCTGCCTGATTGTAGTAGTCTTGTTTCTGGTGTCTGCCCCGGTGGGTGAGGCTGGTATAGACGCTTGTGCAGGTCTCCTAGTGGGAGGGTCTGGTGCCTGCCTACTGGTGGGTGGAGCTGGATCTTGGCCCTTTGGTGGGCCGATGGGCAGAACTGTGTCAAGGGATGTGTCTAGAGGTGGCTGTGGGCTCAAGAAGTCTTTAGGCAGCCTGTCTGCTGATGGGTAGGGCTGTTGTTTGGCCTGAGGCATCCCAGTACTGGAGACTACAGGCTGTTGGGTGGGGCCAGGTCTTGGTGCTGATGACCCAAGCAAGATGTCTGCCTCCTTGAGAGTTCACGTAGCTGCACACTCCCTGAAATCTCCACCACCCATGTCCACATCCCAAGGGAGAGCCACAGCCACGACCCCCTCCCCAGGAGATCCTCCAAGACCAGCAGGTAGGTCTAGCCTAGGCTCCTGTGAAGTCACTGCCTTTGCCCTGGGTCCCAGTACATGCGAGACCGTGTGTGCACCCTCCAAGAGTGGAGTCTCTGCTTCCCCTAGTCCTGTGGAGCTCCTGCAATCAAGCCTTCCTGGCCTTCAAAGCCAAATGTCTCTGGGGCTCCTCCCTCTGATGTCAGACCCCCAGCTGGGGAACCTAACATGGAGCTCAGAACTCTAACTCCTGTGGGAGAACTTCTGCAATATAATAGTTCTCCAGTTTGTGGATCGCCCACCCAGGGTAATGGGATTTGATTATATTGTGAGTGTGCCCCTCCTACCATCTTGTTGTGGTTCCTTCTTTATATCTTTGGATGTAGAATATCTCTTTTGGCAGCTTCCAGTCTTTTTTATCGATGGCTGTTCAGCAGTTAGTTGCGGTTTTGTTGTGAGGTAAGCCCAAGCTCCTTCCACTGTACCATCTTGGATCAGCTCTCAGGAGTTTATTTTCCCATCATTTCACTTTCTTTTTCTTTTTTTAAAGAATTTTTACATGAAATACAGTTGATTTAAACTATTTTATTAGTTTCACGTGTACAACATAGTTATTCAGTATTTTTATAGATGTACATCATTAAAGTTATTATAAAACGTTGGCTGTATTCCCTGTGCTGTATAATATATCCTCGTAGCTTATTTATTTTATACCTATTAGTTTCTACCTCTTAATCCCCTACCACTATCTTGCCCCTCCCTCCCTCCAGCTTCCCACTGGTAACCACTAGTTTGTTTTCTATATATCTGTGAATCTATATGTTTTGTTATATTCGTTTATTTTATTTTTTAGATTCCACATATAACTGATCATATACAATATTTTTCTTTCTCTGATTTATTTCACCTAGCATGATACTCTCCAGGTCCATCCATGTTGATGCAAATGGCAAAATTTCATTTTTTATGGCTGAGTAATATTCCATTATATATGTAACCCACATTTTCTTTATCCATTCATCTGTTGCTTAGGTTGTTTCCATATCTTGGCTATTGTACATGAAGCTCCTGTGATCACTGTGATCACTGTATCTTTTCAAATTAGTGTTTTCATTTTCTATGGATATATACCCAGGAAAGTAATTGCTGGATCATGTGGTGGTTCTATTTTCAGTTTTTTGAAGAACCTCCATAATGTTTTCCATAGTGGCTGCACCAATTTGCATTCCCATCCACAGTGTACTAGGGTAACCTTTTCTCCATATCCTTGCCAACATTTGTTATTGGTGGTCTTTTTGATGATAGCTATTCTGACAGGTGTGAGGTGATACTTCATTGTGGTTTTGATTTACATTTCTCTGATTACCAATGTTGAGAATCTTTTCATGTGCCCTTTGGCCATGTGTATGTCTTCTTTGAGAAATATCTATTCAAGTCTTCTGCCCATTTTTTAATCAGGTTGTTTGTTTTTTTGACATTGAATTATATGAGCTGTTTATGTATTTTGGATATTAACCCCTTATCAGTCATATCACTTGCAAATATTTTCTCACTTTCGATAATAGGTTGTCTTTTCTTTTTGTCAAAGGTTTCTTTAGCTGTGCAAAAGTTTTTAAGTTTAATTAGGTCCCATGTTTGTTTTTGCTTTTGTTTCATTTGCCTTAGGAGACAGAGCCGAAAAAATATTCCTTTGATTTATGTCAAAGAGTGTTCTGCCTAAATTTTCCTCAAGTAGTTTTATGGGTTTCAGTCTTATTTAAGATATTAATTCATTTCGAGTTGATTTTTTTATATGGTGTTAGAGAATGTTCTAATTTTATTCTTTTACATGTAGTTGTCCAGTTTTCCCAGCACCACTTACTGAAGAGACTGCCTTTTCCCCATTGTATATTCTTGCCTCCTTTGTTGTAGATTAATTGACCGTAAGTTTATGGGTTTTGGGAGGGGCTGTTCATTCTGTTCCATTATGTATGTTTCTGTTTTTGTGTCAGTACCATGCTCTTTTGATTACTGTACCTATGTAGTATAATGTGAAGTTGGGGAGTGTGATACCTCCAGCTTTGTTCTTTTTTCTCAAGATTGGTTTGGTAATTGGGAGCCTTTTTGGTTCCATATAAATTTTAGGATTATTTGTTCTAGTTTTGTGGAAAATGTCATGGGTAATTTGATAGGGATTGAATTAAATCTGTAGATTGCTTTGGGTAGTATGGCCATTTTAACAGTATTAATTCTTCCAATTCAGGAACATGGAATATCTTTTCTATTTGTTTGTATCATCTTAAATATCCTTCATCAATGTTTTAGAGTCTTCAGGTTGTAGATCTTTCACCTCCTTGGTTAAGTTTATTCCTAGGTATTTTATTCTCTTTGATGCAATTTTAAATGCGACTGTTTTATTGTTTTCTCTTTCTGATAGTTGATTATTAGTGTTTAGAAAACCAATAGATTTCTGTATGTCAATCTTGTATCCTGCAACTTTACTGAATTCATTTATTAGTTCTCATAGTTTTTTGATGGAACTTCAGAATTTTCTGTGTATAACATCATGTCATCTGCAAATAGTGACATTTTTACTTCTTCCTTTCCAATTTGGATGCCTTTTCTTGTCTGACTGCTGTGGCTAGGACTTCCAGCACTACTTCTCAGTGGCGAGAGTGGGCATCCTTGTTTTGTTCCTGATTTTAGAGGAAAAGTTTTGGCTTTTCACTGTTGAGTGTGATGTTAGCTGTGGGTTTGTCATAAACGGCCTTTATTATGTTGAAATATGTTTCCTCTATACCAACTTTGATGCAAGTCTTTATCATGAATGGAAGTTGAATTTTGTCAAATGCTTTTTCTGTGTCTATTGAAATGATAATGTGATTTTTATCCTTCCTTTTGTTAATGTGGTGTATCACACTGATTGACTTGTGGATATTGGACTGTCCTTGAATCTGTGGAATAAATGCCACTTGATCATGGTGTATTATCCTTTTTATATATTATTGAATTTGGTTTGCCAATATTTTTTGAGGATTTTTGCATCTATATTCATCACAGATATTGACTAGTAATTTTCTTTTCTCTGTAATGTCTTTTTCTAGATTTGGTATCAGTGTAATGGTGGGCTCATAGAATGAATTTGGGGGTGTTCCCTCCTCTTCATTTTGTTGGAATAGTTTGTTACACTAGGTATTAGCTCTTCTGTAACAATAGGTTGTTACACTAGGTATTAGCTCTTCACTAGGTATTACTTGTGCTAACTTGGGCTTTGTTCTTTTTCTAATTCATTTAGATGGAGGATAGGTTGTTTATCTGAGATTTTTCTTGTATGCTCAGGTATGCATGTATTATTATAATCTTCCCTCTTATATTTGCTTCTGCTGCATCCTGTAGATTGTGCAAAGTTGCGGTTTTTTTCATTTGTCTCGTTTTTTTCTGATTTCCTCTTTGATTTTTTCATTCATCCATTGTTTCTTTTATTAACATGTCGTTTAGTCTCCATGTGTTTGTGTTTTTCCCATTTTTCTTCCAGTACTTGGTTTCTAGTTTCATACTGTTGTGGTTGAAAAAAAAAGCTTGATGTAATTTCAATTCTCTTCTATTTATTGAGACTTGTTTTTTGGCCTGGCATGTGATCTATCCTAGAGAACATTCCACGTGCACTTGAAAAGAATGTGTATTCTGCTGTTTTTGGATGGAATGTCCTATATATATTTATTAAGTCCAATTTGTCTAATGTGTCATTTAAGACCAATATTTCATTATAGTCTCCAACTATTATTCTATTATTGTCAGTGTCTCCTTTTTATGTCTGTTAATATTTGCTTTCCATATTTAGTTGCACCTATATGAAGTGCATACATATTAATAAATGTATATTCTCTTCTTGTATTGATCACTATATCATTATATAATATCCTTTTTTGTAGACTTTTTTTTAAAGTCTAATTTGCAAGATATTAGTATTGCTACCAGCTCTCTTGTCGTTTTCATTTCCATGAAATAGCTCCTTCCATCCCTTCACTTTTAGTCTGTGTGTCTTTAATTCTAAAGAGAGTCTCTTGCACATAGATGGGTCTTGTTTTTTATCCAGTCATCCACTCTGTGTCATTTGATTGGAACATTTAGTCCATTGACATTTAAAGTAATTCTATATAGGTATGTACTTAACTGCCATTTGTTACTTGTTTTCTGGTTGTTTTTGTCATTCTATATTATTTTCTTCTTCTTTTAGTTTCTTCCCTTGTGGTTTGATTATTTTCTTTATCAAATCATGGCATGCTTGTGTTACTTTCTCCCTATTTTTGTGTATCTATTGTAGGATTTTGATTTGTGGTTACCTTGGGGTTCATATATGTTGACCTATGTATCTGCTTGTTTTAAACTGGTAGTTATTTAAGTTCAAACACATTCTAAAGGATCTACATTTTTTTACTCCCCTCCCATACATTTTGTGTATTTGATGTCATATTTTACATCTTCATGTTTATCCCTTAACTGTTGAGTGTAGTTATAGTTTATTTTCCAATTTTTGTCTTTTAATCTTTGTACTAGCTTATGTTAAGTGATTGATCCACAGCCTTTGCTATATATTTGCCTTTACTTGTGGGGTTTTTCCTTTCCTATAAATCCTTACATCTTGTTGTAGCCTTTTTTTTCCCACTTGGAGAAGACCATTTAAGACTTCTTTTAGGGTTAGTTTAAGTACTGATGACTCTTTTAGTTATTTCTTATTTGAGAAGTTCTTTATCTCACTTCTAATTCTGAATGATAATCTTGCTGGGTAGATTGTCCTAGGTTGTAGATTCTTCCCTTTGAGCACTATAAATATGTCATGCCATTCCCTTCTGGCCTGCAAAGTTTGTGCAGAAAAATCAGCTGATAGACTTATGGGTGTTCCTTTGTACGTGACTCTTTGCTTTTCTCTTGCTACCTTTAAATTCTCTCCTTATCTCTAACTTTTACCATTTTAGTTATGATACATCTTGGTCTGTGTCTCTTTCAGTTCATCTTGTTTGGGATACTCTGTGTACCTGGGTATCTGTTTCCTTCTCCAGGTTCAGGAAGTTTTCAGCCATAATTTCATCAAATACATTTTCAACTCTCTTCTCCTTCTGGAACCCTTATAATGTGAAGGTTAGCATGGTTGATGTTGTCTCAGAGGTCCCTTAAACTGTTCTCATATTTTAAAAATTTGTTTCTCTTTTTACTGTTTTGATTGGGTGATTTCCATTATTCTATCTTCCAGATCACTTATGCATTCTTCTCTGTTACATATTACCGTCTGTTAATTCCTTCTAGTGTGTTTTTCATTTTAGTTATTTCACTCTTCAGTTCTGACTGGTTTTTATATTTTCTAGTTCCGTGTTAAAATTCTCTCTGTCCTCATCTATTCTTTTCCCTAGTTCAGTTAGTATTCTTATTACTAATGCTTTGAACTCTTTATCTGGTAAATTTTCTCTCTTTCATTAGTTGTTTTTTCAGAGTTTTTTCTTTGTTTTTTCGTTTTAAAGACATTCCTTTGTTTTCTCATTTCGCTTAATGTTTTTTATCTCTATAAAATTAGGTAAAACAGTTACCTATCTCGGTCTTGAAGGGTTGTACTTGTGTGGGAGCATCTCTATGCAGTCTGCATGTGTTCAGTAGTTTCGGTGCAAGAGCTGGATCTGAAGTGAGCATGGGTCATGTCTTCCTCCAGGATATGCTGTCTGGTATCAACTTGGTGGGTGGTGGGGCTGGGGATGGAGGGGCTAGAGCCAGAGCCATGTGTGAGCTGAAGCTTCTTCTATGCTGAGTCGTCATCACTACCCTATCAGGGGTGGGGTCTCATCCCAAGGTGCTGAAGCAGGGGTGGGGTCCGAGCTGGCTCCTTTCCCTCTAAGTGTGCTCTCTCCCTTCTCCCAGCAATGACACTTTTGCTTCAGGGGGCACAGTGCTGGAGCAAAAGGGCTGCAGTGGGCACCTGGTGTGGGCCAGGGTGTACACTGGGACAGTCCCAGAATGCTAGTCAGCTCCATACAGCTCCTGATCTGCTGCCTCTGTGAGTGCCAGCAAAGGCTGCCCTTGCCCCATTTATATGCAGCGTTGGGTCTGAGTCAGTTCCATCCCCAACTGCACACTTTCCTCAGCAATGGCAGCCTTCAACCTAGTGGGAAGCTCTTCAGAGGTAGATGAGCTGGATGCATGCTAGGTGGTTTCATGAAACCATCCGGAATTCTGGGGCAGTTTTAATCTCCATTCTACACCTCATTCCTGGGAGTAAGCAAGCTTGTGTCACGAGCCAGGTCTAGGTTTCTCACAGCCCTCCTCGAAGTCCTATTAGTTTTCAAACCAGTAAGAAGACTTGTCTCCTTCTGGAACCCCTGTAATGTGAATGTCAGCATGTTGGACGCCAGGGCTGGGGTACCCAATATGTGGTTCAAACCACTCAGTCCCCAGGGAGGATCTCCTAGTGGTGATATCCCCCTCCTCTTCTGTGGGCCTGGGTCCCAACCTGATAGCTCTTTTCCCTTCTTATCTGACTCGTGTGGATCTTTCTTTTACAGCGTTTGTTTTAGAAGAATATTTCTGTCCATTTCCAGTGTGTTTTCAGAGAGAATTGCTCCACTTTATGGATGTATTTTTGACGTGTTCTTGGGGGGAAGTGAGCTCAGCACCTTCCTACTCTGCCATCTTTTTTTTTTTTTTTTACGGTACACAGGCCTCTCACTGTTGTGGCCTCTCCCATTGCAGAGCACAGGCTCCGGACGCGCAGGCTCAGCGGCCATGGCTCACAGGCCCAGCCGCTCTGCGGCATGTGGGATCTTCCCGGACTGGGGCACGAACCCGCGTCCCCTGCATCGGCAGGCGGACTCTCAACCACTGCGCCACCAGGGAAGCCCCTACTCTGCCATCTTGATCTCCCCTCCTCCATCCTTTTACTTTCAACCTCTTTGTGTGTTTGTATCTAAAGTGTGTGTTTTGTAGATAGCATATAGATTAATTATGCTTTTTTATCCACTCTGCCAATCTTTGCCTATTAATTGGAGAGTTCAATCCATTTACATTTAAAGTAATTTTGGTTAATAAAGGACTTCTGCTGGTTTAACTATTTTTTTTTCTGTATGTCCTACAGGTTTTTATCCCCTCCCCCCCGCTTTTTTTTACTTTTCTGCATACGTTTTTGTTATTTTCTTATTGGTTACCTTAGGGATTACAATTAAAATCTTAACCTTATAACAACCTAGTTTGAGTAATACCAACTTTGTTTCAACTCTCTCCTCATATATGTCTCCATCCCTCCTCCTTTGTGTTGTTTTTGCACAGATTGCATCTTTATACATTGTGTGCCCATTCACATAGATTTATAATTATTATCTAATGCATTCTTTTAAATCATATAGGGGAAAAAAGGAATTAAAACCAAAAGTACAATAGTGTTGGCTTACGTATTTAGCTGTGTAGTTGCTTTCTTTATTTCGTCTCATGGCTTTGAGTTACTGTCTATTATCCTTTCAT
Source organism: Delphinapterus leucas (assembly GCF_059928025.1). Lineage (NCBI taxonomy): Eukaryota > Metazoa > Chordata > Mammalia > Artiodactyla > Monodontidae > Delphinapterus > Delphinapterus leucas. The sequence goes on from NC_143134.1 coordinate 35,460,437, forward strand.
TTCAGCCTGAAATGAAAGTTCTTCTTTTAGCATTTCTTGTGGGGCATATCTTTTAGTAACAACCTGCCTTAGTTTTTGTTTATCCAGAAGTCTTAACTTCTCCTTCATCGTGAAGGTTCGTTTTGCTGGTTGTAGAATCTTGGTTGACAGTCTTTTCTTTCTCTACTTCAAGTATTTTTTCCTGTCCTTCACTTTCTCTTCTCCCTGATAGGCTCTGTATACTTTTCTTCTCTTCATTCTTTTTTTTTTATTCTTTCTGTTTCTCAGACTTGATAATTTCAATTCTGTGGTCTCAAGTTTGCTGATTCTTTATTCTTCCTGCTCAAATCTGCTTTTGAGCTTCTCTAGTGGAATTTAAATTTCAGTTATTATACCTTTTAGCTCTAATATTTCAGCTCTAATATTTGGTTCCTTTTATAACTTCTTTCACTTTATTGATATTCTCATGTTGTTGATGAATCATTTTCCTGGTTTTCTTTTTGTCCATGGTTTCCTTTAACTCTTTGAACATATTTAAAGCAGTTGATTTAAAGTCTTTATTTTGTAAGTGCAATGTTTAGACTTCTTCAGGGACATTTTCTATTAATGAATTTTCCCTCTGTATGGATCATACTTTTCATTTTCTTTGTAAAGATTTTGTGATTTCTTGTTGAAAACTGGACATCTGAATATTATAAGTGATAACTCTGGAAAACAGATTCTCTCCTTCCCCAGCATTTGCTGGTTTTGTTTGCTGAAGCCTTAGCTAGTGGTTACTTTCTTTTTTCAAATTATATTCCATTATAGGTTATTACAAAATATTGGGTGTAATTCCCTGTGTTATACAGTAAATCCTTGTTGCTTATCTGTTTTATGTATAGTTTGTTAATACTTCTAATTTGTCCCTTCCCAAGAATTTCTTGATTTTTCTAGGTCTTTAATAGTTCCACCTACATTTTAGAAACAGCTTGTATATTCCTACAAAATAGCCTTATGGGACTTTGATTCCAACTGTATCGCATCTGTTAAGCATCTGGGTAAGATTTGACACATTAACAGTAGTGAGTCTTTCTATAAACATGGCATTGCTTTGTTTATGTCTTTTTAATTTTCTCTCAGCAAAGTTTTATAGTTTTCAGTGTAAAGGTGTTACACAGCTTTCATTAAATTTACCCTGAGATAGTTGACATTTTGGAACGTGGTTGTAAATTTTATTGCTTTAAAATTTCCCTTTACAGTTATATGTTGGTAGTATATAGAAATATGGTTGTTTTCTGTTCCTTGTAGCCTGCAATCTTGCTAAATGTGCTTTTTAGTTCTAGAAATTGGTTTGTCTGCTCTTTTGGGTTTTCTCCATACACGATCTTGTCATCTGCAAATAAGGATGGTTTTCCTTTTTCTTTTCTAGTCTGTGCCCCTTATTCCTTTTCTTTTATTGGCTGGAACTTTCCACACAGTGTTGGCCAGGGACAGGGGGATCCTTGGGTGAAGTACATTTGGCATTGCACCATCGGCACAGGGTTGGCTGTGGGTTCTGCAGAGGCCCTTCCAGATGGAGGAGGCACCCTCCAGCTTCAGCAGCTGTGCTTTCCATGAAGCAGGGTGGAACTCCTCAGACACTCTCCCTGCATCTGTGGGGAGCATCACATGGAATTCTCCCTTGGGATGTAACTGTGGTGAGATGCAGTGATTTCTACTGGGACATCATTGCATTCCTGGGGCAAACCTCACTTGGCTCTGATGTTTTATCTTTTTTTATAGTTGCTTGGTTAGATCTGCCAACATTTTGTCTAGACAGTTTGAAGGCTGTTGGGCCCTACTCTGTTTTCTTGCAGTAGCCTCATCAGGTTTCTGCATCACGGCCATGCTGGCCTCACCAGCCATCACAGCTCATTTCCCAGTCCTTGTGCTGCTTCTCCTGTGGGGTTATACCTGAGGCGCAGAGAGCAGAAGGGCTGCCCTGCCACTGACTCCGGATCTCTGGGCACACAACCCTGCACAGCTCCCAGCTGTTCTGGTCCTGCCATAATGGCACTGACCAATCAAGCAGGAGGCCTTGGGTTGGAGTGTGTGGTCCCCTTAGTGCGACTTCAGGGTTCATGTCCTGAGGGGTCTGCTTTGAAGCCCACTCTGGCCTGTGGACAGTCGGGGCATGTGGCCCAGAGGTGGGTAGGCTGCAGCTCTGTGGAAGGAGGGAGGGACGGCGGCTGCCTCCCAGCTGCGTACTTCCACTCTGGCATCAGCCATTAAAGGTGCCCCATGTCAGGTCCTGAGACCACCCTCTCCTGAGGATGGAGAAACTGTGGGGACCCCCAAGGCCACTGAGGGAGGCTAGCTGATTGAAGCCACGTTTCTTGTCTTGTAGATGAACACGTCTCGAACAGCAGTGGGGATGCCATGTCTGGCCCCGGCACCCAGCCCTCTACCCACCGCGGTCATTCCTGGAGCTGCTTCAGCCCAGCCTGTGCCCATGCCAGGTACTGCTCTCTCCTGCCTTCCAGCCCCGCCCTACGCACTGCCTTTGGGCCAGTATGGAAGCCTGATCCCAGCTCCAGTGTCCTGGGGGCCCTGGGCAGCCCAAGCAGGCAGCTGGAGCCTCGATGAGGGGCCAGGCTTGGGTGCAACAGGCACGCCAGCACTCCCCATGTTCTTGTGGCCACCTATGGTCAGCATGCCTGGCCCCAGGCTGCGGATCACATAGCTCCTCTGTCTCACCACTTGCCAGGTGGAACATACTGAACTGAATAGCCCAGAGGAGTCAGGTTGTGGTTTGGCCTCCAAGTCCTGCCCCGCCTGCCCATGGGTGCCCAGCCAGGGCGGCAGTCCTTGCTTTCTTTATTGCTGCAGACCTTGTTCCCTCTTAGTTTCCCGTGGTCCACACTTGCTGTCTTTGCACTCACTTCCTGTACTTGAGTTGATGGTTAGAACATTGTAATCACCCTGCAGAAGTACAGTGCCTTGAATTCCAGCTTTTCCATTCCCTGATGGGAAGAGGTGTTTTAAAAGATCATGTATCAGAAAAGATGTATTTCATTTACAGTTGGCTTGTGTATTGATATCTCTATTTCCCTTGTTAAGTTGCAGAGACATGAATGATTTGAAAATCTGAAGCTAAAGTCTGATCTTGACTTTTCTGTTGTACGTGCTTTAAAAGAAATTGAACTAGTGACCTTGAATATTGAAGAGTTGCAAATGCTAGAAGAGTTCTGCTTTGTACTCATAAAACGAGGTCTCTCCAGCTGTATGGTCATAGATAGCAAACAGATGGACACACTCCCTCAACTGCAGTGCCACGGGCACTGCCAGCAAACTGCCCAGGGATGCATGGTTATTGGGGCAGTGCATTGCTACTGGTAGTTGGTCTCTTAGTCAGGAATGTTAGCATCTGTGTTTGGCTCTGTGGAACCTGCTGTAAAGTGCTAGGTAAGCAGACACGCCCTCATGACCCAAAGCCTGCAGGGCTGCTGTGAGTGTGGGGGAGGTACAAGTGTGTGTCTGGTGCAGGAGCACAGGCAGGCCGCCTGCTTTGCAGAGACAGTGGACCCCTTCTGCTCTGGGGGCCTGCCAACTCTCCTACTGACCTGCCTTCCTTTTCTGTCATTTGCACTGAGGCCTGTGGCCACTTGGGCCTAGCTTTGCCATGTGTTCACAGGCTGTTCCACCCCACCTCTGGCCTCCACACTTCTCCAGGCACTGAGGTTGCTCTGCTAGGGGTGGGAGTGTTCCTCTCCTGGAAATTTCAGTGGGGCTCATCCCAGACAGGCACCAAACAGCCCAGGGTGGGAGCTGAAGGCCCTGCTTCTCACTGACCAAGATATTTCCCATTTCCCACTGGGAGGCCACTGGTTGGGCTGCCCAGCTGTGAATTGTATAGTTCTGCTGTACTTTGGGACTTTACTAGGACTGGCTGAATTATTTTGATTTAAATATATTATTCCATCAATTCAGTTAGAATTGAATTTTCTAGGTGATTATACAGACTCTTCTGCCAGGCCATGACACTATAGTAAGAGATTTCTGTTCTCTGTAATGTGCCCCTTGGTCCTTGGGTTGAGAATTATGTGCGCCTGGTTCCTGAGGGTGGTGGAAGCCGCCCTCTTCCCGCTCCCCTTGCTGTACCAGACATGTGGTTTGGAGCCCTGGCCTTGTATGTGAACGGTCAGTGGCACAGACTCCCCAAGAGATTGTATATTTGAAGGAGAAAAATAAACATTTTTGCTTGAAAACAGTGTGGAACAACATCTTTTTCTTATCTTCTGTCCACGTAAAAGCTGAACAGCCAGTCTCAAAGGGAGCGTGGGGTGGGTAGCCCTGGCAGGCAGCACTGCCCTGTCCTGACAGCTTCACTCTCAGCCCCATGCCTGCTGTCAACACCTTGCCCAGGAGGCCGGGGTGGCCGTGAGGGGCCTGGGGGCTGAGTGGCAGGTACTTTCTTCCTGGCAGGAGCCGGGTGTGATTGACGCTGAGCCGACATGGCTCAGAGGACGAGAGTGGGCTGTTGGGCGGGAACCCCATGCCAGCTCTGTGGCTTCGGGCCTAGGTTGGCTTGTTCACTCGGCTTTCAAACTCTGAGTTTGAACCGCATTTAGATGTACAGTGGACTCTGCCCCATGGAGGGCATGAGCCTCACGGCCAACTAAATGGTGTCTCTGCCCCCTGTCCATGTTGGCTGTCTCACAGAAAGCCAGGTTTGTGTGACTCACTTTGGACAGAGCTGGGTGGGGGGCTGGGCCACCTGCCCTGGGGTCACCTGAGGGGCTCTGCTGTCCTGTAGGTGCAGGGCCTTGGTGCGGATTTGGGGAGGGCCCCGTGGAATTCAGCATGTTTTCCTGGCTCGCCGGCCCTGATGGCCTTATGGTCAGCAGCTGGTGCCCCTGCGTGTGTTCTGCGTGTACTCAAGCTGGGGGTCGTGGTGCCTCCGGCTCCCCGCGGCTGGGGTGGCAGCCCTGGTCTGTTCGTCCTGCATTTCCACCGAGATGCAGTCAGGCTTTGTGCCCCTGGCCACCTGCAGTGCTCCGCCTCAGCGCTAGCTCTGAGCAGAGGCCGGGCAGGTCGGCAAGCAGACTCTGCTTGCTGTGCCTGTGGAGCCAGAGGTACCTTGCTCTCCAGGGCAGTGGGCCCTGCAAGACCCTGCCTGGTTTGGGCGGTTGCTCAGTGTGGAAGGTGGCCAGATGGCAGAGGCAGCCCGGGGTATGTATGCATAGTGCCTGGGTCATGGTCCGGCAGCCCAGCCCTCCAAGGAGCGTGACCACTCTGGTGTCGCCATTCCAACTTCCAGGGCCTCGTGTGACCGCGTCAGGCCTGTAATGAGCTGTGGCGGTTTTGTTTTCTAGATTCTGAAAGTGAGAAGCCCGACTGAGCCCAGGCAGGCCGACCCAGACCCAGACGCCAGGCCCCGTGTCATCTCATGCAGAGAAGGCGAGCCCACACCTCGTGTCCGGTTCACGATGTTTTGTAACCACTTTCTAAGCATTTTTTATTCACAATTGGAAACACAAATGTAAGCAAGAATAAAAAATATTTTGGGGGAAACAGGACGTTGGTTTTTCAAACTCCTTTCTTGTGGTCCCCAGACCGGCAGGTGGCCTGAGATGGTTGGTAAGTGAATGAGAGTGTTGGAGAAACTCCTGGGGCCACACAGCGGGACAGGTCTGGGGGTAAGTGTCCTTGGCTGAGGGGTTCCTGAGTGTGGTGATGAACACTTTAGATGGTGCTTTACAGTACACTGGGTAGCTCATGGTCCTTGTGTCCAGACAGCAGCTGGGATGGGTCAGACGTGTGATAAGGTCCCACCTCTTAGAGAAGCAGCTGAGGCTGTGGATCTCAGGCGGCCTGGCCCCAGTTTTCAGGCATTCTCCTCCTTCATACCCAGGGCAGCCCCCATTCTATTGCAGAGCCCTGGAGGCATCAGACCCTTGGAGGCTGAACAGTGATGCCCATCACTGGTGACGGCTCCCTGGCTCGCACAGACTTGGACCCTTGCGCACACAGCTCCATTCATTATGCTGCCCTTTGGGCTTCCTTACTCTGTCACATCAATCCACCAGGCACAGGACAGGCATCCACAGTGGCTTGAAATGGCCCTTCCTCCAGAATCCACATGCACCATTGGGAGGGGCCCGCCTCGGGTCTCAGACCCCTGGCTTCGGTGGATGGCAGGATAGGCCCACTGGCCCTTGCAGGGCTGCACCACCACCGTGGTAGGGTGTCTGAAGCACAGTGTGAAAGACAGGAAACCTGCTAGTGGCCTCACAGGGTAACATGCAGTAGTAAAGTTGCAGCTTGGCCAGCAGGAATGGGGGCTCACACTGGGGCCTGGGGTTTGGGTAGAATTGAGGGGGTCCCACTCCTTGAAATGAGAAAATTGTATCTTTGTGTTAATTAATCTCTGACTTCAGTTTAGTGTTTCCTTCAGTGAAGAATGTGGTGTAGGGGTTATGTCACCACTGGAGCCCACAGATGCTGTGTATAACATTGCAGTTGCCGCAGGCGTCCCCAAACGTCATATATGGTCATCACACAAAATGCCAACCCCTGAGACTCAACTCCTGTCCAGTTGGCTGATAAAAGCAGAGCAGCCTCCCTGCCTCCCCACAGCTTCCCAGAGGGTGTGCGGGTGAGGTTTGGGGATGCATATGGGGGCTGCCCACCTCATCCCTTGCCAGCTCTTGGTGCTGCTGCCCGGGCCAAGTGGACATGCCCTGGTGTGTGCTCTCCTCTGTGATAAAGTAGAGCAGGCCATTGTTACGTCTGTCATTACAGATGTAACGACATCGTGTATTTTCATTGTGTTCATTTTGTCATTGTCTTTGTGGCTCCTGTTACTGGTTTTCTATTGATGGAAGTAATGCACAGCTTACCTTTTCAGACAGCAAATTTGTTTAAATCATTTTAAGCAAGTAAGAGTACAGGTGCTAATGGTAAAAATTGGTGGTAAGATGGTAGTAACTAAAGGTAAAAGCACACGAGCAAATGGTAAAAATTGCGAAGGCAGATGGCTGAAGTTTGGAAACCCAGCAGGGGCTCACAGGTAGTCGTAACAGCCCCTGGATGCAAACACCTGTGAGGGCCCAAGCTTCCTCCAGAATTTCTGAGTAGGCAACAGTCAGATTCCTTTACTAGGGGGTGTGTTTCTGGTGGGGCAAGGGGGAGAGAGAGATTGGGTTGGAACACCTGGACAGATTGAATACCTGTTCACACCACAGCATCACTGAGCACTTACCCACTTCCCCCAGCACATCTTTGGAGGAGGAGTTGGTGGGTACCTTACCGCCTGGGACCCCAAGTAGCAGAGTCTGCCTCACCCCGATTCCAGGAGCAGCCAGGTCCTCCCTACAAGTGGGGATGGCCCTCTGGAAGCAGCTCTGTTGCTGTATTGAGGCAGAGGGACAGGCCAGTGATGTTGATGGTCAAGCTACAACCCCAGGGGGGATCCTGCACATTGGTCTTCTGGGGCCCTGTACGCCCAGCCTCGTCCACTGCTCAGAAATGCCCAGTGGCTCTCTGGAGCCCCCAGGTAAACCTTAATCCCCTGTGTTGAAGTCTGAGGCTTTCGGTGGTTGGCCACACCTGCCAGACATGTCCCTCAGCTTCAGACTTGGCTGCTAGGACATGATTCGCCCACCCTAACTCTGCCCCCAGCTGCTCACAGTCCTGCAACACACTTGGAGTCTCTCCTCCACTGAGCTCTGTCATGCGGCTGGCGGGAACATCTCACCAGACCCCCATAGGAGATCTTGGGTGTCTGTCTCATGTGTCATACTTCGGTTTAAGCCTCCTGAGGACAGACCTTAAGGGCGTCTTCTGTATCCCACACCTTCCAGAACAGCTGTCGATGAACACAGCTGCTGCACAATGAATTGTTGCCAAAAGTAAAAGTCTCCCTGTGAGTAGAAGTCTGCAGTAGCTTGTTGCTACTTATAGGATTACTGGAATGGAAAAGACCCACCTTGTGCCTAGTGCCTCCCGCACAGCAGCTTCCAGGCCCAGCACAGGCTTCCCAGGACAGGGACAGCAGCATCATCCAGGTTTGCCCTGAGTTCCCCCTGCAGGGCCATGGTGGTGAGCTGCAGGCTCTGCTTTTCATTCTCATTCTGTCCTGGAGGGCTCCCCGCAGCCCACTCTCTGGTGTCTGCTGTGGTATGTGAGCCTCCACTCAGGTTGAACAGCTTCAAATCTGAAATGTGCCTTTTATTAAAGGGCTGGTTGATTCTCCATGACCCGGGAGAACTTGGAGAAACAAAAGTAAGCATCCCCAAGGGTTCTGAGTAACAGGTTATGCTATTCTAGCACTATATTTCCAAGTCATAAACAATTTCATACTCTAGCCAGGGAGCTCAGCCTTGATGTTATGTCCTTTCTTTGGGAAATAAAACACATGGTGTCTTGGGCTGCAATAACAGAATACCACAGGCTGGGTGACTTAAACAACAGATATTTATTTATCACAGTTCTGGAGGCCAGAAGTCCAAGATCAAGGTGCTGGCAAGTAGGTTTCATTCTGAGGCCTCTTTTCTTGGTGTGTAGGCACCGTCATCTCGGTGTGTGCCCACATGATCTCTTCTTTGTGTGCATGTGGAGAGAGAGCAAATGAGCTCTATTTTCTCTTCCTCTTCTTATAAGGACACAAATTCTATCATACCAGGGCCCCACCCTTATGACCTATTTAATCTTAATTACTTCCATAAAGGCCCTGTCTCCAGATATAGTCACATTGGAGGTTAGAGCTTCAACATGAACTTTGAGGGGGACACAAACATTCAGTCCATAACACATGGCTTACTAAATAATTTTAGTACACAATCTGTTTGTAAGATGGAAACTATACTTGTCTCTTGCACACACACACATTTTAAAACTAAACTTAAGTGAATACCAAATGTATATATACAGGGAGAGAAAGAAGGAGGGAGAGGAGGTCAAGACATATTTGTGGCAGAAAACTGAAAGGAAACACCCACTGCTCCTTTTGCTGAGCCCCACATGAGCTCATGGGGGAGATAGGGAACCCCTCCCCAACCCTAAAACATCAGCATCGTGGACTGGAGGGACAATGTCCAGTGGTGAACACACCAGGCCAGCTGCACGATGCTGGTCAGCACACCAATGCTGAGGGCCACAGAGCTCTTGGTTTAGAACTCAAATGGACAGAACTGCAGAAAAGAGAAAAAGGGGAACAAAGGACTGATAATATAAATAAAAATCAAATTACAAGATGATAGACTTAACCCTAACTATATCAGTAGCCACGTTTTGTAATGGTATGTAAATGGTCTGGTCACTTTGAGTAAAATAAATTGTCACATTTGATTAAAAAATCCAATTTTATGTTGTGTACAATAAACATGCCTTACATATAAAGACAAATAGGTCTGGGTAAAAGGATGGACCAAAATATACCATCCTAACATCAATCAAAAGGAAGCTACGGTGACTATTAATATCAAACAATGCAGGTTTCAGAGCAAAGCTTATTATGAGGGCAAAGATATAATTTCATAATGAAAACAGGTCAACTCACCAAGAAAAGATACAATTCTAAATGTTTCTACCCCTAATAACAACTTGGAAATGTGGAGGAAAACAGAAGAGAAATAGACAAATTCACAATCACAGTCAGCTATTTGAATAAATGGCAGAGCACGTAGACAGAAAGCCATTGTAATAGAGCCTGACTCCATTTTTTTTTTTCTTTTTTTGCGTTACGCGAGCCTCTCACTGTTGTGGCCTCTCCCATTGTGGAGCACAGGCTCCAGACGCACAGACTCAGCGACCATGGCTCACGGGCCTAGCCACTCCGAGGCATGCGGGATCTTCCCGGACCGGGGCACGAACGCATGTCCCCTGCATCGGCAGGCGGACTCTCAACCACTGCGCCACCAGGGAAGCCCCTGAATCCATTTTTGATGTCTGAGTGCCGACAGCTTTTAAGTCTCACCCTCCCTCTTCTTCTTCTCTGCATATCTCGTCATGCTGATAAGAAGCCCTAGTGCTCCATCCCTTGGCACCATGGGAAATTCATGCTATAAGTGGAATCCTGACCCTACTCCCTAACCACCATAAAAACCCTAAGCCAGTCTCCCTTCCCAGCCAGTCTCCTTTCCCCACTCACTCAATCTGTTTTGGATCTTAAAGCCTCCTATGTGAGAAACAAACCCTTTTATCCTCTTGCAACGTGTGTGTGTGTGTGCGTGCGCGTATGTGTGTGCGCGCACACATCATCAGTCTCAATATACAAACCAAATTTTGGGTTAAGGTCCCTCGTTTCCATGACATGACCACAACAATCACTAAGAACACATAAGACTTGAGCACCACTCTCAACCAGCTTGGCTTAACATTTCTAAGACTCCACCCACAGCAGAGCACACGTTCTTTTTATGTGTACGTGGTCCATAATAAGGCAGATTCTGGGCCATTAAGATGAGTGATAATAAATTCTAAAGGACTCAAGTCATACAGATGACATTCTCCAACCACAATGGAATTAAATTAGAAGTCAAACACAGATCTCTGGAAAACACCCAAATATTTGCAAATGAGGTAACACACTTTTAAATAACCTATGGATTAAAAAGGAAATCAAATGAGAAATTAGAAAACAAACTGAATAAAAATGAAAATACAACATGTCAAAATTGGTGGGATATTGCTAAAACAATACTTAGGAGGAAATTGATAGCACTAAGCCTACATTAGAAAAGAAGACCAAATTAATAACTTCATCTTCCACCTTAAGAAACTAGCAAAGAAAGAAATTAAATCCAAAGTAAGCATAAGAAAATGAATAATAAAAATCAGTAAAACAGGAAAACAATAGAGAATATCAATGTAACCAGAAGCCAATACATGAGAAACTCAATAAAGCTGAAAAACCTACACAGAAATCTCTTGCATTTCTATACACCAACAACAAAAGATCAGAAAGAGATTAAGGAAACAATCCCATTCACCATTGCATCAAAAATAATGAAATACCTAGGAATAAACCTACCTAAGGAGGCAAAAGACCTGTACTTGGAAAGCTAAAAGATACTGATGAAAGAAAGAAAAGATGACACAAACAGATGGAGAGATATACCATGTTCTTGGATTGGAAGAATCAACAGTGTGAAAATGACTATACTACCCAAAGCAATCTACAGGTTCAATGCAATCCCCGTCAAACTACCAATGGCATTTTTCACAGAATTGGAACAAAAAAATTTACAATTTGTACGGAAACACAAAAGACCCCGAATAGCCAAAGCAATCCTGAGAAAGAAAAACAGAGCTGGAGGAATCAGGCTCCCTGACTTCAGACTATACTACAAAGCTACAGTCATCAAAACAGTATGGTACTGGCACAAAAACAGAAATATAGATCAATGGAACAGGATAGAAAGTCCAGAGATAAACCCATGTACTTATGGTCAGCTAATCTACAACAAAGGAGGCAAGAATATACAAGAGAAAAGACAGTTTCTTCAATAAGTAGTGCTGGGAAAACTGGACAGGCACATGTAAAGAAATGAAATTAGAACACACCCTAACACCATACACAAAAATAAACTCAAAATGGATTAAAGACCTAAATATAAGGCCGGATAATATAAAACTTTTAGAGGAAAACATAGGGAGAACACTGACATAAATCACAGCAAGATCTACTTTGATCCACCTCCTAGAATAAGAAAAATAAACAAATGGGACTTAAAAGCTTTTGCACAGCAAAGGAAACCATAAATAAAACGAGAGGGCTTCCCTGGTGGCACAGTGGTTGAGAGTCCGCCTGCTGATGCAGGGGACATGGGTTCGTGCCCCGGTCCGGGAAGATCCCACATGCCGTGGAGCGGCTAGGCCCATGAGCCATGGCCGCTGAGCCTGCGCATCCGGAGCCTGTGCTCTGCAGCAGGAGAGGCCACAACAGTGAGAGGCCTGCGTACCACAAAAACAAAACAAAACAAAACAAAAAAGGGTGGAAGATCTAAATAGACATTCCTCCAGAGAAGACATACAGGTGGTTAAAAAAACATGAAAAGATGCTCAACATCACTACTTATTAGAGAAATGCAAATTAAAATTACAATGAGGTATCACCTCACACTGGTCAGAATGGCCATCATTAAAAAGTCTACAAACAATAAATGCTGTAGAGAGTGTGGGGAAAAGGGAACCATCCTACACTGTTGGTGGGAATGCAAACTGGTACAGCCACTGTGGAGAATAGAATGGAGTTTCCTTAGAAACTGAAAATAGAAGATGTGGTACACATATACAATGGAATATTACCCAGCCATAAAAAAGAACAAAATAATGCCATTTGCAGCAACATGGATACACCTACAGATTGTCATATTGAGTAAAGTAAGTCAGACATAGAAAGACAAATGTCATATGATATTGCTTATACATGGAATCTAAAAAAGGGCACAAACGAACTTATCTACAAAACCAAAATAGAGTTACAGATGTAGAAAATAAACTTATGTTTACCAGGGGGTAAGGGGGATAGGGATAAATTGGAAGATTGGGATTGACACATACACACTACTATATATAAAATAGATAACTAATAAGGACCTACTGCATAGCACAGGGAACTCTACTCAATACCCTGTAATGGCCTATATGGGGAAAGAATCTAAAAAATAGTGGATATATGTATCTGTATAACAGACTAGCTTTTCTGTACACCTGAAACTAACATAATATTGTAAATCAATTATACCCCAATAAAAATTTTTTTAAAACCCTGAAAAAGCACTAGCTAGATTGAAAAAAGAAGACGCAATTACCAGTATCACAAATGAGAGAGATGACATCAATTCTGTTTCCATAGATATTAAAAGGATTTAAAGGGCTATTACAAACATCTTTACACCAATAAATTTGATAACTTAGATGAAATGGACAAATTACTTGAAAGACACAAACCACCAAAGCTTCTCACCAAAGCTTACTTAAGAAGAAATAGATAAGCTGAATAGCCCTGTATATATGAAAAAATTTATTTTGTAGTTAAAAACCTTCCCACAGAAACAAAACTCCAGGTGCAGATGGCTTCACTGGTGAATTCCTCTAGATAAGAGAGAAATAATGCCAGTTCTATACAAACTGTTCCAGATAATTCTGATGCCCTTATCCTATGCCAAAGATATTAAAAAACCCCACAAAACCTAGAGACAAATATCCCTCATGAACAAAAATACAAAAATTCTAAACAAAATATTAGCAAATGGAATGCAACAATATATGAAAAGGATAATCTTTTTTGACTAAGTAAGTAGGATTTGTCTCAAGAATTCTTGGATGGTTCAACTTTCAACAATTAATACAACATTAACAGTTATGATACTACCAAAAACTATGAAATACTTAGGAATAAATCTGATAAAAGGTGTGAAAGACCTATATAACCTGTATTAAGCTGAGAGAAATCAAAGAAGACTAATAAATGGAGAGACATGGGTTGAAAGACCCAATGTTGTTAAAATGTCAGTTCTCCAAATTGATCTACAGATTCAATGCAATTCCAACCAAACTCCCAGGAGGTTTTTTGGGGGGTAGATATGAAAAACTGGTTCTAAAATTCATGTGGGAACACACACAAAGGACCTAGAACAGCCAAAGCAACTGTGAAAAAGAACAAAGTTGGAAGGTTAACACTACCTGATTTTAAAACATATGAAGCAACAGTGACCAAGATTGTGTGCTAATGGCATCAAGATAGAATAATAAATAAATGGAACAAAAATAAGGAGCTCAGAAACAGACCTACACATATATGAGCACCTGATTTTCAACAAAATCACAAAGGCAAATCAGTGAAGAAAGGATAATCTTTTCAACAAATGGTGCTGGAACAGTTGGATATTCATGTGTAAAAAAATAAAACTTTCGGGGGCTTCCCTGGTGGTGCAGTGGTTGAGAGTCCGCCTGCCAATGCAGGGGAAATGGGTTCGTGCCCCGGTTCAGGAAGATCCCACATGCCACGGAGCGGCTGGGCCCGTGAGCCATGGCCGCTGAGCCTGCGCGTCCGGAGCCTGTACTCCGCAACGGGAGAGGCCACAACAGTGAGAGGCCCACATACCGCAATAAATAAATAAAGAAATAAATAAAAATAAAATAAAACTTTCATCCATATTCACCATATACAAAAATCAAATTAAAATGGATTATAGTCCTGAATATAAAACCTATAAGTGTAAAACTTTTTGGAAAAAATTAAAAAAGATCTTTGTGACCTTGAGCTATGCAAAGATTTATTAAATATAACACCAAAAGCACAATACAATTTTAAAAACTGATGAATTGGAATTCACTAAAATTAAAAACTTCAAAAGCCACTCTTAAGAGAATGAGAAGACAAGCCATAACTGATACCTGGTAAAGAACTTGTATCCAGACATAAAGAATTCTAAAAATGCGATAGTAACAACATGAGCCAATTTTTTTAAACGAGCAAGGGATCTAAAGAGATACGTCACCAAAGAAAAGATATGGATGGCAAACAAGCACATGAAAAACTCTCAATATCATTAGTCATTACAAAAATATAGATTAAAACCTCAGTGAGATGCCACTACACACAGTGAAATGGCTAAAACACCAACCACACCAAGTGCGGGTGAGGATGTGGAGGAACTGGAACTCTCACACTGCTGGTGGGAATACAAAATGGTGTGAGTACTTTGGGAAACATTTTGGCAGCTTCTTACAGAGTTAAATGTATATTTACCCTATGACCCAGCCATTCCGCTTCTGGGTGTTCACCTAAGAGAAATGAAAGCAGTCCTCACAGAGACTTACCGACAAATGTTCACAGCGGCTTTCTCTAGCCTAGCCAAGAACTGGAACACCCGACTGTCCCTCTGCAGCCTGGAGTACGTGTGTGCTCCATCTTTACATTTGATGCTCAGCAACAGGGAGGAATCAATCACCAAGATGGCCAGCAACACAGATAAATCACAAGTTATGCTGAGTGAAGAAGCTCAACAAAAGAGGAGACTGCCATGTGATTCTATTCATATACAATCGTAGAAAATGCAAGCTGACTTATAGTGATGGGAAGACCACCAGTAGCTGCCTAGGGAGGGGCTGGGAGATGGCAGAGAGGCAGAGGGAAACTTCTGGAGGTGAACGATGACTCTGCTCTATTAGCGGAGATATCACCAATGTATATGCATGTCAAAATTTATCACACTCTACGTTTTCAATGTGTATGGTGTGTTGTAGTCATTTATACCTCAGCAAGCTGCTACCCTTCAGTGCCCACCTACACCTTCCCATGCAGCCCAGATCCTTACTCTGGCTTGAGTCCCAACTGGCTTGTGCCTCTGTTGTCTTTGTCACCTTGAGCATTAGTTATTCTGATCATTAGTTACTCTGCATTGTTTTGTTTCTTTCCTGATTTCCTGTCTTTCCAGAGTAGAATGCATGTTCCACCACAACGGGCCTGCTCTGTTTACTTCTTGGGCCCTCGGGAGTTCTCAGTGGCTCTTAGCTGGTGAATGAACGTGTTGGTGGTTGGGGAACGAGCATGGTCCACGTGGAGCTGGAGCAAGGACAGGCCACACGGGCTGCCGCAAGGAGAAGCCAACCTGGAGCTGGCCAGCAGGGTTGAGGTTGGGGAGGCTGCTGGGGCCTCGGGAATGCAGCTTGCATAGCTCTAGTCCTGGGCAGGGGCTGCTCCTGTGCTGTTCAGAGGTCAGAGGCCAGGAAGGGGATTGTGGCCCGGTTGTGGTAGGCAGAGGGGTGGGGGTGATTGAGACTGCCACGTGCTGGGAGATGGCTTTTCCCGGCCTGTGCTCGGATTACCTCTCTCAGTCTCCATTACACGGGGCAGACTCAGGCATGGCACCTCAGACGCCTCAACACCCGACTGGTAAATGATGGGATAGAGATTTAAACACTGACACCCTGCTGCGTGGCCTTCCCCATTTCTTGGGCTATGTCAGAGTCAAGTTTTTGAAGCTTCTATCTCACATACATCTTCCAGCAAATTGCACCATTTTGCCCACCATCTGGACCACTGGCCTGGGTCATAGCAGGTCAGAGTAAGACTGCATTGCCTCTGGTTTCAGTACTCTGGTATCTCCCCAGGCTCTAGTAGGGGCACACCATTCCCCAGCAGGTCAGTGCTATTGGCAAGAGAAACTGTGCTGGCCATGCAGGGCACGTGGTTTGAATGGGGCAAATGTGAAGTAAGGGCTGGCCTGGAGCCTCTGTATCCAACGTTCTTTTCCTACTCATCTGGTCAGCTTGGTGAAGGGAAGTGACAAATCCTGGGATGCCACAATCACCCAGAGGGGAGAAGGGAGGCAGCCATCCTGTCCTCCGCAGGCACCTCCTCTTGAGTCCATGAACATGCAGGGCTCCAGCTGCAACCAGCACTCCACCAGAATCCTTTGTGTGGCCAGGACTGCTTTTCTAAGTGGAGCCAAAAACCTCAGTTTTTATATTGATATAATTGGAAATAAATTGTATTCCTTAAAAAAAAACCCAAAACTGTATGCCAGAACAGATCACCATATGTGGGGTTTGCTTCAAAATCACCCAGGGCAAGGGCAGTGGGTGAGTGTAGAGTCTGTACTAGTCAGCTTGGGCTGCCCTTACAAATACTGCAGTTCTTTGCTCGAAGAACAAAAACTTATTTCCTCACGGTTCTGGAGTCTGGAAGTCTGAGATCAAGGTGTAGGCAAGGCTGGTTTCTCCTGAGGCCTCTCTCCTTGGCTTGTAGATGGCCATCTTCTCCCTGTGTCCTCACATGGTCATCTGTCTCTGTGTGTTGTGACCTAATCTCTTCTTATAATGACGTCAGTCACATTGGATTAAGGCCCATCCATAAAAAGACACCATTTTACCTTAATCACCTCATTAAAGACTCCATCTCTAAAAATCGTCACATTCTGAGGGGCCTAGAGTGTCAGCATATGAATTTTGTGGGGGACACAGTTCAGCCTATAACACATGGTAAAATGAGACATTAGCTGGTCATTGTAGAGTTGGCCATGGGTCCAAGGGGCTCATCATTATATTACACTCTCCAGTTAGCTGATACTTGAATGTTTCCCCCCAAACAATACAAGACTTTGTTCAAGTCACACCACACCTGTTTTGCAGGCTGCCTTGGACCACAGGCCCGACTGTATGGCCTCAACAGAGAAGGTGCTGTGCTCACTGCAGAAGCCAGCCTGGCCTGCCCCCTAATGAACCTTCAGAAGAGAAATTCATGGAGTCCTCTTGCTTGCCTTCCTTGGCCTTTGAGAGAAACAGCTCTTACCGCACATGGGAAAATCAAGAAGTCTTCGTTCCCTTTACGTGATGCGTAACCTATCATATCATAACTGGTGTGCACACTTCTCCTGTCCCCCAGCTTGGTGGGACTAGGAGTGAGGGCAGATGGAAGGCCATGCTCCCAACTCTCCTGAGGGGTGGGGAGCCTGTGCAGGGAGAGTGGGGTCTGTTTTTAGGGTCTCACTAGAGCTGTAAATAAAATACTCTCTGTTTCTGACATCATTTCTTTCCAGCAGTGTTTGGAGGACTCTGAAAATAACTGCAGAGTTTTTAAAACAGAGTATTTTAAAACTTCTCAGTGGCTGAGCTCAGAAAAAAAAAGAGGAATGGGCCTGTAATTGTCTTGTTCTCACAGGCCCTTGCTCTTCCTGTGCAGTTATGTGGTCAGTAGACATCAGAAGAAAATTATGTGTTTGTGCTCAGTTGCAACAGAGCTCTTATTCAAAGCGGGCCCCGACCCTCAATGTGAAGTCTTAGTAAAACCTGAGAGTTGGGACTGGCTTTTAAACACCCAGAATGTCAGTGCTGATGGCACCTCCAACCTTGTAAGGGTTGGATTCTTGGCCAACCTGCTTGTTTTATAGGAGGGGAAAATGAGTCAGGAGCACCCTCCCTCCCATGCCCCTGTTCTATTGTGTCATGTGCTATAAAACACAGCTTTGGAGAGGTTCTTTTGCGTTTTGTCTTTACTGGAAGTGGGAGCCACCTGGGCTGAGTGGGGTTGCTGCCATGGTCAGGAGAGGGCTGTGGGTGCGGAGCTCTGCCTGCCCCCCAGCATTCTCAGCGCTGGCCCCGGGAGGTGCACCTGGAACCACCCAAGATGGGCTCATGTGATTCTGCAATGAGGCTTCTGACCTCAGGCCTGGGGGCCCTCGTGTTGCATGTGGACTGGGGCACCTGTTGGGTCCCAGCGCCTAGCTGCACTTTGTACATGGGCGTGAAGCTGGAGCTTTATCTTGAAGGAGACTGACGGAGGAAGTGGCTGCCCTGCCTCCAGGACCAGCACCAGGTGGCTGGGGCAGCTGGGCCAAGGGAGGCCTGGCACTGAGTACCCATGGGTGGGCCCAGGGCCAAAATTAAACAGGCCATGGATTTTGATACAAAATCTGATTTGTAAATATGGGGACTCATCCAAACCAACAAGGCCAAAAAGCAGAGCAAAAGATGAGGCCCCGGAGCCTCCAGTCTACAATTTTTAGGTTTGACTGTGTGGAAACTTATCTGAGCCCTGTGCTACCAGAAAACAGTGATCTTTATAAATCCTGCCCCTTACTATGTCCCACACTCCTCCACGTGACAGGTGAGGCTTGCTGTCTGTGACCATGAGACTCATGGTGACACCTGTGCCCCTGGGACAAAGCCATTCCCTTTCTGGCTGAAGCTGCTGACAAGGAGGTTCCTTTCTCCTCTCAGAACAGACACAGCCCCGCCTCCCCACCCCCCCACCCCTCCTGCAACACCTTCCTCCTCTCATGGTTGATTAGCAGAGATTTGAGTGCTTTGTCCCGTGAAACCAGCTAGATGCCGAGAAAACCATTTCCTGTGATTTGGGCTGACTGAGACTTCTGCAGAGTGCAAACCATTCACTTGTAAATCACCCACCTGTACATCAATCACCCGTGAGTCAATCATTAAATCACTCACCTGTAAATCACCCCCTGTAAGTTAGCCACGTGCCCATCACCTACATGTAAACCAATCACCTGTAGTCAACCACCCGTAACCTATCTCCTCCCCTTGCTACTGCAACAGCTTGAATAACAACACCCCGTTCACTTGCTGGGTTTTTTTGTGTTTTTTTTTTGCCAGGTTCAAGCCTTGCAGACAGGGCTGAAGGGCTGGGATGGAGTTGTCCAATGGCCTCGTCAGGGGTGAAGTGAGCTGCCCCCACCCCAGCTGGTCAGCATGACTGGGCAAGAGTGCTCAGGTGTGCAGGCAAGCCAACCCTCTAGGTGGGTGGGCAGATGGGCTCCCGGCTCCTCAGCCCTGCTTGGCCCCTTAGGTGCTGGGCTAACTGGGCTTCTGGGGCCAGTTCTTTGCATCTCCAAATGACTGCATTTGAGATATTAAATCCTGGGTGACGAATTTAAATAAGCTTTCTCCACAATAGTCTGCTGTATTACGTTAAACTGAGAACGCTGTTTACTTCTCAAAGCTTTTCATTAAAGATTTCCCAAGTGATCCATAAACATCAATTAAGACACTGACGAGCCCTGAGGTCCAGAAGATAACCAGAATCCCAGAGAGTGGAACTGGGAATCCAGGTGGCTAGCTGATGGGTTCTGCTTCTGTTGTTGAGTCCAGAGAGATGGCAGGGACAGCAGCATGGCAGCCACCGACCGAGCTTGCAAAGACTGCTTGGCAAGCACTGTGGCCTCCCGACCCCATGACGCTCCCTTTTAGAACCTAGCTTTCAAAGGGAAAGGCGTTCCCTTTGGGTTCACACAGACTTGGCTGTGGAGCACAGCAAGGTCAGCTACTCACCAACAGGTCCGGGCCAGCAGGGACAGTGCCGTGGAGGATGGCCAGGCATGGGTGTGCCTTTCTAAGTCCTATACAGACAGCATGCAGTGACCAAGGGCTTCTGTGGAATCCCATTGGGCCAAATGCCAACACCTGAATAATTCTGACCTACCTGGCTTCCATCCCTCAGAAGGCCAACAAAAGGAACGTAGTCAAGAAACTTTTTCTGTAAAAAGTATTAACTTTGTTCATTACAAAATTGTTTCAAGATAGCAGGCTGAGCACATGCTGCAGTTCCCCCACCCACCGCCAAATTCATGCAAAAGTATACAGTGTAATAATGAAGGTCAAATTCAGAAGAGAAGCAAGCATGGAGACAGTAGGTTGTGAGGAGCCACTGAAAGATGGGGAGGAGACTCGGAGCCTCTGAAGGACACTGCAAAAGGTGGGATCAATACCAAAGTCACCAGTGCTTTGAAGCAGAGGGGCCTGGGGCTCAGGTAGTATAGAGGGACAAGAGGAGCCACCCAGCAGGATGACCCCCTTCCCACCTCCTGTTTCCTAAGGGTGAAGCAAGGAATGCCTACCTTAGTCAGCATTGGGGAAAGAGAGAGAGAGGCAGGGAGAGAGAGAAAGAGAGAGAGGGAGAAACATCACAAGAACTTACATCAGAGGAAATTGAGTTACTAGAGGAAGATGAAGATTTTAAAAAGATATGTATAGCTAAGAGATAGAGAAGTGTGTTCATTTGTGAAATACAAAGAGATGAAAAATAAAAACTGTAGATTTGAGAACAAATCATTTCTAAAGTTAGAAGCTTTTAGAAATAAAAATCGAAATATATAACTTGGAATATTAAAATAACTTCATAAATTTAAATAAAAGAAGAAAGTGAAGAAAAAATTATTCACGATTCTATTCCAAAAGACACACACTTCATCATATTGGTGAATTTTCTTCCAGACATACACACACACTAACCAAAATATTAGGATTCTATGTATAAATACATCTATTATTTTGTAAGCTTTTATAGTTAACAGCATAATATATCTTTCTATGACCTTAGACCTAATTCTGACCTAACAAGAAAAAAATTGCTGGTTAATTATAAGTAACGAAAACTGCCAGAGGATATGTGTGTATTTATGTGACCAAGAAAGAGAACACTGGGTGTCATCAAATATTCTCTAGACTTAGAAAAACTAATTCCAAAAATTTCACAGAAAGGGCACAGATCTAAATTTCTGCCTTGAGAGAGTAAGTCTTTCAAAAATAAACTCTGACCCTTTAATCATTAATTATTTTAGTGAATAATAAACCAACATAACCACAAAGAAATAAATGAGAATAAAAATAGTCCTAAGAGAGGCACAAAGCAGAGTATAGTCAGGAAACGGGGCTGAGCTGATGTTGAGGAGGGGAATTTTCTTTTATGAGAGAAGGGGAGAGAGAGGGAGACAGAGGCAGAGGGAGGAGAGAGAGAGTGTTACTTCCTGGAATAGATATAAAGTTATTGGATGATGGAGAACAAAAAACTCAGGGACTCCTGGCTCCAAGACCAGTGTTTTACCCCCAATAAACGATGGGTCAGTTTTAAAATTTTTTATTATTTTTTGTATTAAGTACAGTTGATTTACAATATTGTGTTAGTTTCAGGTACACAGCAAAGTGAGTCAGTTATATATGTATATATTTTTTTCAGATTCTTTTCCATTATAGATTATTACAAGATATTTAATATAGTTCCCTGTGCTATACAGTAAATCCTTGTTGTTTATTTTATGTATAGTAGTGTGTATCTATTAATCAATGACGGATCATTTTGTTGTTATAAAACACACAAATAGTTAGATCTGACCTAGCTGTTGTTAGCAGACGCAATGTGTCCATTGCTTGGGGTGCATGGCCAATGAACACACAAGTGCTTTTGATTAAAGCAGAAGCATTTATTAATTGTGACAAGTAGGGAGGCAGGGAGATAGCTCTCAAAGCACTGTCTCCCCGTGTGGTTGGACGGGGCGGAGGGTGGGGCAGGGTTAAGCCTGGGGGTATGCATATTCATGAAAGGGCAGACTGATCATCCCTAAGTATTGTAATGAGGCAAAGGTTACTCTAGGTTGCCAAAAACTGCAAGCAAGCAGGTGGTTGGTTGTTTGCTCACACTATGGTATCTTGTTGACTTGGAATGTACGGTAACCTTTTCGGATCATCAGGTGTTTGGAACATTCTGCCATTTAATAGTTAGTTTCTACAAAACAAAGCACACTTTGGTTTAAACCCATTGCTTCCCTACCACTGCCTAACTAACACTATAAGGCCCCTGCCACTGAGGAGTATTTGCTTTCAGTATCCCAGAGCAACCAGCAGGCCACCGAGAGCTCCCTCTCCAAAATGGAAGTCAGGAGCCACACGTGGCTATTTGCATTTAAATTAATTGAAATGCAATAATATTAAAAATTCAGATCCTCATCACACTAGCCACACTTCAAGTGCTCAAAAGCCACATGTGACTGGTGGCCACCATCTGGGACAACCCAGGGCATTTATATCATCACTGGACATTCTATTGGAACTTGCGGTTCTATAGGAGTCTTAAAACAAATTATTGTTATTTATCTGAGAACACAACTTATTAGGTTTCATCTTAAGTGTGTTCACCTCCTTTCCCCCACCCCTTGAACGGAATTCAGACTTTGTCTAATCAGCCCTCCCTGACAGTTTGAGGAGAATTCTGGCTCCAGCCCTCCTGTGTGGGGTTGTGCGCAGGTTTGAAGGGGCACCAGTTGGAGGAGGGAACAGGGGAATAAAGGGAAATGTTTTAAATCATGCATGGATTAAGTCGAATTTCCCAAACATTAGTTGTTCGGTACTTCTCTCACAATGTTTTGTTGTGTCTAAGAGATATGAATTCCTATTTTCTCTAAACCAGCTCATTTTTCTCAACATAACCTTGTTCTAAGTGGTATTAGTAGGATACAGTATAGAACATAATTTTTTGTTTTAATTGTTGTTTGTCTAATTTGTATTAAAATAAACACAGCTATTAAAATAGATATGTCCACTTTTTTGGTAGTGAAATGTGGTTTTATTAGCATATTTGGACTACCGGGGGTCCCCGTAACACACTCTGGTATGCCCTGGATTATGTTTTCAGAGAAACATAAGTGAAAAGTTTGCCTTGGTTAGAATGACTTCTGATGGATAACTTGTGCTCTGAGTATTATGTACTCCGGGGCTGAATGTGTGGACCCTACTTTATCAGGATGCTCACATCTAGCAAGTGCTCCTGGCCAGGCTGTAAAACTCTCATGTGTAGAAACTTTCCTAATCCTGGAATGCCTGATTCTCATTCCCATATGAAAACACAGAAGCTTGGAGGTTTAGGAACCCATCCCAGGTCATAAACAGCGGGTGGGACTTGGGTGTCCCTGGCCTAGAAGCACGTAGACATGCTTGCCTGAGTGTCCAGCCCTCACTAGACCCTGGCTGTTGGCAGACTGATGGTGTTGGGCTGCGATGTTACACGTCTCTGGTTGCCTCAATGTTAATCACGTGCTCAGTTTGGAAATGTCCCAACTTTGCATGGGGCTGACTATGTGGAATGATTTAGCTTCTTACTTTATCTGAGAAGCTGAATGTTGGATTTATTTTGTTTCAGTGCAAAGTTGACTTCCTGTCTTCCCATACCTCCTGCTCCACACACGCATCCACACATTCAAAATGTCAGAATCGAAAGGAGAATATAAGCCTGGATATTTTGGTGGGTTTGTGAGGAAAAAGATAGTTGTCAGGGATCAGTTCTGGGTCTGTTCACAACAAATGTCTCAAGGAGCTCTACTGACAAACCCTCACGGCATGGCAGGACGTTCTCAGCTTTAGACCTTCCCGGTGCAAGACCCATGTTATCTGTGTTCAAGCATGTTACAAAGATGTGCACTGGATGGGAAGGCCACGTGGGTCGCCATTATATCTCCATCAAATCCCCAGCTCCCAGCACATGGTAAGCACTCAAAAACCATTTCTGGGATAAATGAAAAGAGCAAGGCTCTGATTAGAGAGATTGACCAATGAGGGAGCAGTGACTAGTGAGAAAGCCTGACCAGTGAGAGAGACTGACCAGGAAGGCAAGAGCATTATGTTCCAGGCCCTTCTTCCCACTCACGCTGTGAGACTGACCCATGACTTGGCTCCCTGCATTTCCAGTTCTCAGCCACAAAATGCCCTCTACTATATCCAGGCAGGGTCTAGTCCTGTGTGCTGAGGTGGAGTCCTTGCTCTCAGGCCTGGTGGAGGCAGGCTCAGACACTTGTAGCCAACTGCAGCTTGCAGTGACCTCAAGGAATACGCCACATGGGGCCCCAGACCCAGATGATATAACTTGAAATTTAGCCCAAGATCTGAGCCACAGGAGGGGTGACAGTCCTCCTGAGGGTGGGGGACACATTTTACTTGCTGGGCCAAGAGACCGTCACATTCCCCCAGGAGACCTGAAACACAGAGCAAGGGAAAGGAAGACCAGTTCACCTGAGTGCACTGCCCGGCATGCTGGCCAGGTCACTGTGGGGTCTGGGCTCTGTCTCCTCTGGGCTCCTCAGACAAGCTTCCCTCCAGGGCCCTCAGAGCCCTGGGCAGCCAGCAGTTGCCTCTCCCTCAAGAAGGCAGCCATGGCTCCCAAGATCATGTGGGGCTCTTCTTCTCAGGGTTATTAATAGACTTTTGGATTGTCCTGGAGCTCCCTGCAAACCAAATGTTGATTGAAGGAAGAGATGTTATCTGACCAACTAATCAGACACACAATCTGGAGGAAGAGAAAATCAGCTGTTTTGCCTTGTGATGGGTATGCACTGAGCCACAGGAGCAAAGATACCACCTCGTTTTCATGATTTAAAAAAAACAACAAAAACAACAAAACTGACAAGAACAAAGAGTGTCCTTCTTACGTCTTTTTTTTTTTTTTTTTTTTTTTTTTTGCGGTACGCAGGCCTCTCACTGTTGTGGCCTATCCCGTTGCGGAGCACAGACTCTGGACGTGCAGGCTCAGCGGCCACGGCTCACGGGCCCAGCCGCTCCGCGGCACATGGGATCCTCCCAGACCAGGGCACGAACCCGTGTCCCCCGCATCGGCAGGCAGACTCTCAACCACTGCGCCACCAGGGAGGCCCCGTCTTTTTTTTTTTAATTTAAAAAAGTATAAGTTTTACTGGCATATAATTGACACGCAATTATACACATATTTAAAGTGTACAATTTAATAAGTTTGAAGTATGTATACACCTGTGAAAACATCACCACAATCAAGAGAGTGAACTTATTAGTCATTTCCAAAAGTTCCCTTGTGCTCCTTTTTAATCTTTCATTCCTCTCCCTAGCAGCCACTGATCTGCTTTTCGTCATCAAAGATTTGTTACATTTGCACTTTCCAGAGTTTTCTATACAGGGAACCAATGATACAATATAACTCTTTTTTGTCTAGCTTCTCTCACTCAACACAATTATTTTGAGAGTCATCCATACTGTTTTGTGTATAAGTACTTCGTCTCTTTTTATTTTTGAGTTGAATTCCATCATATAGGTGGACTACAATTTGTTTATGCATTTACCTGTTGATGGGCTCTTTCTAGATCTTGCCTGTTTGCAAGTAAAGCTACAGAGCCTGGAGTTCATAAATCAACCCTCAGAGAGCAGGGCCCTTCACCAGCTCTTGGGCCCCTCGTGCAGGCCCTTCTCTAACAGCTGCTGTATTCAAGGATGGCAAGACGTGCAGCAGCCAGGTATTCCCCAGGCTCAGTCTATTCCTGCTTCTCCCACGATGTGCTGCACCAGTTAATATGCCATATACCTTCTCTGTTCCATTTAGGGGCCAGGACTCAGTGAATTGTCACTGAGTCCCTGAGACAGAGACCAATGTGGAGCATGGGGTAGAAATGTACGCCAAATGCACACAGCTACTCCTTCTTCTTCTGAAAGGTACACACAACTTCTGAAAGGTACACAGACACATCTTCTGAAAGGTACACACCACTCCTGGTGACTGAATATACCCGGGGTTATACTGCTGTGTTAAAACAATAAAGAAATCAAGAGCTTCCTGAGAGTTGCTGGGGACTGGACTGAACAATGTGGTCAGCACCAGGACTATTCTCATCTCTCTAGATTCTGAAATGGGGAGGAGTAGTTGTGTACTGATTTGGCCCTCACTGGGCATTTTAAAGATTTGACCTGAATGTCTTTATACCAGACAGGACTCTCCCGTTTGCCACAGACCCCACCGCTCTGTATTGTCTTAGACCTGGTTAGGCTTCATTTATTTCTATGACCTGCATGAACCCGGTATGCGTTTGGAAGGTACTGATTCAATCCAAACCTTTTATTCTAAAGATAACAAAACAGACACAGAGGAATTAGGTGTCTGACTTAACAAAGTTCACACAGCAGCTGCATTGGTTGGAGCCCAAGTTTTCTAAATTTTATACCACTAGTGTTTTGCTGTATCTCTTAGTTGGGTATGAATGGAGGAGTCAGAGAATGCCCTGGATTGGAATGTAAAAAAGATAGAAGGATGGGGAGCTTCCAGGCATGGGAGGATGGAAGAAATTTCAACAGCCCAATTGTACACAGAGATTGCTCTGACATGCTTATGGTGAAGCTTGTCCTCAGAAAGCACTCTAGACCTGCCATTCCAGGAAGAGATACCATAGACCCACTTTTCCCTGTCCCTACCCTCTAACTACAACTAAATAACCTGAAAATAACTCAACAGACAATCATAAAAGGACTCAGAATAGTAGAAAGAGGAGGGTACACTGGTTAGGAACTTTAGCACTTGAAGAACAACATGATCCCTAGATCTTATTTTTAATCTCATATACATGCAGATCTGGGTGATGGGGACCCTACACTTGGTGAAAATGTGACTTCCTGTAATTTTACAGGAATGAAGGGTAAATACATCCTCAGTTGAAGAAAAGTTTAGAGAATTTGTTGCTAGCAGATCCACCCCAAAAGAATGATAACGGAAGATCTCCAAACATAAAGTAAATGATAACAAATGAAGGATTTAGAAAGGAAAGAACAATGGAGAGGGTAAAAATATTGATAAATATATTTTATCCATATTTATAAATATATTTATAAAATATTAATATACTTGTCCCTATGAATTTTAAGATCATATCTGATGGTTGATGCAAAGATAATAACAACAGCAATTGTGGAACTGGAAACAATTATATTCAAAAAGTAGAGAAGGTGAAAAAACCTAAGTGAAAGTAAAATTTCAATATGTGAAATGGTAAGAGTCTGATATCTGTAGGCTATGATAAATTGCTTATGTATTGGGTTGGCCAAAAAGTTCCTTCGATTTTTAAGTAAAAATAAACGACACATTTTTCTTTTTCACCAACAATTTTATTGAACAACGTATTCACCATTTTGTTCCACTACTTTCTGCCATTTTTCAGGCAACTTCATAACTCTATCTTCCCAAAACTTTTTATCTTCTTGAGCAAAGAACTTTTCCAGGTGCCTTTTACAGTCTTCCAGGGAATTGAAATTTTTTCCATTAAGAGAATTTTGTAAAGACCGAAATAAATAGAAATCTGAAGGTGCAATGTCTGGAGCAATCAGAACTTCCCAGCCAAGCTGTAACACTTTTTGCCTGGTCATCAAAGAAACATGAGATCTTGCGTTATCCTGATGGAAGATGATGCATTTTCTTTTGAGTAATTCCGGACACTTTTTGTGGAGTGCTGCTTTCAGTTGGTCTAGTTGGGAGCAGTACTTGTTGGAATTAATCGTTTGATTTTCCAGAAGGAGCTAATAATAGAAGACTTCCTTCCAATCCCACCATATACACATCACCTTCTTTGGATGAAGACCAGCCTTTGTTGTGGTTGGTTGTGGTTCATTTCACTTGCCCCACGATGCCTTCCATTCCACATTATGGTACAGTATCCACTTTTCATGGCCCGTCACAATTTGTTTTACAAACATAACGTTTTCATTATGCTTAAGTAGAGAATCACATGAGGAAATATGGTCAAGAAGGGTTTTTTTTTTTCTGAATTTATGTGGAACCCAAACATCAAAGCAATTCACACAACCAATCTCGTGCAAATGATTTTCAATGCTTGATTTGGATATTTTGAGTATGTCAGCTATCTCCCGTGTGGTATAACCTTGATTGTTCTCGATTTGATGGCTATCAACTTCAACTGGTCTACCTGACCATGGAGCATCATCCAGTGAGAAATCTCCAGCATGAAACTTCGCAAACCACTTTTGACACATTCAATCAGTCACAGCACCTTCTCCATACACTGCATAAATCTTTTTTTGCGTTTCAGTTGTGTTTTTACCTTTCTTGAAATAATACAGCATAATATGCTAAAAATGTTGCTTTTTTTCTTCCATCTTGAATATTAAAACAGCTACACAAAAATTCACCAATTTTGATGTTTCTTTTTTTTTTTTTTTTTTTCCGGTACGTGGGCCTCTCACTGTTGTGGCCTCTCCTGTTGCGGAGCACAGGCTCCAGACGCGCAGGCTCAGCGACCATGGCTCACGGGCCCAGCTGCTCCGCAGCACGCAGGATCCTCCCGTGCCGGGGCGCGAACCTGTGTCCCCTGCATCGGCAGGCGGACTGTCAACCACTGCGCCACCAGGGGAGCCCTGATGTTTCTTTTTTTTTTAATGCACACTGATATGACAGCTGTCACAATACAATCTAACAAAATTGTTTCAAATGAAGTTAAAGACAACTAAGCACTACTAGAGTCATCTTATGGAAAAAACCAAACGAAACTTTTTGCTAACACAATATATTATAGTATCTAGAAAACTACACAAAGCTCTATACTAAGAAGAGTATAAATAAAACAATATGGAATCCTAATAATATGTTTAGGAAACCCACAGGAAGCCAAGAAAAAACAAATGGAAGAATGAGAAAAAGAAGAAACAAATAGAAAACAAATAATAGAGCGGTATACTAAAGTCCTAACATATCAGTAATTACTTTGAATGTAAATGGTTTAAATAAATCAATTAAATGACAGAGACTGGCAGAGTGAATTTTGAAACAAGACCCAGATCTATACTGTCTACAAGATCTATACTGTCACTTCAAACACAATGACATGGGAAGGTAAAAAATGAACAAATAGAAAAAGATATATCATGCTAACATTAATTTTCAAAAAGCAGGAGTGACAATATTAATATTGTTACTGAACTCAGGTTTAGCTGCTCGTCACTCAAGAATCCGATACTGAGAGAGAAATGTTGGGTAAAAGGAAAGATAGCTTTATTGAGGAGGCCAGCAATCCTGGGGAAAAGGTGGGCTCATGTTCCAAAGGACCAATTCCCCACTGCCAATCAGGGGGCAAGAGATTTTAAACGGGTTTCAGGGGTGTATAGGTGGAGGGAGGGGGCTTTGTGCAGAACAGCAGTCAGCTCTGACAGTCGTCTTGAAATTGGTCATGCAGTGGTCTGATCAGCGTCATCTTGATTGTCTTAAGTACAGTTAATCTTCAACTCCAGGTTTGCTTTGTTTCCATTTCTTTGAGGTCAGTTCTTGGAATTGTGTAAGATGGAGCAGCTTATGTCATGGCTACAGCCTGGTCACCATGTAGTTAACTTCTTCCACCCGATGGGGATTTCAGTATCTGCAAAACAGCTCAAAGGATATGGCTCAGAATATTAGCTATAGCTATTGAGGGGGGACTAAATGTCCTTGACGTTGTTTAATGGCTAAAGTATTATCATTTTGTCCTATTTGACTGCTTTTCTTTGCTTCTGTATTTTTTCATTTATCTGATTAAGTTTGTTCTTTGGCTAAAGTTTTTCTATAGACAAAAGGCAGATGGAGGACATGCGGGGTGGGATCTGTCCTGCACAAGCCCCATACAGTCCTGCTCTATTACTATATCAGCTAAAGTAGGCTTGAGGAGAAAGAAAATTTCTAGGAAAAAAAGAACGATAGTACATAATGATAAAAGTATCAATCACTAATAAGACACTGAGATTCTTAATGTGTATGAACCAAACAATAGAGCTTCAAATACATGATGCAAAAACTGATAGAACTGAAAGGAGAAGAACACAAATCCACAAAAATACTGGTAATTTCAACACCCGGCTAAAGGAGTACTAGACAGAAAATTAGCAAAGATACCGAAGATGTGAATAATGTGCTCAACAAGGCCTACAGGACAACTATGGAATACTCCACCTAACAACAGCAGAATGCACACTGTCAAGTGCCCATGGAACACTCGCCAAAATAGACCATATCCAAGGCCATTAAAAATACCTCAACAAATTTAAAAGAACTGAAATCATACAGCATATGTTTTCCAGCCATAATGGGATAAAACTATAAATCAATAAAAACAAAAACAAAACAAAACACAATAGGAATATCTTCAATTCCTGGAAGTTTACAAAACTATACTCCAAAATAATCCATGTGTTAAAAAGGAAGTTTTCAAAGAAGTTTCAAAAACTCCAAAAAAAAAAACGCAGAACAAAACATAGAACTAAATAAAAATGAAAATAAAACATATCAAAATATGTGGGATGCAGTGGCAGCATTTCTGAGAGGGAAATTTATAGCACTAAAGTTTGATACTAGAAAAGAGGAAAAGTCTCAGATTAATAATCCAGAAAACTAGACTAAAAAGGGAAGAACAAAATGAACCCAAAGCAAGTAGAAGGAAGGAAATAATAAGATTAAGCAGAAATCAATGAAGTTGAAAACAGGAAAACAATAGAGAAAATAAATTTTTGGTTTAAAAGCTGATTCTTTGAAAAAAATCATAAAAATTGCCAAACTTCTAGCAAGACTGACAAAGATAAAAGAGAGAAGGCACTATATATGACAAACCCACAGCCAGCATTGTTCTCAATGGTGAAAAACTGAAACCATTTCCTCTAAGATCAGGAACAAGACAAGGCTGTACGCTCTCACCAACATTATTCAACATAGTTTTGGAAATTTTAGCCACAGCAATCAGAGAAGAAAAAGAAATAAAAGGAATCCAAATTGGAAAAGAAGAAGTGAAACTGCCACTGTTTGCAGATGACATGATACTATACATAAAGAATCCTAAAGATGCTACCAGAACACTACTAGAGCTAATCAATGAATTTGGTAAAGAAGCAGGATACAAAATTAATGCACAGAAATCTCTTGCATTCCTATACACTAATGATGAAAAATCTGTAAGAAAAATTAAGGAAACATTCTCATTTACCACTGTAACAAAAAGAATAAAATACCTAGGAATAAACCTACCTAAGGAGACAAAAGACTTGTATGCAGAAAACTATAAGACACTGATGAAAGAAATTAAAGATGATACAAACAGATGGAGAGATAAATCATGTTCTTGGATTGGAAGAATCAACATTGTGAAAATGACTATACTACCCAAAGCAACCTACATATTCAATGCAATCCCTATCAAACTACCACTGGTATTTTTCGCAGAACTAGAACAAAAAGCTTCACAATTTGTATGGAAACACAAAAGACCCTGAATAGCCAAAGCAATATTGAGAAAGAAAAACTGAACTGGAGGAATCAGGCTCCCGGACTTCAGACTCTACTACAAAGTTACAGTAATCAAGATAATATGGTACTGGCACAAAAACAGAAATATAGATGAATGGAACAGGATAGAAAGCTCAGAGATAAACCCACGCACATATGGTCACCTTATCTTTGATACAAGAATATACAATGGAGAAAAGGCAGCCTCTTCAATAAGTGTTGCTGGGAAAATTGGACAGCTACATGTAAAAGAATAAAATTAGAACACTCCCTAACACCATACACAAAAATAAACTCAAAAATGGATTAAAGACCTAAATGTAAGGCCAGACACTATCAAACTCTTAGAGGAAAACACAGGCAGAACGCTCTATGACATAAATCATAGCAAGATCCTTTATGACCCACCTCCTAGAGAAATGGAAATAAAAACAAAAATAAATAAATGGGACCTAATGAAACTTAAAAGCTTTTGCACAACAAAGGAAACCATAAACAAGACAGAAAGACAATTCTCAGAATGGGAGAAAATATTTGCAAATGAAGCAACTGACAAGGGATTAATCTCCAAAATTTACAAGCAGCTCATGCAGCTCAATATCAAAAAAACAAACAACCCAATCCAAAAATGGGCAGAAGACCTAAATAGACATTTTTCCAAAGAAGATATACAGATAACCAACAAACAAATGAAAGGATGCTCAACATCACTAATCATTAGAGAAATGCAAATCAAAACTACAATGAGGTATATATGCCCACCAACAGTGCAAGAGTGTTCCCTTTTCTCTACCAAACGTAAAATAAATAGCTAGTGGGAAGCAGCCACATAGCACAGGGAGATCAGCTAGGTGGTTTGTGACCAGTTAGAGGGGTGGGATAGGGAGGGTGGGAGGGAGGGAGACGCAAGAGGGAAGAGATATGGGAACATATGAACTGATTCACTTTGTTATAAAGCAGAAACTAACACACCCTTGTAAAGCAATTATACTCCAATAAAGATGTTTAAAAAAAAACTGCAATGAGGTATCACCTCACACCGGTCAGAATGCCCATCATCAAAAAATCTACAAAAAAAAATGCTGGAGAGGGTGTGGAGAAAAGGGAACGCTCTTGCACTGTTTTTGGGAATGTAAATTGATACAGCCACTATGGAGAACAATACGGAGGTTCCTTAAAAAACTAAAAATAGAACTACCATACGACCCAACAATCCCACTACTGGGCATATACCCTGAGAAAACCATAAGTGAAAAAGAGTCATGTGCCACAATGTTCATTACAGCACTATTTACAATAGCCGGGACATGGAAGCAACCTAAATGTCCAATGACAGATGAATGGATAAAGAAGATGTGGCACATATATATACAATGGAATATTACTCAGCCTTAAAAAGAAACGAAATTGAGTTATTTGTAGTGAGATGGATGGACCTAGAGTCTGTCATACAGAGTGAAGTAAGTCAGAAAGAGAAAAACAAATACCATATGCTAACACATATATATATGGAATCTAAAAAAAAAAAGGTTCTGAAAAACCTAGGGGCAGGACAGGAATAAAGATGCAGACATAGAGAATGGACTTGAAGACACAGGCAGGGGGATGGGTAATCTGGGACAAAGTGAGAGAATGGCATGGACATATATACGCTACCAAATATAAAATAGATAGCTAGTGGGGAGCAGCCACATAGCACAGGGAGGTCAGCTCGGTCTTTGTGACCACCTAGAGGGGTGGGATAGGGAGGGTGGGAGGGAGACGCAAGAGGGAGGAGATGTGGGATATATGTGTATGTATAGCTGATTCACTTTGTTGTTAAGCAGAAACTAACACACCATTGTAAAGCAATTATACCCCAATAAAGATGTTAAAAAAATAAATAAATAAAAGAGAGAGAAGGCACTAATTACCAATATCAGAAATGAAAAAAGGATATCACTATAGATCTTGCAACAAGTGAAAAGATAATAAAGAAATACTACAAACAACTTTGTGCTAATGAACTGGACAACTTTAAAGAAATGGACCAATTTAACCACAAACTACCAAAACTCAACCAAGATGAAAAAGTTAACCAGAATGATCTTATAACCATTAAAAAAAATTGTTTCCTAAAAGGAAATCCACAGGCTTATATGGCTTCATGGAGAATTTTAGCAAGCACTTAAAGAAGGATTAACACCAATTTCACACATTTCTTTTAGAAAATAAAAGAAAGGAGGAAACACTTCTCAACTCATTTTATGAGGCCAATATCATCTTGATAATGAAACTGAAGACAGTACAAAAACTCAAAAAACTACAGACCAATATCTGTAATGAACTTAGATATAAATCCTAAATCTGACAATGTAAAGAAAGCATTATATACCATGACAAAGTAGGGTTTATTCCAGTTATGCAAGGCTAGTTCAACAGTTGAAAATCAGTTGTTGGAATCCAGCACATCAACAGGTTAAAGAAGAAAATGTATATGATCATATCAATAGATGCAGAAAAAGCATTTGACAAAACCCATCACCCATTCATGATAAAAACCCTCAGCTAGTTGGGAGTAGAGGGGAACTCCCTCAATCTGATAAGTATCTGTAAAAAGCCTACAGCTAACATTACTCTTACGGATAAAAGAAAAAATGTCTTCCCCTTAAGAATGGGGACAAGGCAAGTCTGTCCACTCTCATCACTCATTCCACATAGCACTGGAAGTTGTACTGACTACAGTAAGGCAAGAAAAATAAATAAAAGGCTTATGGATTGGAAAGGAAGGAATAAAACTCTTCCTGTTTGAAGATGGCATGATTGACTATGTAGAAAATTCCAAGGAATCTACAAAAGAAACTTTGAGAACTAATAATTGAGTTCAGCAAGGTCATGGACACAGAGCAATACAAAAAAATAATAAAAATTTCTATATACTAACAATGAATATGTAGAAACTGAAATAGTAAGCACAATACCCTTTAAAATCACTCCAAAGAAAATTAAGCACTTAGGCTTAAACTAAGAATACAAGTGTATTTGTTTATTTTGTAAACACAACAAGTTTACTAAATAAATAAATACAGAGACATACTGTGTTTATGGACTGTGAGTCTGAAGATATATGTTCATTCTCCACAAATTGATTGACACGTGTCATGCAACTTCCTATCAAGAGCTCTGCTAAGTTTTTGGAGACAAAGATAAGCTTATTCTAACACTTATATAAACTTTCTTCAAAAAAACCTAAAAATGGAACTATCATATGATCCAGCAATTCCACTTCTGGATACATATCCAAACAAAATAAAAACACTGATTTGAAAATATACATGCACCTCAATGTACATAGCAGCATTATTTACAATAGCCAAGACATAGAAGCAACATAAGTGTCCATCAACAGATGAATGGATAAAGAAGATGTGGTATATATATACAATGGAATATTACTCAGCCATAAAGAGAATGAAATTTTGCCATTTGCAACAACATGGATTGACCTAGAGGGTATTATGCTTAGTGAATTAAGTCAGAGAGGGAAAGACAAATACTGTATGTTATCACTTTAAATGTGGAATCTAAAAAAGAAAACAAATGAATGAATATAACAAAACAGAAGCAGATTCATAGATATAGAGAACAAACTAATGGTTACCAGTGGGGAGAGAGAATAGAGGAGGAGCAAGACAGGGATAGTGGATTAAGAGGTAAAAACTAATGTGTATAAAATAAATAGGCTACAAGGATATATTATATAGCACAGGGAATATGGCCAATATTTTATAGTAACTATAAATGGAGTATAATCTTTTTAAAAAACATATATAAAAGCATAAGCCCTAGAATTGCTAAAACAAATTTGACCAAGATGAATAAAGTGGAATGAGGAATTAGATATTTATACAGTTTCAAATTACCTCCTCCACAAAGTACTTATTATTACAAAGGTGAAAAGGAGAGGCCTGGAAGACATTTCCTTAATCAAGCAATCATCCTCAGTAATTGGACAAGCAAAAATAATGTGCCACCTAAGAGGAAGCAGTGAAGAGAACACATACTCCAAATGTGCTTCACTTCTGTGAATTTCTGTAAAGATGCACAACCTGAATTGAATCATGGAGAAACAGTGGACAAACCAAATCAAGAAACAGCTGACAAATAACTGACTGTATTCTTCAGAGGCGTCAAGGGCATGAAAGGCACAGACAGAGGCCTGTTCCAGATGGAAGGAGACCAAAAGGATGTGGCAACAAAATACAAAATGTGATTCTGACACTGATCCTTTTGCTGTAAGGGGCATTATGGAACAATTGGCAAAACTTGAATGGAGTCAGATGATTAGATGGTCGTGGTATAACAATGTGAATTTACTGACTCAGATTGTTGTTTTGCATAATGTAAGAAAATATCTTTATTTGTAGGAAACATGCATTAAAGTATTCAGTGTTAATGAGGTATCAGGTTGGCAACTTATTCTTAAATGGTTCAGGAAAAACATTTATATTCTGCTTCTAATTTTTCTGTAAGTTTCTGGGTGTTTCAAAATAAAAACTATTTTAAAAAGGCAATCTATATAAATAATGGCACATCCATACAATCCGATGAGATGTAGTCATTGAAATGATACTGTTGAAGAATACTGGTATAAAGAAATGGTCAATGAAACCAATTTGTAATAGTATGTTGCTATTTCTATTTTTAAATTTAATTTAATTTTAAATTTAATTATTATTTTATATTGGGGTATAACAATTGGGATTGATTAACAATATTGTGTTATTTTCAGGTGTACAGGAAAGTGGTTCAGTTATACATATACATATATCCACTTTTTTTCAGATCCTTTTCCCATATAGGTTATTAGAGAATATTGAATAGAGTTTGCTGTGCTATACAGTAGGTGCTTGTTGATTATTTTATTCATAATAGTGTGTATATGTTAATCCCAACCTCCTAATTCATCCTCCTCAAAATGGGTTAGGTCTTTAATCTATTTTGAGCTTATTTTTATGTATGGTGTTAAAGAATGATCTAATTTCATTTTTTTTACATGTAGCTGTCCAGTTTTCCCAGCACCATTTGTTGAAGAGGCTGTCTTTCCACCATAATATAGTCTTGCCTCCTTTGTTGTAGAGTAATTGACCATAGTTGCATGGATTTATCTCTGGATTTTCTATCCTGTTCCATTGATCTATATTTCTTTTTTTGTGCCAGTGCCATACTGGTTTAATGACTGTGGCTTTGTAGTATAGTCTAAAGTCAGAGAGCCTGATTCCAGCTCCATTTTATTTCTCAAGATTGCTTTGGCTATTCATGGTCGTTTGTGTTTCCATTCAAATTGCAAAATTTTTTGTTCTTATCTGTGAAAAATGCCATTGGTAATTTGATAGGGATTGCATTGAATCTGTAGATTGCTATGGACAGCATAGTCATTTTCACAGTATTGATTCTTCCAATCTAAGAATATGGTATATCTCTCCATTTGTGCCATCTTTTATTTCTTTCATCAGTATCTTATAGATTTATGAGTATAGGTCTTTTGCCTCCATGGTTAGGTTTATTCCTAGGTATTTTATTCTTTTTGATG
The DNA here is from genome assembly GCF_059928025.1 of Delphinapterus leucas. Taxonomy (NCBI): domain Eukaryota; kingdom Metazoa; phylum Chordata; class Mammalia; order Artiodactyla; family Monodontidae; genus Delphinapterus; species Delphinapterus leucas. Next base: position 35,497,285 of record NC_143134.1, read on the forward strand.
CAATGGTAAATGGGATTGTTTCCTTGATTTCTCTTTCTGATCTTTCATTGTTAATGTATAGGAATGCAAGAGATTTCTGTGTATTAATTTTGTATCCTGCAACTTTACCAAATTCATTGATGAGCTCTAATAGTTTTCTGGTAGCAACTTTAGGGTTTTCTATGTATAGTATCACGTCATCTGCAAACAGTGACAGTTTTACTTCTTTGCCAGTTTGGATTCCTTTTATTTCTTTTCATCTCTGATTACCAAGGCTAGGGCTCCCAAAACTATGTTTTTTTATAAGCGGCAAGAGTGGACATCCTTATCTTGTTCCTGATCTTAGGGGAAATGCTTTCCACTTTTTACCATTGACACTGATGTCGGCTGTGGGTTTGTCACATATGGCTCTTATTATGTTGAGGTAGGTTCCCTCTATGCCCACTTTCTCCAGTGTTTTCATCATAAATCGGTGTTGAATTTTGATGCAGCTTTTTCTGCATCTGTTAAAATGATCATATGGTTTTCTTCAATTTGTTGATGTGGTGTATCACACTGATTGATTTGTGGATATTGAAAAATCCTTGCATCCTTGGGATAAATCCCACTTGATCATGGTGTATGATCCTTTTAATGTGTTGCTGGATTTGGCTTGCTAGTATTTTGTTGAGGATTTTTGCATCTATGTTGGTCAGTGATATTGGCCTGTAATTTTCTTTTTTTGTGGTATCTTTGTCTGGTTTTGATATCAGGGTGATGGTGGCCTTGTAGAATGAGCTTGCGAGTGTTCCTTCCTCTGCAATTTTTGGGAATAATTTCAGAAGTATAGGTATCAATTCTTCTCTAAATGTATGATGGAATTTGCCTGTGAAGCCATCTGGTCCTGGTCTTTTGTTTGTTGGAAGATTTTTTAAAAATTATTTTTATTTATTTATTTTTGGCTGCATTGGGTCTTCTTTGCTGTGTGCAGGCTTTCTCTAGTTGTGGTGAGAGGGGGCTACTCTTCATTGTGGTGGCTTCTCTTGTTGTGGAGCATGAGCTCTAGGCACATGGGCTTCAGTAGTTGCAGCACGTGGGCTCAGTAGCTGTGGCTCGCAAGCTCTAGAGTGCAGGCTCAGTAGTTGTGGCACAGAGGCTTAGTTGCTCTGTGGCACCGGGGATCTTCCTGGACCAGGGCTTGAACCCGTGTCCCCTGCATTGGCAGGTGGATTCTTAACTACTGCACCACCAGGGAAATACCTGTTGGAAGATTTTTAATCACAGTTTCAATTTCAATATTTTTGATTGGTCTGTTCATATTTTCTATTTCTCCCTGGTTGAGTCTTGGAAGGTTGTACCTTTCTAAGAATTTGTCCGTTTCTTCTAGGTTGTCCATTTTATTGGTGTATCGTTGCCTACAAAAATCTCTTGATGTAGATCTCTTATGATCCATTGTATTTCTGTGGTGTCCATTATAACTTCTCCTTTTTATTTCTAATTTTGTTAATTTGAGTCCTCTCCCTATTTTCTTGATGAGTCTGGCTAAGGGTTTATCAATTTTGTTTATCTTATCAAAGAACATGCTTTTAGTTTCATTGATCTTTTCTATTGTTTTCTTTGTCTCTATTTATTTCTGTTTTGATCGTTATGATTTCTTTCCTTCTACTAACTTTGGGTTTTGTTTTTTCTTCTTTCTCTAGTTCCTTTAGATATAAGGTTAGGTATTTTATTTGAGGTTTTTCTTGTTTCTTGAGGTAGGATTGTATTGCTATAAGCTTCCCTCTTAAAACTGCTTTTGCCACATCCCATAGGTTTTGGATCATCATGTTTTTGTTTTCATTTAACTCTAGGTATTTTTTTATTTCCTCTTTGCTTCTTCAGTGATCCATTGGTCATTTAGTAACACATTGTTTAGCCTCCATGTGTTTGTGTTTTTTACAGATTATTTTTCCTGTCATTGATTTCTAATCTCATAGTGTTGTGGTCAGAAAAGATGCTTGATGTGATTTCAGTTTTCTTAAGTTTACTGAGGCTTGATCATACCCAGGATATGATCAATCCTGGAGAATGTTCTGTGTGCACTTGAGAAGAAAGAGTATTCTGCTGCTTTCAGATGGAATGTCTTATAAATATTAATTAAGTCTATCTGGTCTAATGTGTCATTTAAGGCTTGTGTTTCCTTATTAATTTTCTAGCTGGGAAATCTGTCCATTGGTGTAAGTGGGGTGTTAAAGTCCCCCACTATTATTGTGTCACTGTCAATTTCCCATTTTATAGATGTTAGCATTTGCCTTATATATTGAGCTGCTCCTATGTTGGGTGCATATGTACTTACAATTGTTATATCTTCTTCTTGGATTGATCCCTTGATCATTATGTAGTGTCCTTCCTTGTCTCTTGTAACACTCTTTATGTTAAAGTTTACTTTTTCTCATATAAGTATTGTTACTCCAGCTTTCTTTTGATTTCCATTTGCATGGAATATCTTTATCCATCCCCTCACTTTCAGTCTGTATGTGTCCCTAGGTCTGAAGTGGGTCTCTTGTAGACAGCATATATGTGGGTCTTGTTTTTGTATCCATTCAGCCAGTCTATGTCTTTTGGTTGGAGCATTTAATCCATTTACATTTAAGGTAATTATTGATATGTATGTTCCTATTATCATTTTCTTAATTGTTTTGGGTTTGTTTTGGTAGGTCTTTTCTTCCCCCTTCCTCTTTTATTCTCTTCTCTTGTGGTTTGATGACCATTTTTAGTCTTGTGTTTGGGTTGCTTTTCCTTTTTTGTGTGTATCTATTTTAGTTTTTGGGTCTTCAGTTCCCTTGAGGTTTTCTTTTTTTTGAGTTTTTATTTATTTTCATTTTAAAATATTTTTTAGCATCTTCATTGGAGTAAAATTGTTTTACAGGATCATACACCATGATCAAGTGGGGTTTATTCCAGGAATGCAAGGATTCTTCAATATACACAAATCAATCAATGTGATAAACCATATTAACAAATTGAAGGAGAAAAAACATATGATCATCTCAATAGATGCAGAGAAAGCTTTCGACAAAATTCAACACCCATTTATGATAAAAACCCTGCAGAAAGTAGGCATAGAGGGACATTTCCTCAACATAATAAAGGCCATATATGACAAACCCACAGCCAACATCATCCTCAATGGTGAAAAACTGAAACCATTTCCACTAAGATCAGGAACAAGACAAGGTTGCTCACTCTCACCACTCTTATTCAATATAGTTTTGGATGTTTTAGCCACAGCAATCAGAGAAGAAAAGGAAATAAAATGAATACAAATCAGAAAGGAAGAAGTAAAGCTGTCACTGTTTGCAAATGACATGATAAAATACATAGAGAATCCTAAAGATGCTACCAGACAACTACTAGAGCTAATCAATGAATTTGGTAAAGTAGCAGGATACAAAATTAATGCACAGAAATCTCTGGCATTCCTATACACTAATGATGAAAAATCTGAAAGTGAAATCAAGAAAACACTCCCATTTACCATTGCAACAAAAAGAATAAAATATCTAGGAATAAACCTACCTAAGGAGACAAAAGACCTGTATGCAGAAAATTATAAGACACTTATGAAAGAAATGAAAGATGATACAAATAGATCGAGAGATATACCATGTTTTTGGATTAGAAGAATCAACATTGTGAAAATGACTCTACTACCCAAAGCAATCTACAGATTCAATGCAATCTCTATCAAACTACCAATGGCATTTTTCCCAGAACTAGAACAAAAAATTTCACAATTTGTATGGAAACACAAAAGACCCCGAATAGCCAAAGCAATCTTGAGAATGAAAAATGGAGCTGGAGGAATCAGGCTCCCTGACTTCAGACTATACTACAAAGCTACAGTAAGCAAGACAGTATGGTAGTGGCACAAATACAGAAATATAGATCAATGGAACAGGATAGAAAGCCCAGAGATAAACCCACGTACATATGATCACCTTATCTTTGATAAAGGAGGCAAGATTATAAGTGGAGAAAAGACAGCCTCTTCAATAAGTGGTGCTGGGAAAACTGGACAGGTACATGTAAAAGTATGAGATTAGATCACTCCCTAACACCATACACAAAAATAAGCTCAAAATGGATTAAAGACCTAAATGTAAGGCCAGAAACTATCAAACTCTTAGAGGAAAACACAGGCAGAATCACAGCAAGATCCTTTTTGACCCACCTCCTAGAGAAATGGAAATAAAAACAAAAATAAACAAATGGGACCTAATGAAACTTCAAAGCTTTTGCACAGCAAAGGAAACCATAAACAAGACCAAACGACAACCCTCAGAATGGGAGAAAATATTTGCTAATGAAGCAGCTGACAAAGGATTAATCTACAAGATTTATAAGCAGCTCATGCATCTTGATAACAAAAAACAAACAACCCAATCCAAAAATGGGCATAAGACCTAAATAGACATTTCTCCAAAGAAGATATACAGACTGCCAACAAACACATGAAAGAATACTCAACATCATTAATCATTAGAGAAATGCAAATCAAAACTACAATGAGATATCATCTCACACCAGTCAGAATGGCCATCATCAAAATATCTAGAAACAATAAATGCTGGAGAGGGTGTGGTGAAAAGGGAACACTCTTGCACTATTGGTGGGAATGTAAATTGATACAGCCACTATGGAGAACAGAATGAAGGTTCCTTACAAAATTAAAAATAGAACTACCATACGTCCCATGAAGTTTTGATATAGCAGTCTATATATGTACAAGGTGGTTTTAAGTTGTTAGTCTCTTCCCACCTAGAGGAGTTCCTTTAGCATTTGTTGCAAAGCTGGTCTGGTGGTGCTGAATTCTCTTAGCTTTTGCTTGTCTGTAAAGTTTTTGATTTCTCCATCAAATCTGAAGGAGAGCCTTGCTGGGTAGAGTATTCTCGGTTGTAGGTTCTTCCCTTTCATCACTTTAAATATATCATGCCACTCACTACTGGCTTGCAGAGTTTCAGCTAAGAAATCAGCTAATAACTTTATGGGAGTTCCCTTGTATGTTATTTGTCATTTTTCCCTTGTTGCTTTTAATATTTTTTCTTTGTCTTTAATTTTTGTCAGTTTGATTGCTATGTGTCTCAGCATGTCCCTCCTTGGGCTTATCCTGTACTGGACTCTCTGCACTTCCTGGACTTGGGTGACTGTTTTCTTTCCCATGTTAGGGAAGTTTTCAGCTATTATCTCTTCAAATATTTTCTCATGTCCTTTCTCTGTCTTCTGCTTCTGGGACCCCAATAATGTGAATGTTGGTGTGTTTAACGTTGTCCCAGAGGTCTGTTAGGCTGTCTTCACTTCTTTTCATTCTTTTTTCTTTATTCTTTTCCATGGCAGTGATTTCCACCATTCTGTCTTCTAGGTCACTTGCCTGTTCTTCTACCTTGGTTATTCTGTTATTGATTTCTTTTAGTGTATTTTTCATTTCACTTATTATATTTTTCATCTCTGTTTGTTTGTTCTTTAGTTCTTATAGGTCTTTGTTAAACATTTCTTGCATCTTCTTGACCCTTGCCTACATTCTTTTTCTGAGATCTTGGATCATCTTCACTATCATTATTCTGAATTCTTTTTCTGAAAGGTTGCCTATCTCCATTTAGTTGTTTTTCTGGCGTTTTATCTTGTTCCTTCATCTGGAACAAAATCCTCTGCCTTTTCATTTTGGTTATCTTTCTGTGATTGTTGTTTTCATTCCATAGGCTGCAGGATTGTAGCTCTTCTTGCTTCTGCTGTCTGGCAGATGAGGCTATCTAAGAGGCTTGTGCATGCTTCCTGATGGGAGGGACTGGTGGTAGGTAGAGCTGGGTCTTTTTGCTCTGGTGGGCAGGGCTGGGCTCAGTAAATCTGCTTGTCTGCTGATGGGTGGAGCTGTGTTCCCTTCTTGCTGGTTGTTTGGCCTGAGGTGACCCAGCAGTGGAGCCTACAGGCTGATTGGTGGGGCTAATGGCAGCTTTTGGGAGGGCTCACGCCAGTGAGTATTTCCCACAACTGCTGTTGCCAGTGTCTTTGTCCCCACAGTGAGCCACAGCCATCCCCTGCCTCTACAGGAGACACACCAACACTAGCAAGTTGGTCTGGTTCAGTCCCCTATGGGGTCACTACTCCTTTCCCTTGAGTCCTGGTGTGCATAAGACTTTGTGTGTGCCCTCCAAGAGTGAAGCCTCTGTTTTCCCCAGTCCTATGGAAGTCCTGCAATCAAATCCCGCTGGCCTTCAAAGTCAGATTCTCTGGGGATTTCTCCTCCTGCTGCTGGACCTCCAGGATGGGAAGCCTGACGTGGGGCTCAGGATCTCCACTCCAGTGGGAGAACTTCTGTGGTATAATTGTTCTCCAGTTTTTGGTTGCAAAATGGAGAACAATTATATTATGGGATTTGATTTTATTACCTTTGTGCCCCTCCTATGGTCTCATTGAGGCTTCTCCTTTGTCTTTGGATGTGGGGTATTTTTTTGGTGGGTTCCAGCAACTTCCTGTTGATGGTTGTTCAGCAGTTAGTTGTGATTCCAGTGCTCATGTCCTTCTACTCTACCATCTTGAACCAGTCTTGAGACTCCACTCTTAAATAAAGCGTACACAATCTCACATGCTCTGGGACCCAGAGCAGAGGCAGCAATTTGAAAGGAGCCTGGGTCAGATCAACCTGCTTATCTTGGAGAGCCTCCCTGAGAGGCAGGAGGTAACTAGAGCTCACCCTGGGGACATAGACACCGGCAGCAGCCAATGTTGGGAGCTCCTTCTACCATGAGAACACTGGTGCTGGAAAGCACCATTTTGGAATTCTACCTCTAGCTTATTAGTGCCTATTGACACCAGTAATGGGATGCCTCAGGCCAAGCAACTAGCCAGGAGGAAACACAGCCCCACCCACCAGTAAGCCTGCTGCTTTAAACACACTGGGCTCGTCACCACCCCAGGACCTTGTCCACCAGAGGGTCCAATATTTGACCCCAACACCAGTGTCACCACACTAGCCCTGGACAACCAGAGCCTTATAGCCAGACACCATGGGACATGGCTCTGCCCACCAATCAATGGGCAGTAGCCCTATGACCAGACGTACACACCACTGGGCTGTCACTAGTTTGGAATCCCCTGGGTCCCAGACCTGCCAATCAGCAAATGGGCACCAGCTCCAGGACACCCAGCCTCACAGCCTGCTGTATCAAGATCCAGCCCACCCACCAGCAGGTTAGCACCAGCAGGTTAGCACCAGCTGGGAACACCTGGGACCTGGCCCTGCTCACCAGCAAGCCAACATCAACTCTGGGACAACTTGAGCCCCTCAGCTAGGGGTCCTCCTGTGCCATGATACACTGGTGCAGAGAAGGGAAGTGACCTGGCACTGCCATGACCCTCTAGGGGTGCTGTGGGACCAAGTAGGCTGAGAAATGCCCAAGCTGCAGTCTGTAGTCAGACTGTCCCACTTCCCCCATGCACTGTATAATAATATCACTTTCTACCTGTGCAGTGAGCAGAGCAAAGGTAAGTGGCATGGTTTCCGGGAACCTGGCTGGTCTCCCCTCACCCAGCCAACAGTGGTCAGCCCTGGTTACTGGGCACTTGTTTGCATTGGGGACAGAATACTACTCTACGGGGTTCCATGTGGTCAGTTGTGGTCCAGAGGACTGACAATCAGAAGCTGAGAAGTGAGGCTCTTTGGAGATAAGGAGACTGGTTTATTGGAATGAAAATGCCTCCTCAGTAGTTTCTGGAACAATGGTAAGCTGCTCTGCTGGTAATGTTTAAAAACCTGAGATATATGTCAGGAGATTTTGTGTTTTCCTGAGAGACCCTGGTATGTACTGCTGTGGTGGGTTTTTACAGTGAAAAGTAGACACAGATAAGGAGAGGAAAAGAGCTCTCCAAAAGTGTCTTCCATTTGGTTATTTATTGCCCACAGGACACTGGCAATTGGAGGAAGAGCTGCCAAGCCCTTCAGAGACAAGGTGGGCTGGTCATGGCCACCGACGTGTCTCCCTAGCTGGTCCTGAAGCAGATGTGGGCTGCCCTGCTTGTGATGTTTGAAAGCTTGAGACATGGGCCAGGTGTCTGTGGGTTTCCCTGGGAGTTCCTGGAATGTACTGCTGTGGTGGTTTTTATAATAAAGCTTTGAAATGGTTTTAAAAAAAAGGAAAAGAGCTTCCCAGAAGGGGATCTGTCCAGGGTGAAGCCTATGGGAAAGGCATGGAGAAGATTGGACCAGTGACATAAGCCACTGATGCTCTCATGTCCCTTGTGGTGGGGGGCAGTCCTTCCACATTATAAACCCTCTCTCTGGCTGCACTGAATGAAAATCTGAGCTGGTCTTCACTTTTGCACACTGTAGAATTTCTTAAAGAAGGGCGGAAAGGCCAGACTCCTAAACTTTCCCAGGTGACTGAAGAAAATCCTGATTAGAAGCACCACAGGACAATGGAGAGCAACCTGGGAAGAAAATAACAGACAGTTTGAATGACAATGCTGATCTTCAGAAAGGCCCAGAACTACTCACCCAAGAAATTTCAAGATGGAATCAGAGAGTGCTGGAGAAGAGAGTAGAAAGAAAGGCTGGAGCTCTCAAATGCCCAAATGCAACAGGCCATGAGAGATGATTTGAGCCAAAGTCCCTGGGCCAGAATATGCTAAAGATGGTCACTTTGCTTGACCTGGTTAGAGATCACATGGATGATGGTAACTTGGAAAAGAGAGAGGAGGGAAGCAGAAAATGATGATCATCCCGTCTGTCTGTCAGAAGTCCATCAGAACTTGAAGTCCATCCATGAAGATGGTAATCTAAATGCCCCCTTTGAATGTCCACATGGGGAAAACAAACTCTCCTGAGAATTGTTGGAAGAAATTCAGAGGATTAAAGATCTGACAGGAGAAATAACAAGCCCCCAAACCGAGGAAGCATATTTGCATTTTGAAAATTCACGACTTGAAAGTGAGATTCAGAAGCTCCAGCTGAAACTTCAAATAAGGCCTGAATTACATGAAGAACATGACATACAAATGGAGAAAAGAAGCATCTGAAAGGAAACACACTATTTAGAAATTGGGAAGAAACTTCTCAAAGTGTCCAGGAGCCGGAACTCCACCTGTCAGAACTGCAACCTGTACAAGAAGATGGCTGAAGACATGGACAGAAAATTGGAGAGAACCACGTCCTTCTGTCAAAAGGAGATCCTCTTGTAAGAGAAGGAAGTTCAGGAAAGCTGGATGGCAGCTCTGTCAATGGAGAGAAAGGTCCAGTGGCTGGGGGAAGAAAATGTTCACCACAGGCAAACACTGGCTAAAGTCAAGTCTAAGTTCCATCCTGTCCCAAGTGGGCCTTGTGCTCAAACTGCAGCCTTCAGAGGCCCAGAAGTATTATACCAGGGGCTCCACTGCGTCCTGAAGTTTCCCAGGAGACAGGGGACTCATGCTGGGAGGGCTCTGCGGCCCGGGGTCACCTGCAGGTTTGACTCAGCTTCACAGCAGCTAGGAGGACACCTACAGCCTCAGCAGAGCATCTGCCTGTGTTTTCTCCCCTAAGGTCATTTCCATTTCTCTATTTTGAGTTTAGTACTTATTACATAATTGATGCTACATAATTCTTATTGAACTTTGATAGAGCATTGTAAGATAGTATTTTTTACATAAAGATTTGTTTAATAGAATTCTTATTATTCCAGGTCATGAGATACTGTAGAATTACATAGTATATGCATTGCTTTTAAATTTTAGTACAGATTCCCTAATATTGCAATCTTCAGCAACGTTTGACATGGATAGAGAAATTTAAAACAATACATTTTATTTTATTATGTTATAAGCTATCTTTAGAATTCTCTCTATATACATTTACCTTATAAAATATTTATTTTAAAAAGAAAGTCAAAAGAGAAATGGGGAATTCCCTGGCGGTCCAGTGGTTAGGACTCTGCCCTTTCACAGCTGGGCCACAGGTTTATCCCCAGTGGGGGAACTGAGAAGATCCCAAAAACCAAATGGCACGGCCAAAACAAAACAAAACAAAAGAGAAATGTAACAAAACACCCCATAAATCTGCACAATGTTGTTATTATATTAACACTTATTCATAGATTAATTTGTAAGATTTGGTATTTTACAATCATTTGTTTCTTACCTTATATTTGTTTTATTTTTGTTATTTATTTAAGGTATTATTTGTGTATTTGTAAATATTACCCAGTCAGAAAAACAGTTTTCCATAGATGACAATTTCAGACACACACGCACACGCACGCACACGCACACACACACACACACATGCACAATGCAGATGCAAGCACTTTAGTTGTTTATGTCTGTATATGAGGAAAATGTAAAATTAAAGACAGCTAAACTTTGAAAAAATTTTAGATAAGTATATAATAGAGGAAGAAATAATTGCATACATGCTATTCATATATACCAAAAAGATCCCTAAATATATACACACCAAAGGAGAATTGTCAGATGTATTAAACAGGATTCCAACAAAAGCACTTCATTCAAATGATGCAGAAAAAGAGACAGTGATGGAGACACAGGTTCCCCACTGTCGACAGGGATAAGGAAATGGACAAGGGATACTGAGGCGCCCAGACACTAGCAATGCGGAAGCTGTTCCCACCTTGACTGGAGGGAGGGGGAGGAGGAGATGTCATCTGATACCATTGAGAAGCTGTCCAGGGTCCCAGAAACCCTACCTTACCCTCTCTCCTCCTACCCTCCCATCTACTGCTGGAGCACTGGGCAGCTGCCCGGAGAGGTGAGGAGGTGGGAGGGGGACAGATGATATATGTTCATATAATCCCTTCTGTGGAAGGAATGGAATATGAGGGGCAGGATTGGGTGAGGGGCCTTACAGGGGTATGTATGGGAGCCCTGGGGGTTAAACCTGGTGTGGTTGTCATGAAGATGGAGAAGAGACAGATTCAGGAGAGTTTGGGTGGTTGTGGGTGCAGAGAAGAGGAATGAAGTAGGGCTCAGCAGATTCTAGGAACCTTGTATATTTATTGTTAGGCACTCCTTTAAATAAGCCTTAGTAAATTCTCCACAGGAACCTTGGAAAGTCACCAAGACATGCCACCTCCTGTGGATATGGACTAGCTGGTGGTGTAAGGAATGTCCATGTGGGTATGCACTGGTTTCCACTATAGCTGAAGCCCTCATGGCCATGTGGCTTCATGACCACTCAGTTCTCCTCTGAGGGGCTCCTACAACAGAGGTTCCATGTGCAAGATGGGAAAGCCCAAGTGCAGTGAGAATTCCCAGTGTGAGGCATTTACAGCCTGTGTTGAATCTCTATGATTGTACTCTTAGGCATACCAAAGTGAATTAGAACTTTAGCCCACAGAGCTCACAGCCAGTGAAGGAAAAAGTCTTGTGAACTAGAAATGCTCATGAATATGGGAGCTACACTCATATCTGGGACTGTGTCTGTCTCTCTAACTGTCCCTGCTGGATGTGAGGTGGGGGGAGGTTCAGGGAAGTCTCCCTGGAGGAGATGGCCCTGATTTGAACTTAAGGATGAGAGTGAGTCATCTACAATGCTCTTCCAACCTTGGGGACATGACAATGACTTGGAAACCTTGTTACAATCAGATGCAGATTTATCAGGTCTAGCGTGGGTCTGAGACCTTGCATTGCCCCAGGGAATTCCTATTCTGAGACCAGATCTAGACTACCCAGGATTTTTAGATGATTATGGTGTAGGAGTGGGGTGAAAATAAAGAAGGCAGGGATATTTCTGGCAGAAGTCACAGCATAGCCAAAGACACAAGATCACAAACAACGTGGTCAGGGGTGGGCAGTGGTTAATTTGTGTAATTATCATCTAAAGCCCGGGACTAAGGTGGGAGGGCAGAAGAGTAGCATCTATGGGGCTTTGACTACCAAGAAGTTCCTGTCCTTCCAGCTTTCCTTAGGTTGACCCCTGGGCAAGCCAGAGGAGACTGGAGAAAAGAAGGGTGACCCAAGGCATACACTCTCCTGGCTCCTTCCTGACAATGTCACTTTGAGCTGATTCTGTGGGATTAAGCACATGCTCCTTTTCAAGGCTAAGTCTATATTGTGCGTCACTGGGGTTCCCCTGTTCCTTCAGGCATGGTGGTGTAAAAGGCTAAAATGCTCCTAGCCCCAGGCTAATTCTTGTGTTAGTTCTTATTTATGCTATAAAATAAACCAACAAAACCTGTTAGCATAAAACAACACAAGTTGATTATTTACAGTTCTGGAGGACAGAAATCTAAACTCATCTCACTGGGTAAAGTTTAGGTGTCAGCAAAGCTGTTCCCTTCTGGGGTTCCTTCCAGCTTTTCCAGCTCCTAGAGGCTGCCTGTATTCCCTGTCTGGAGCCCCTTCATCCATCATCAAGGCCAGAAACACAGCAACTTCTCTTCTCTCTGCTTCTTTCATCACATCTCCTTCCCTGATCTTCCTGCCTACCTCATAAATATATTTGTGATCACTTTGAGCTCACACAGATAACCCAGGATAATATCCTCATTGCAAAGTTCTTTCTTTAACTTAATCATGTCTGCAAATCTCTTTTGCCATGTAAAATGAAATATTCAGAGATTCTGAGGATCATAATGTGTACATATTTGGGGGTGCATTATTCTCTTTACCACACACAGCCTTATGCATTGCAATTCCCTTCTACCCACATGTTTGTAAGCATCCCTAGGGTTATATGCTACCTCAAAGTAACCTATTTCTAGCATCATCTTGTTCCTTGACCATTTGTGTCATACTTGACATTTATTTCAATAGTGGATTGAGAAGGTAAACTTACTTAATATTTAACAATCATCTTCCCAAGGAAATAAACTCATTATAGTAGTGTACTGATAATTAGAGGTACCCTATGGAAATATCCAAAATATGAATGGGTACCATGGTCTTTTCCAGAAATGAAACTGTCTGATAAGATAAAAGCAAGAATGTCATATCTGCACAAAGTAACATACTTTTCAATTATTCTGTGAAGGTGTTGATGTAATGCAAGATAACTATGATTAACACATTAAGGGATTTGATGGAAAAAAGAAGCAACATGCAAAACCAGATTGGCAATGTAAACAAAAGATGAAAATTCTAAGAAATAAGAAATGCTAGAGATTAAAAAGACTTTAACAGAAATGAAGAATTCTTCCTTTTGATGGGCTCATTGTAAACTGGAAATAGCTGGGGAAGTTTTCTCTGTGCTGCAAGATATGTCAATAGAAACTTTTAGAACTAAATATCAAACAGAAAAAAGACTGAAAAAAATGGAAAAGCATAGGTGAGTACTGTTGGACTATTATAAAAATTGTAATATATGTGTGATTTTAGTACCAGAAGGAGAAAAAACAGAAAAAAGGAACAGAAGAATTATTTGAAGAAATAATAACTGAGATTATCCCCAAATTAGTGTCAGACACCCAAGCTCAGACCAGGGAGTTCAGAGAATACTAAGAAAAATAAATGCCTAAATAAATAAACAAATTTAAAAAGAAAATTTCTCCTGGATATGATATATTCAAACTATAGAAAATCAAGGTTAGGATCCTCTGAGACCAAAGGCAGTGGTTTGGACTTTTATTCACTCAATGGCCATTGTCCCTCCTCTGGCTCAGCACAACATGACTGGGAAAACTCACAGCCACTGACTTTTCCCTGGGGAGAAAAAGAGAAGACATTTGTCCTATGTTTAGAATTTTTAAGGGTTGTTTAAGGCTTGGTTTCTATCTTATATATCTCAGAGTGCTAAAGGGACCAGGTGTAACCTAGATGTCTGAGGACTGACGAGAAAACAACAACAGATTTGGACAGTTTACTAATGCTCCAGACCACCTGTAGTTCAGGGAGAAAACACCAGAGGAAGCAAAAGAGTATGATCTTCTGAAAAAAGAAACTGACAAATCTCTACCCTGGCTGACTGGTGAAGGTCTTTCCAATATGAAGCCAGTATAGGGACTGGGACAGGTGATTGTTTAATACACTGACAATAACACAGAGTGTCAAGAAACATAAAGAAATGGGGCAACATGGTCCAAACAAAATTACAGAATTAATCTCCAATAACTGATACTAAAGAAATGAGGTACATGTATTTCTTGACAAAAAAAAAATCACAATAACCATCATAAAAATGCTCAACAAGTTCAGGGAAAGTGTGCATGAAAAAAAATCAAGTATTAAAAAAAAGAAGAGGGCTTCCCTGGTGGCGCAGTGGTTGAGAGTCCGCCTGCCGATGCGGGTTCGTGCCCCAGTCCGGGAGGATCCCACATGCCGCGGAGCGGCTGGGCCCGTGAGCCATGGCCGCTGAGCCTGCGCGTCTGGAGCCCGTGCTCCGTGGCGGGAGAGGCCACAGCAGTGAGAGGCCCACGTACTACAAAAAAAAAAAAAAAGAAGACATTGAAAATAATTTTAGCTGAAAAAATATCATAAACTAAAAAAATTCACTAGAGGGGTCCAACAAGATACTTGATTAAGCAGAAGGAAGAATAAGTGAGCTCAAAGAGAGGTCATTTGAAATTATCCAATCAGAGAAGAGAAAAGGGAATTTAAAAGTGAAAAAAATCGAGGCATTTATGAAACACCATCAAGCCTACATTATATGCATGATGGGAGTTCCAGAAGGAGAAAAGAGAAAGAATGGGGCAGAAAACTCATTTAAAGAAATAATGGCTTCAAACCCTCCCAGTCTGAGGAAAGAAATGGACATTCAGATTCTAGAAGCCCAAATGTCTCTAATGTGAATGAGCCAAAGAAGTCACAATTAGACACCTCATAATCAGTGTGTCAAAAGGCAAAGAAAAAGAGAGTTTGGAAACAAAAAGAGAAAAGTGATTGTCATATATTAGGGAATTCTCTTAAGACTATCAGCATATTTCTCAGGAGAAACTTTACAGGCCAGAAGAGAGTGAGATGATATATCAGAGTGCTGAAAGGAAAACTGCCAAAAAAGAATATTGTATCTAGAAAATGTATCCTTCAAAAATGAAGGAGAAAAAAAATAAGATAAAGCTGAGGGAGGTCAATATGAGTAGACTCGCCTTACAAGAAAAACTAGAGGGAGTTATTCAAGTTGATATGAAAAGATGCTAATGTACCAATGTTAATTTCTTAGTTTTGATAAATGCATCATGGTAATTTAAGATGTCAATATTAAGGGAAACTGGATGAAGGGCATATGGGAACTCTGTACTAGCTTTACAACTTTTCTAAAATTATCCCAAAATAAAATGTTTATTTTAAAAAAATGCTAAACCACAGCACAAAACATATGATAATATAAAGCTCAGTGGTAAAGTTAGATATGTAGAGACATACAGAATATGGTAATTCTGTAATTTTAGTGCACAAATAAGTGTTGATTCTGTATAAAAGTTAGACAAAAGTGTAAATAATATCTATAACTAAAACAGTTAAATAGACAACAATATAAAATGATAATTTGTGACATCAATAACAAAGTGTAGGGAGAAAGAAATAAAAGTAAAGTTTTTACATGTGATTGGATTTAAGTTATTAGCTTAAAATATTTTGCTATAACTACTAGGTATTTTATGTAAGCATCATGATAAACACACAGAAAATGAGAAAGGAATCAAAACATGTTATTTATTACAAAAAGTTAACAAAACACAAAAGAAGACTTCAAAAGAGGATAATGAGTCCAGAAAAGCTATAAGACCCACATAAATATAGTCAAGTGACCATTGACAAAAGAGAAATAGCAATACAATGGAGGAAAGGTACTCTTTCAACAAGTGTTGCTGGTAAAACTGGACATCCACATGCAAAAATATGAATCTAGACAGAATTTACACCTTTCACTCAAAATGATTCACAAAGTGCAAAGTGTAAAACTCAAAG
Source organism: Delphinapterus leucas (assembly GCF_059928025.1). NCBI lineage: Eukaryota > Metazoa > Chordata > Mammalia > Artiodactyla > Monodontidae > Delphinapterus > Delphinapterus leucas. The sequence continues at coordinate 35,513,113 of NC_143134.1, forward strand.
CTATATTACTCCTAAAAGATAATACAGTAAAAAACCTAGGCGAACATGGATTTGGTGATAAATTTTTAGATAGAACACCAAAGGTACAATCTATGAAAGAAATAACTGATATGACGAACTTCATTATAATGAAAAAATTCTGCCTTGTGAAAGACAAAGGCAAGAGAATGAGAAGACAAGCCATAGCCTGGGGGAAATTATTTGCAAAAGACACATTTGTTATAGGATTGATATCCAAAATATAAAACGACCTCTTAAAACTCAAGGTAAAAACATAACCCTATTAAAAAATGGTCCAAAGGCCTTAACATGCATCTCACAAAAGCACCTATTCAGCGGCAAATAAACATATTAAAAGATGATCCACATCACCTGTCCTCAAGGAAACATAAATTAAAACAATAGTGAGAAACAACTATGCACCAATTAGAATTGAGAGAGCACCAAATGTTGGTGAGGATGTGGAGCAACATAAATCCTCATTCATGCCTGGTGGGAAAGCAAAATGATTCAGCCACTTTTGAAGACAACATGGTGATTTGTTACAATACTAAACATACTCTTATTATACCATTCAGCAATGGAACTCCTTGGTATTTCCCCAAATGCGTAGAAAACTTACATCCACACAGAAACCAGCACAAGGATGTTTACAGTAGTTTTATTCATAACTTGTAAAACTTGGAAGCAAATAAGGTGGCCTTCAGGAGGTGAATGGTTAAATAAACTGTGGTACATCCAGGCAATGTAATATAATTTAACACTAAAAGAAATGAGATATCATGCTATGAAAAGAGATGGAGGAAAGCTAAGTTCATATTGCTCAATGAAAGAAACTAATTTGAAGAGGCTACATAATGTATAATTCCAATTATATGACATACAGTATGCAGGAATGGGTGAAGGAGAAGGATGAATAGGTGGAGCACACAGAATTTTTATAGCATTGAAAACAACTGTGTGATACCTTAATGATGGATACATGTCATTATGCATTTGTCTAAATCTGTGAAATGTACATCAAGAGAGAACGCTAAGGTAAACTACTGACTTTGGTCAATAATGAATGTTGATGTAGGTTAATCAATTTTAACAAAAGTACCACTCTGTGGAGGATGTTGATATTGGGGGAAGCTCTGCATGTGCAGTGGCAATAGGTATATGGAAATCTCTTTCTCTTCTCATAAATTTTGCTGTGAACCCCAAATTGCTCTGACAACATGAAGGCAATTTAAAAAAGGTACAGGACAGAGAGAAACCATGAACAAAATGGCAATATTAAATCATTTCCTAACTTTTTAAAAACATCTTTATTGGAGTATAATTGCTTTACAATGGTGTGTTAATTTCTGCTTTACAACAAAGTGAAACAGTTATACATATACATATGTTCCCATATCTCTTCCCTCTTACATCTCCCTCCCTCCTACCCCCCATATCCCACCTTTCTAGGTGGTCACAAAGCACCTAGCTGATCTCCCTGTGCCATGCGGCTGCTTCCCACTAGCTATCCACCCTACTTTGGTAGTGTATATATGTCCATGACACTCTCTCACTTTGTCACAGCTTACCCTTCCTCCTCCCTATATCCTCAAGTCCATGCTCTAGTAGGTCTGTGTCTTTATTCCCATCCTACCCCTAGGCTCTTCATGACATTTTTTCCCCTTAGATTCCATATATATGTGTTAGCATACGATATTTGTTTTTCTCCTTCTGACTTACTTCACCCTGTATGACAGACACAAGGTCCATCCACTTCACTACAAATAACCCAATTTCATTTCTTTTTATGGCTGAATAATATTCCATTGTATATATGTGCCACGTCTTCTTTATCCATTCATCTGTTGATGGACACTTAGGTTGCTTCCATGTCCTGGCTATTGTAAACAGAGCTGCAATGAACATTGTGGTACATGACTCTTTTTGAAATATGGTTTTCTCAGGGTATATGCCCAGTAGTGGGATTGCTGGGTCGTATGGTAGTTCTATTTTTAGTTTTTAGTTTAGTTTTTTTTTTTTTTGCGGTACACAGGCCTCTCACGGTTGTGGCTTCTCGCGTTGCGGAGCACAAGCTCCGGACGCGCTGGCTCAGCGGCCATAGCTCACGGGCCCAGATGCGCCGCGGCATGTGGGATCTTCCCCGACCAGGGCATGAACCCGTGTCCCCTGCCTCGGCAGACAGACTCTCAACCGCTGCGCCACAAGGGAAGCCCTATTTTTGGTTTTTTAAAGAACCTCCATACAGTTCTCCATAGAGGCTGTATCAATTTACATTCCCACCAACAGTGCAAGAGTGTTCCCTTTTCACCCCACCCTATCCAGCATTTATTGTTACTAGATTTTTTTGATGATGGCCATTCTGAGTGGTGTGAGATGATATCTCACTTTACTTTTGATTTGCATTTCTCTAATGATTAATGATGTTGAGCATTCTTTCATGTGTTTGTTGGCATGTATATCTGTATATATCATGTGTTTGTTGGCATGTATATCTGTATATCTTCTTTGGAGAAATGTCTATTTAGGTCTTCTGCACAATTAAGGATTGGGTTCTTTGTTTTTTTGTTATTGAGCTGCATGAGCTGCTTATAAAATATGGAAATTAATCCTTTGTCAGTAGCTTCATTTGCAAATATTTTCTCCCATTCTGAGGGTTGTCTTTTGGTCTTTTTTATGGTTTCCTTTGCTGTGCAAAAGCTTTTAAGTTTCATTAGGTCCCATTTGTTTATTTTTGTTTTTATTTCCATTTCTCTAGGAGGTGGGTCAAAAAGGATCTTGCTGTGATATATGTCATAGAGTGTTCTGCCTATGTTTTCCTCTAAGAGTTTGATAGTGTCTGGCCTTACATTTAGGTCTTTAATCCATTTTGAGTTTATTTTTGTGTGTGGTGCTAGGAAGTGTTCTAATTTCATACTTTTACATGTACCTCTCCAGTTTTCTCAGCACCACTTATTGAAGAGGCTGTCTTTTCTCCACTTATATTCTTGCCTCCTTTATCAAAGATAAGGTGACCATATGTACGTGGGTTTATCTCTGGGCTTTCTATCCTGTTCCATTGATCTATATTTCTGTTTTTGTGCCAGTACCATACTGTCTTGATTACTGTAGCTTTGTAGTATAGTCTGAAGTCAGGGAGCCTGATTCCTCCAGCTCCATTTTTCGTTCTCAAGATTGCTTTGGCTATTCAGGGTCTTTTGTGTTTCCATACAAACTGTGAAATTTTTTGTTCTAGTTCTGTAAAAAATGCCAGTGGTAGTTTGATAGCGATTGCATTGAATCTGTAGATTGCTTTGGGTAGTAGAGTCATTTTCACAATGTTTATTCTTCTAATCCAAGAACATAGTATATCTCTCCATGTATTTGTATCATCTTTCATTTCTTTCATAAGTGTCTCATAATTTTCTTCATACAGGTCTTTTGTCTCCTTAGGTAGGTTTATTCCTAGATATTTTATTCTTTTTGTTATAATGGTAAATGGGCGTGTTTTCTTAATTTCACTTTCAGATTTTTCATCATTAGTGTATAAGAATGCCAGAGATTTCTGTGCATTAATTTTGTACCTGCTACTTTACCAAATTCATTGATTAGCTCTAGTAGTTTTCTGGTAGTATCTTTAGGATTCTCTATGTACAGTATCATGTCATCTGCAAACAATGACAGCTTTACTTCTTCTTTTCTGATTTGGATTCCTTTTATTTCTTTTTCTTCTCTGATTGCTGTGGCTAGAACTTCCAAAACTATGTTGAATAAGAGTGCTGAAGGGCTTCCCTGGTGGCTCAGTGGTTGAGAGTCCGCCTGCCGATGCAGGGGACACGGGTTCGTGACCCGGTCCAGGAAGATCCCACATGCCGCAGAGCGGCTAGGCCCATGAGCCATGGCCGCTGGGCCTGCGCGTCCAGAGCCTGTGCTCCACAACGGGAGAGGCCACAACAGTGAGAGGCCCGCATACCGCAAAAAAAAAAAAAAAAAAAAAAAAAGAGTGCTGAGAGTGGGCAACCTTGTCTTGTTCCTGATCTTAGAGGAAATGGTTTCAGTTTTTCACCATTGAGGACAATGTTGGCTGTGGGTTTGTCATATATGGCCTTTATTATGTTGAGGAAAGTTCCCTCTATGCCTACTTTCTGCAGGGTTTTTATCATAAATGGGTATTGAATTTTGCCTCCTGGTTATCTAGTAGTGTATTGTTTAGCCTCCATGTGTTTGTATTTTTTACAGATCTTTTCCTGTAATTGATATCTAATCTCATAGTGTTGTGGTCGGAGAAGATACTTGATATGATTTCAGTTTTCTTAAATTTACCAAGGCTTGATTTGTGACCCAAGATATGATCTATCCTGGAGAATGTTCCATGAGCACTTGAGAAAAATGTGTATTCTGTTGTTTTTGCATGGAATGCCCTATAAATATCAATTAAGTCCATCTTGTTTAATGTATCATTTAAAGCTTGTGTTTCCTTATTTATTTTCATTTTGGATGATCTGTCCATTGGTTAAAGTGGGGTGTTAAAGTCCCCTAGTATGATTGTGCTACTGTCAATTTCCCCTTTTATGGCTGTTAATATTTGCCTTATGTATTGAGGTGCTCCTATGTTGGGTGCATAAATATTTACAATTGTTTTATCTTCTTCTTTGATCTTTCCCTTGATCATTATGTAGTGTCCTTCTTTGTCTCTTGTAATAGTCTTTATTTTAAAGTCTATTTTGTCTGATATGGGAATTGCTACTCCAGCTTTCTTTTGGTTTCCATTTGTGTGGAATATCTTTTTCCATCCCCTCACTTTTAGTCTGTATGTGTCCCTAGGTCTGAAGTGGGTCTCTTGTAGAAAGCACATATAAGGGTCTTGTTTTTGTATCCATTCAGCCAGCCTGTGTCTTTTGGTGGGAGCATTTAATCCATTTACATTTAAGGTAATTATCGATATGTATGTTCCTATTCCCATTTACTTAATTGTTTTGGGTTCGTTACTGTAGGTGTTTTCCTTCTCTTGTGTTTCTTGCCTAGAGAAGTTCCTTTACCATGTGTTGTAAAGCTGGTTTGGTGGTGCTGAACTCTCTCAGCTTTTGCTTATCTGTAAAGGTTTTAATTTCTCCATCAAATCTGAATGAGATCCTTGCTGGGTAGAGTAATCTTGGTTGCAGGTTTTTCTCCTTCATCACTTTAAATATGTCCTGCCAGTCCCTTCTGGCTTGCAGAGTTTCCGCTGAAAGATCAGCTGTTAACCTTATGGGGATTCCCTTGCGTGTTATTTGTTGTTTTTCCCTTGCTGCTTTTAATGTGCTTTCTTTGTATTTAATTTTTGATAGTTTGATTAATATGTGTCTTGGTGTGTTTCTCCTGGGATTTATCCTGTATAGGACTCTCTGTGCTTCCTGGACTTGATTAACTATTTCCTTTCTCATATTAGGGACGTTTTCAACTATAATCTCTTCAAATATTTTCTCAGTCCCTTTCTTTTTCTCTTCTTCTTCTGCGACCTCTGTAATTTGAATGTTGGTGCATTTAATGTTGTCCCAGAGGTCTCTGAGACTGTCCTCAGGTGTTTTCATTCTTTTTTCTTTATTCTGCTCTGCAGTAATTATTTCCACTATTTTATCTTCCAGGTCACTTATCCGTTTTCTGCCTCAGTTATTCTCCTATTGATCCGTTCTAGAGGTTTTTTTTGTTTTGTTTTGTTTTGCAATACACAGTCCTCTCACTTTTGTGGCTTCTCTCGTTGCAGAACACAGGCTGTGGTCACGCAGGCACAGTGGCCATGGCTCACGGGCCCAGCTGCTCTGCAGCATGCGGGATCCTCCCAGACCGGGGCTTGTGTCCCCTGCATCGGCTGGTGGACTCTCAACCACTGCACCACCAGGGAAGCCCTAGAGTATTTTTTATTTCATTTATTGTTGTTCATCATTGCTTGTTTCCTCTTTATTTCTTCTAGGTCCTTGGTAAATATTTCTTGCATTTTCTCTATTCTATTTCCAAGATTTTGGATCATCTTTTCTATCATTATTCTGAATTCTTTTTCAGGTAGACTGCCTATTTCCTCTTCATTTGTTAGGTCTGGTGGGTTTTTACCTTGCTCCTTCATCTGCTGTGTTTTTCTGTCTTCTCATTTTGCTTAACTTACTGTGTTTGGGGTCTCCTTTTCGCAGGTTGCAGGTTCATAGTTCCTGTTGTTTTTGGTGTCTGTCCCCAGTGGCTAATGTTGGTTCAGTGGGTTGTGTAGGTTTCCTGGTGGAGGGGACTAGTGCCTGTGTTCTGGTGGATGTGTCTGGATCTTATCTTTTTCGTGGGCAGTTCCGCATCTGGTGGTGTGTTTTGGTGTATCTGTAGCCTTATTATGATTTTACACAGCCTCTCTGCTCATGGATGGGTCTGTGTTCCTGTCTTGCTAGTTGTTTGGCATAGGGTGTCCAGCACTGTATCTTGCTGGTCGTTGAGTGCAGCTGGGTCTTGGCATTTAGATGGAGATCTCTGGGAGATTTTTGCCATTTGATATTACGTGGAGTTGGGAGGTCTCTTGTGGACCAGTGTTTGAAGTGGGCTCTCCCACCTCAGAAGCACAGCACTGACTCCTGGCTAGAGCCCCAAGAGCCTTTCATCCACACGGTGTTCTTTAGGAATTCTGGGGTATATTGTTCTTTGTTTTCTTTCTTTCAGGTATTTTTTTTCCCTTACTCAGTTGCAGTGAAATTTCTAGGAATGAAGCAGTAGGCAGGTGAATGGTCTCCAATTCAAAGCCAGGCATTTGTCAAGCTCTTGCTAGTTCTCGTTTTCCTGGTTTCCCTGGAGGGAGAACCAGGAGTTGGTGCCAGGCTCCATCCCTACTGCTTCCCCATGCAGACCTGTGCACACACATCCTCTCACTGCCTCTGCTTTTGGAGGGGCAGCCTGCAACACAAAAGGGGTGTGTGGATGTGGGTGTGTGGGATGTTTTCCAGGGCCACCAGCTGGTCCCAGCTGGCCACCCCCACCGTACACACACCCTTTTGGGCACTGAGCCCCCTCTCAGTTGAGCACCACCCCGGGGGGGGGGGGCTTGCCCCCGGCGCAGTCTCACATTGCCACTGCCAAGCACTGCTGCTGCCGCTGCAGGAGGAAAATTTGGAAAGACACTGGGGGCAGTACTCGGTCTAGAGCATCCCCGCACTCCATTTCCTATCTTAATTATTTAAATTTAAATAGACTAAACTCCCTAATCAAAAGACATAGTGGTCAATTGTGTAAACAACAATAACAAAATACAGAACTAAATAAAATCAAGACTCAAGTTTGTACTGTCTATAAGAGACTCACTTAGATTTAATGACACACACAAAAATGAAAGTCATAGAATGGAAAACAGATATTCTAGGCAAATGGTAACCCAAAAGAGCAAAAATGGTTATACTTATATCAGACAAAATAGTCTCTAAATTTAAAAAGTATCCAAAGAGAAAAAGAAGGACACTATACAACAATAAAAGAATTAATTTGCCTATATATATATGTAACAGTAACAAATATATTTGTACTTATTTCTACCAATTTGTACTTACATTTGTACCAATACCAGAGCATCCAAATATATGAAACAAACATTGACAGGGTGGAGGGAGAAATATTGACCAAAACAATAAAATAGAGGATTTCAATAACCCACTTTCAATAATGAAAAGAACACCTAGACAGATCAATGAGGAAACAGAGGAACTGAACAATACATATCACATGAACCTAATGGACACATGCATGACATGCACTAAACACCAGCAGGATACATATTTTTCTCAAGTGCACACAAAACATTCTCCAGGATAGATCAGATGTTAGGTCATAAAAGAAAATTAAGAAGATTAAAATCTAACCATGTATATTTTCTGACCACAGTGGAATAATAGAAATCAATAGCAGAAGAAAAGCTGGAGAGTTCAAAAATAGGAGGAAATTAAACAAATTACCTTGAAAATATAGTGGGTCAAAGAAGAAATTAAATGGGAAATTAAATGAGAAAATGGAAAATATCTTAAGACAAATGAAAACACAATATACCAAAACTTCTGATATACAAAAATCAGTTTTAGGAAGGAATTTTATAGTGATAAATACATACATTTAAAAAGAATAAAGATCTCAAATAAACAATGTAAATTTATACCTCAAGGAAATACAAATAGAAGAACAAAGTAAGCTCAAATTTAGGAAAGGAAGAAAATGATGATAACTAGAGCAGAAATACACAAAATAGAGAATAGAAAAAATAAATGAAATGAAGACTTGGTTTTTTGAAAGATCAATAAAAATGACAGCCATCTAGCTAGACTAAGAAAAAAGAAAAGACCCAAATAAATAAAATCAGAAATGGAAGACAGAGACTACAAATGATGACACAGAAATAAAAAGAATCATAGGAGACTACTGCGAACAACTAAACACTGACAAATTGAATAACCTAGAAAAATGGATAAATTCCTAGAAACATACAACTTAAGAAAAAGGAAGCATGAAAATAGAAAATTAGAACACATCTATAATGAGTAACAAAATTGAATCAGTTATCAATAACCTCTGAACAAAGAAAAGCCTATGTCCAGATGGCTTTTTTGGTAAATTCCACCAAATATTTAAAGAAGAATTAATACCAGGGTGGAGAACTTCAAGATGGCAGAGGAGTAAGACGTGGAGACTACCTTCCTCCCCACAAATACATCAAAAATACATATACATGTGAAAGAGCCCCTACAGAACACCTACTGAACGCTGGCAGAAGACCTCAGATTTCCCAAAAGGCTAGAAACTCCCCACGTACCTGGATAGGGCAAAAGAGAAAACAAAAACCAGAGACAAAAGAATAGGGATGGGACCTGCCTCTCTGGGAGGGAGCTGTGAAGGAGGAAAAGTTTCCAAACACTAGGAAGCCCTTTCACTGGCGGAGATGGGAGGTGGCAGGGGGGAAGCTTCAGAGTCATGGAGGAGAGCGCAGCAACAGGGATGCAAATGGCAAAGTGGAGAGATTCCTGCACAGAAGTTCGGTGCTGACCAGCACTTACCAGGCCGAGAGGCTTGTCTGCTCACCCGCCGGGATGGATGGGGGCTGGGAACTGAGGCTCCGGCTTTGGAGGTCAGATCCCAGGGAGAGGAGTGGGGTTGGCTGCGTGAACACAGCCTGAAGGGGGCTAGTGTGCCACAGCTAGCTGGGAGGGAGTCTGGGAAAGTCTGGAACTGCTTAAGAGGCAAGAGACCACTGTTTCAGGGTGTGCGAGGAGAGGAGATTCAAAGCACCACCTAAATGAGCTCCAGAGAAGGGCGTGAGCCACTGCTATCAGTGCAGACACCAGGGACAGGCATGAAATGCTAAGGCAGCTGCTTCAGCCAACAAGAAGCCTGCGTGCAAGCACAGGTCACTATCCACACCTTCCCTCCCAGGAGCCTGTGCAGCCCGCCACTGCCAGGGTGTCCTTGATCCAGGGAAAACTTCCTCAGGAGAACACATGGCACGCCTCAGGCTGTTGCAATGTCACACTGACCTCTGCCGCCACAGGCTCGCCCCGCACTCCTTACCCCTCTCTCCCCCCGGCCTGAGAGAGCAGAGCCCCCAAATCAGCTGCACCTTTAACCCTATCTTGTCTGAGCAAAGAACAGACGCCCTCAGGTGACCTACACACAGAGGTGGGGCCAGAACCAAAGCTGAGCCCCAGGAGCTGTGCGAACAAAGAAGAGAAAGGGAAATCTCTCCCAGCAGCCTCAGGAGCAGCAGATTAAATCTTCACAATCAACTTGATGTATGCTGCAACTGTGGAATACCTGAATAGACAACGAATCATCCCAAAATTGAGGCGGCGGACTTTGGGAGCAACTGTAGACTTGGGGTTTGCTTTCTGCATCTTATTTGTTTCTGGTTTTATGTTTATCTTAGTTTAGTATTTATTATCATTGGTAGATTTGTTTATGGATTTGGTTGCTCTCTTCCTCCTTTTTAAAAAAATATATAGATATATATATTATTTTTTCCTTTATCTCTTTTTGTGAGTGTGTATGTGTCTGTTTCTTTGTGTGATTTTGTCTCAATAACTTTGCTTTTACCATTTGTCTTAGGGTTCTTAGGGTTTTTTTTTTTTTTTTGTGGTACACGGGCCTCTCACTGTTACAGCCTCTCCCGTTGCAGAGCACAGGCTGTGGACGCACAAGCTCAGCAGCCATGGCTCACGGGCCCAGCCGCTCCACGGCTTGTGGGATCTTCCCAGACCGGGGCACGAACCCGTGTCCCCTGCATCGGCAGGCAGACTCTCAACCACTGCACCACCAGGGAAGCCCCTGTTTTGTTTTTTAGTATAGTTTTTAGGACTTGTTATCATTGGTGGGTTTGGGTTTTGGTTTGGTTGCTCTCTTCTTTCTTTCTTTCTTTATCTTATTACTTTTTATTTTCTTATATTTAACAATTATTTTATTTTAATAACTTTCTCTTCTTTACCTTTCTTTCTTTTTTTCCTACTTTTTCCACTTTTTCTTCTGAGCCATGAGGCTGACAGCATCTTGGTGCTCTGGCCGGGTTTCAGGCCTATGCCTCTGAGGTGGGAGAGGTGAGTTCAGGACATTGCTCCAACAGAAACCTCCCAGCCCCACATAAAAACAAATGGCGAAAGCTCTCCCAGAGATCTCCATCTCAGTGCTAAGACCCAGCTCCACTCAACGTCCAGCAAGATACAGTGCTGGACAACCTATGCCAAACAACTAGCAAGACAGGAACACAACCCCAGCCATTAGCAGAGAGGCTGCCTAAAATCATAATAAGGTCACAGACACCAAAAAGCACATGAGCAGACGTAGTCCTACCCACCAGAAAGACAATATACAGCCTCAACCACCAGAAAACAGGCACCAGCCCCCTCCACCAGGAAGCCTACACAACCCACTGAACCAACCTTAGCAACAGTGGCAGACAACAAAAACAATGGGAACTACGAACTTGCAGCCTGCAAAAAGGAGACCCCAAACACAGTAAGTTAAGCAAAATGAGAAGACAGAAAAACACACAGCAGATGAAGGAACAAGGTAAAAATCCACCAGACCAAACAAATGAAGAGGAAACAGGCAGTCTACCTGAAAAAGAATTCAGAGTAATGATAGTAAAGATGATCCCAAATCTTGGAAATAGAATGGAGAAAATGAAAGAAACATTTAACAAGGACCTAAAAGAACTGAAGAACAAACAAACAATGACGAACAACACAATAAATGAAATTAAAAATTCTCTAGAAGGAATCAATAGCAGAATAACTGAGGCAGAAGAATGGGTAAGTGACCTGGAAGATAAAATAGTGGAAATAACTACCACAGAGCAGAATAAAGAAAAAAGAATGAAAAAAATTGAGGACAGTCTCAGAGAATTCTGGGACAACATTAAATGCACCAACATTCGAATTATAGGGGTCCCAGAAGAAGAAGAGAAAAAGAAAGGGACTGAGAAAATACTTGAAGAGATTATAGTTGAAAACTTCCCTAATATGGGAAAGGAAAGAGTCAATCAAGTCCAGGAAGCTCAGAGAGTCTCGTACAGGATAAATCTAAGGAGAAACAGACCAAGACACTTATTAACCAAACTATCAAAAATTAAACACAAAGAAAAAATATTAAAAGCAGCAAGGGAAAAACAACAAATAACACACAAGGGAATCCCCATGAGGATAACAGCTGATCTTTCAGCAGAAACTCTGCAAGCCAGAAGGGAGTGGCAGGACATATTTAAAGTCATGAAAGGGAAAAACACACAACCAAGATTACCCAGCAGGGACCTAATTCAGATTCAACGGAGAAATTAAAACCTTACAGACAAGCAAAAGCTAAGAGAATTCAGCACCACCAAACCAGCTTTACAACAAATGCTAAAGGAACTTCTCTAGGAAGGAAACACAAGAGAAGGAAAAGACCTATAATAACAAACCCAAAACAATTAAGAAAATGGTAATAGGAACATACATATCGAGAATTACCTTAAATGTAAATGGATTAAATGCTCCCACCAAAAGACATAGACTGCCTGATTGGATACAAAAACAAGACCCGTATATGTGCTCTCTACAAGAGACCCATTTCAGATCTAGGGACACATACAGACTGAAAGTGAGGGGATAGAAAAAGATATTCCATGGAAATGCAAATCAAAAGATAGCTGGAGTAGCAATACTCATATCAGACAAAATAGACTTTAAAATAAAGACTATTACAAGTGACAAAGAAGGACACTACATAATGATCAAGGGATTAATCTAAGAAGAATATATAACAATGGTAAATATTTATGCACCCAACATAGGAGCACCTCAATATATAAGGCAAATATTAACAGCCATAACAGGGGAAATCAGCAGTAACACAATCAGAGTAGGGGACTTTAACACTCCAGTATCACCAATACACAGATCAACCAAAATGAAAATAAATAAGGAAACACAAGCTTTAAATGATACATTAAACAAGATGGATTTACTGATATTTATAGGACATTCCATCCAAAAACAACAGAATACACTTTCTTCTCAAGTGCTCATGGAACATTCTCCATGATAGATCACATCTTGGGTCACAAATCAAAGTTTGATAAATTTAAGAAAATTGAAATATTTCAAGTATCTTTTCTGGCCAAAGTACTATGATATTCAATACCAATTACATAAAAAATCTGTAAAAGATACAAACACATGGAGGCTAAACAATACACTACTTAATAACCAAGCGATCACTGAGGAAATCAAAGAGTAAATCAAAAAAAAATCTAGAAAAAAAAGACAGTGGAAACACGACGACCCAAAACCCATGGAATGCAGCAAAAGCAGTTCTAAGAGGGAAGTTTATAGCAATACAATGCTACCTTAAGAAACAAGAAACATCTCACATAAACAACCTAATATTATACCTAAAGCAGTAAGAGAAAGAAGAACAGAAAAAACCCAAAGTTAGCAGAAGGAAAGAAGGCATAGAGATCAATTCAGAAATAAATGAAAAAGAAAAGAAGAAAACAATAGCAAAGATCAATAAAACTAAAAGCTGGTTCTTTGAGAAGATAAACAAAATTGACAAACCGTTAGCCAGACTCATCAAGAAAAAAGGGAGGAGACTCAAATCAATAAAATTAGAAAGAAAAAAGAGAAGTAACAACTGACACTGCAGAAATACAAAGGATCATGAGAAATTACTACAAGAAACTACATGCCAATAAAATGGACAAACTGGAAGCAATGCACAAATTCTTACAAAAGCACAACCTTCTGAGACTGAACCAGGAAGAAATAGAAAAATTAAAGGACCAATCACAAGCAGTGAAATTGAAACTGTGATTTAAAATCTTCCAACAAACAGAAGCCCAATACCAGATGGCTTCACAGGCGAATTCGATCAAACATTTAGAGAAGAGCTAACACTTATCCTTCTCAAACTCTTCCAAAGTATAGCAGAGGAAAGAACACTCCCTAACTCATTCTATGAGGCCATGATCACCCTGATACCAAAACCAGACAAAGATGTCACAAAGAAAGAAAACTACAGGGCAGTATCACTGATGAACATAGATACAAAAATCCTCAACAAAATACTAGCAAACAGAACCCAACAGCACATTAAAAGGATCATACACCATGATCAACTGGGGTTTATCCCAGCAATGCAAGGAATTTTCAGTATATGCAAATCAATCAATATGATACACCATATTAAAAAATTGAAGGAGAAAAACCATATGATCATCTTAATACATGCAGAAAAAACTTTCAACAAAATTCAACGCCCATTTATGATAAACACTCTCCATAATGTAGGGATAGAGGGAACTTCCCTCAACATAATAAAGGCCATATATGACAAACCCACAGCCAACATCGTTCTCAGTGGTGAAAAACTGAAACCTTCCCCTAAAATCAGGAACAAGACAAGGTTGCCCACTCTCACCCCTATTATTCAACATAGTTTTGGAAGTTTTAGCCACAACAATCATAGAAGAAAAAGAAATAAAAGGAATCCAAATCAGAAAAGAAGAAGTAAAGCTGTCACTGTTTGCAGATGACATGATACTATACATAGAGAAGCCCCAAGATGCTACCAGAAAACTACTAGAACTAATCAATGAAATTGGTAAAGTAGCAGGATACAAAATTAATGCACAGAAATCTCTTGCATTCCTATACACTAATGAAGAAACATCTGAAAGAGAAATTAAGGAAACACTCCCATTTACCATTGCAACAAAGAGTAAAATAGCTAGGAATAAACCTACCTAAGTAGACAAAGACCTGTATGCAGAAAACATTAAGACACTGATGAAAGATATTAAAGATGATACAAACAGATGGAGAGATATGCCATGTTCTTGGATTGGAAGAATCAACATTGTGTAAATGACTATACTACCCAATGCAATCTAGAGATTCAATGTAATCCCTATCAAACTACCAATGACATTTTTCACAGCAGCAGAACAACATACTTCACTATTTGTATGGAAACACAAAAGACCCCGAATAGCCAAAGCAATCTTGAGAAAGAAAAATGGAGCTGGAGAATCAGGCTCCCTGACTTCAGACTATATTACAAAGCTACAGTAATCAAGACAGTATGGTACTGGCACAAAAACAGAAATATATATCAATGGAACAAGATAGAAAGCCCAGAGATAAGTGCACACACATATGGTCACCTTATTTTTTATAAAGGAGGCAAGAATATACAATGGAGAAAAGAGAGCCTCTTCTATAAGTGGTGCTGGGAAAACTGGACAGCTACATGTAAAAGAATGAAATTAGAACACTCCCTAACACCATACACAAAAACAAACTCAAAATAGATTAAAGACCTAAATGTAAGGCCAGACACTATCAAACTCTTAGAGGAAAACATAGGCAGAACACTCTATGACATAAATCACAGCATGATCCTTTTTGACCCACCTCCTAGAGAAATGGAAATAAAAACAAAAATAAACAAATGGGACCTAATGAAACTTAAAAGCTTTTGCACAGCAAAGGAAAGCATAAACAAGACCAAAAGACAACCCTCAGAATGGGAGAAAATATTTGCAACTGAAGCAACTGACAAAGGATTAATCTCCAAAATTTGCAAGCAGCTCATGCAGCTCAATATTAAAAAACGAAACAACCCAATCCAAAAATGGGCAGAAGACCCAAATAGACCTTTCTCCAAAGAAGATATACAGATTGCTAACAAACACATGAATGAATGCTCAACATCACTAATCATTAGAGAAATGCACATCAAAACTACAATGAGGTATCTCCTCACACCAGTCAGAATGGCCATCATCAAAAAATCTAGAAACAATAAATGCTGGAGAGAGTGTGGAGAAAAGGGAACACTCTTGCACTGTTGGTGGTAATGTAAATTGGTACAGCCACTATGGAGAACAGAATGGATCTTCCTTCAAAAACTAAAAATAGAACTACCATATGATGCAGCAATCTCACTACTGCTCATATACCCTGAGAAAACCATAATAAAAGAGTCATATACCACAATGTTCATTGCAGCTCTATTTACAATAGCCGGGACATGGAAGCAACCTAAGTGTACATCGACAGTTGAATGGAGAAAGAAGATGTGGCACATATATACAATGGAATATTCCTCATCCATAAAAAGAAACGAAATTGAGTTATTTTTTCTGAGGTGGATGGACCTAGAGTCTGTCATACAGAGTGAAGTAAGTCTGAAAGAGGAAAACAAATACCGTATGCTAACACATATATGTGGAACAACAACAACAACAAAAGGTTCTGAAGAACCTAGGGGCAGGACAGTAATAAAGACGCAGACGTAGAGAATGGACTTGTGGACACGGGGAGGGGGAGGGTAAGCTGGGATGACTTGAGAGAGTGGCATGGACTTATATATACTACCAAATGTAAAATAGAAAGCTAGTGGGAAGCAGCCACATAGCACAGGGAGATCAGCTCCGTTCTCTGTGACCACCTAGAGAGTGCGATAGGGAGGTTGGGAGGGAGATGTAAGAGGATGGGGACATGGGGATACATGTATACAAATAGCTGATTCACTTTGTTATACAGCAGAAACTAACACACCATTGTAAAGCAATTATACTCTAATAAATATTTGAAGAAAAAAAGAAAAGAAAGAATTAATACCAATCCTTCTTAAATCTTCCAAAAAACTGAAGAGGAAAGCACACTTCTAAAGTATTTTATGAGGCCAGCAATACCTAGACACCAAAACTAGACAAAGGCAGTATATGAAAAAAACAAACAGAAAAAAACTATGGGCCAATATTCCAAATGAACATAGATGGAAAATTCTCAACAAAATACTAGCAAATGGAATTCAATAGCACATTAAATTATCATACACCATGGCCAAGGGGGATTTATCCCTGTGATGCAAGGATGGTTCAATATATAAAAATCAATTAATGTGATACACCTCTTTAACAGAATGAAGGATAAAAATCACATGATTATTCTGATAGAGGCAGAACAAGCACTGGACAAAATTCAACACATTTCAAGATAAAACCTCTGAACAAGCTCAGAACAGAGGAAATTACCTCAATATAATAAAGGCTATATATGAAAAGCCCACAGTTAACATAATAATCATTGGTGAAAACTGAAAGATTTTCTTCTGTGATCAGGAAATTCAAGGATGCTCACTCTCATCACGTCTACTTAGTAATACTGGCATCCAAGACAGCTCAGTTAGGCACAAAAAAGATATAAAAATATTCTAATTGAGATGTAAAATGGTCTCTGTTCATATATAGTATGATCTTTTACATAGAAAACCCTCAACTCCACAAACCCCCCTACTTGAACTAATAAAAAAATTAAGTAAAGTTTCATGATACAAAATCAATGCACAAGAATTAGCTGCAAAACACAATTATTAGTTTAAAACTACTATTACTATAACCTGGGTTTGTAACTCCAAGTCTTGTGTTCTACATAATATAGAAGCCTAATGTATTTAAAATAATTAATTGTTTGTTTTTAGGTACACAATGTATAAAGATCTAATTTTGTGACATCAACAACAGAAAGGGGTGGTGATGCAGGTGTAAATGAGGAGAGTTTTTGTATGTTTTTGAAGTTAAGCTGCTATATATTCAAAGTGGAATGTTATAACACTATGATGTTAAATTTAATCTCCATGGTAACCACAAAGAAAATAGCTATAGAATTTACAAAAAGGGAAATTAAGAAGGAATATAATACAAAGAAATGTTTCATGAGTTTGTGTGATCTTGTATGTAGAAAACCTTAAAGACTGCAAAATATCTATTTGGACTAATAAACAAATTCGGTAAAGTTGCAGGATGCAGAATCAACATACAAAAATTAGTTGTAAAAAATTATTAATGTAAAAGCTGGTATTATTTTAATTTGGGTTTGTAACACCAAATATTATTTTCCACATAATTTATAAGCCTAATGCATTTAAAAGAATTACTAGCTTATGTTTTAAGGCACACAATGTGTAAAGATATAATTTTGTGACATCAGCAACTGAAAGGAGTGGGAATGGAGCTGGGAAGAGCAGAGGTTTATATGTTTTTGAAGTTAAGCTGCTGTAAATTCAAATTAGAATGTTATAACTTTAGGATGTTAAATGTAATCTCCATGGTAATTACAAAGAAAACTATAGAATATACACAAAAGAAAATTAGGAAGGAATAGAAACATTTTACTATAAAAAATCAACTAAACACAAAAGAAGACAGGAATACAGGGAAGAAAGGACAAAGAAAAGCTGTAGGGTATATAGAAAAACAGCATGACAGAAGTAGGTCCCTCCTTATCAGTAATTACTTTAAATAAAAATGGATTAATCTCTCCAATAAAATACGGAGATTGGCAGAATAGACAAAAACACATGATGTATGCTGTCTGTAATAGATTACATGCTGTCTGCAAGAGACTCACTTCAGATCCAAATGAATAAATAGATTGAAAGAGAAAGGATGGAAAAACATATTTCATGCAAATAGTAAACAAAAGAGAGCAAGACTGGCTATACTAATATCAGAGTCAGTAGACTTTAAATCAAAAAAGTTTAGAAGAGACAAAGAAAGTTATTATATTATGATAAAGGGGTCAATTCTGCAAAAGGATATAACAACTATAAACATTCATGTACTTAACGACAGATCATTAAAATATATGAAGCAAAAACTGACAGAATTGAAGGGAGAAATAGACAGTTCTACAGTAACAGATGGTGAATTCAATACCCCACTCACATAATGCATAGAACAACTGGAGAGAAGATAAGTAAGGAAATTGATGACTTAACAAAATAAACCAACTAGATCTACACACATATACAGAATACTCCATCCAAAAACAACAGCATACACATTCTTCTCAAGCACACATGGGACATTTTCTAGAAGAGACCATATGTTGGGCCACAAATTAAGTCTCAATAGATTTAAGAAATAGGTAACAAAGTATTTCCTCTGACCACAAAAGGATGAAGTTATAAATAAATAATTTAAAGAAAACTGGAAAATTCACAAAATGGAAAACAGAAGTTGGTTCATTGAAAGAATCAACAAAACTGACAAAACTTTAGCAACTGAGAAAGAAAAGAAAGTAAAGCAAAATTAGTAAAATCATAAAGAAAGTGGGGAGATTACTACTTATTCTGCAGAGATAGAAAGGATTAGAGAATACTATGAACAATTGTATGCCAAAAAATTGGATAACCTAATGAAATGGACAAATTCCTACAAACCTAAAACCTACCAAGACTAAATCATGAATAGAAAAATCTGAATAGACCTATAATTTAGTAAGGAGATTTAATCAGTAATAAAAATATACAAACAAAGAAAACCACTGGTCCTGATGGCTTCACTGGTGAATTCTACTGAACATTTAAAAACTAATACCAAACCTTCTCAAACCTTTCCAAAAACCGAAGAGGAAAGAACACTTCCTAACTCATTCTTTGAGGCCAGTATATCCTTATACTAAAACCAGACACTCCAAGAAAACTATATACCAATATCCCTATGAACACTGATAAAAATTCCTCAACAAAATACTAACAAAAAATTCAGCAGCATATTAAAAGGATTATACAACATGACCATGTGGGATTTATTCCTGGAATGCAAGGATGATTCAGCATATGAAAACTGATCAATGTAAAATGAAATATTAGCAAAATTAAGGGGAAAAAAACCACACGATCATCTCAATTGATGTAGAAAAAGCATTTGACAAAATTCAACACTCTTTCATCATAAAAACATTCAAAATATAAGAATAGAAGGAAACTATATCCACATAATAAAACCCATATATGAAAAACTCATAGCAAGCATAATATTCAATGGTGAATGATTGAAAGCTCTTTCTCTAAGATCAAAAATAAGGAAAGGGAGGAATCGGGAAGATGGCAGAAGAGTAAGACGCGGAGATCACCTTCCTCCCCACAGATACACCAGAAATACATCTACACGTGGAACAACTCCTACAGAACAGTTACTGAATGCTGGCAGAAGACCTCAGACCTCCCAAAAGGCAAGAAACTCCCCACGTACCTGGGTAGGGCAAAAGAAAAAAGAATAAACAGAGACAAAAGAATAGGGATGGGACCTGCACCAGTGGGAGGGAGCTGTGAAGCAGGAAAGTTTCTACATACTAGGAAGCCCCTTCGCGGGCAGAGACTGCGGGTGGCGGAGGGGGGAATCTTCGGAGCCGCAGAGAAGAGCACAGCAACAGGGCTGTGGAGAGATTCCCGCACACAGGATCGGTGCCGACCGGCACTCACCAGGCCGAGAGGCTTCTCTGCTCACTCGCCGGGGTGGGCGGGGCTGGGAGATGAGGCTCGGGCTTCCGTTGGAGTGCAGGGAGAGGACTGGGGTTGGCGGAGTGAACACAGCCTGAAGGGGTTAGTGGGCCACAGCTAGCCGGGAGGGAGTCCAGGAAAAGTCAGGACCTGCGGAAGAGGCAAGAGCCTTTTTTTTCCCTCTTTGTTTCCTGGTGCGCGAGGAGAGGGGATTAAGAGCGCTGCTTAAAGGAGCTCCAGAGATGGGCGCGAGCTGCGGCTATCAGCGCGGACCCTAAAGACTGGCCTGAGACGCTAAGGCTGCTGCTGGCAGCCACCAAGAAGCCTGTGTGCGAGCACAGGTCACTATCCACACCTCCCTTCAGGGGAGCCTGTGCGCCCGCCACTGCCAGGGTCCCGGGATCCAGGGACAACTTCCCCGGGAGAATGCACGGCGCGCCTCAGGCTGGTGCAACGTCCCGCCGGCCTCTGCCGCAGCAGGCTCGCCCCGCATCCATACCCCTCCTTTTCCCCCGGCCTGAGTGAGCCAGAGTCCCCGAAGCAGCTGCTCCTTAAACCCCGTCCTGTCTGAGCGAAGAACAGACGCCCTCCGGTGATCTACACGCAGAGGCAGGGCTAAATCCAAAGTTGAGCCCCAGGAGCTGTGAGAACAAAGAAGAGAAAGGGAAATCTCTCCCAGCAGCCTCAGAAGCAGCGAATTAAAGCTCCACAATCAACTTAATGTACCCTGCATCTGTGGAATACATGAACAGACAACGAATTATCCCAAATTGAGGAGGTGGACTTTGACAGCAAGATTTATTATTTTTTCCCCTTTTCCTCTTTTTGTGAGTGTGTATGTGTATGCTTCTGGGTGAGATTTTGTCTGTATAGCTTTACTTTCACCATTTGTCCTAGGGTTCTATCGGTCCGTTTTTTATTTTAATAACTTTATTTTATTTTATCTTTATTTTATTTTATCTCCTTCCTTCTTTCCTTCCTTCCTTCCTTTCTCTCTCTCTCTCTCTCTCTTTCTTTCTTTCACTCACTGTTTCTCCCTTTTAATCTGAACCGTGCAGATGAAAAGCTCTTGGTGCTGCAGACAGGAGTCCGTGCTGTGCCTCTGAGGTGGGAGAGCCAACTTCAGGACACTGGTCCACAAGAGACCTCACAGCTCCACATAATATCAAACGGCGAAAATCTCCCAGAGATCTCCATCTCAACACCAGCACCCAGCTTCACTCAACGACCAGCAAGCTACAGTGCTGGACACCCTATGCCAAACAACTAGCAAGACAGGAACACAACCCCACCCATTAAGAGAGGCTGCCTAAAATTATAAGGTCACAGACACCCCAAAACACACCACCAGACATGGACCTGCCCACTAGAGAGACAAGATCCAGCCTTATCCACCAGAACACAGGCACTAGTCCCCTCCACCAGGAAGCTTACACAACCCACTGAACCAACTTTAGCCACTGGGGACAGACACCAAAAACAACGGGACTACGAACCTGCAGCCTGCAAAAAGGAGACCTAAAACACAGTAAGATAAGCAAAATGAGAAGAAAGAAAAACACACAGCAGATGAAGGAGCAAGATAAAAACCCACCAGACCTAACAAATGAAGAGGAAATAGGCAGTCTACCTGAAAAAGAATTCAGAATAATGATAGTAAAGATGATCCAAAATCTTGGAAATAGAATAGAGAAAATGCAAGAAACATTTAACAAGGACCCAGAAGAACTAAAGATGAAACAAGCAATGATGAACAACACAATAAATGAAATTAAAAATACTCTAGATGGGTTCAATAGCAGAATAACTGAGGCAGAAGAACGGATAAGTGACCTGGAAGATAAAATAGTGGAAATAACTACTGCAGAGCAGAATAAAGAAAAAAGAATGAAAAGAACTGAGGACAGTCTCAGAGACCTTTGGGACAACATTAAACACACCAACATTCGAATTATAGGGGTTCCAGAAGAAGAAGAGAAAAAGAAAGGGACTGAGAAAATATTGGAAGAGATTATAGTTGAAAACGTCCCTAATATGAGAAAGGAAATAGTTAATCAAGTCCAGAAATCACAGAGAGTCCCATACAGGATAAGTCCAAGGAGAAACACGCCAAGACACATATTAATCAAACTATCAAAACTTAAATACAAAGAAAACATATTAAAAGCAGCAAGGGAAAAACAACAAATAACACGCAAGGGAATCCCCATAAGGTTAACAGCTGATCTTTCAGCAGAAACTCTGCAAGCCAGAAGGGACTGGCAGGACATATTTAAAGTGATGAAAGAGAAAAACCTACAACCAAGATTACTCTACCCAGCAAGGATCTCATTCAGATTTGATGGAGAAATTGAAATATTTACAGACAAGCAAAAGCTGAGAGAGTTCAGCACCACCAAACCAGCTTTACAACAAATGCTAAGGGAACTTCTCTAGGCAAGAAACACAAGAGAAGGAAAACACCTACAATAACGAACCCAAAACAATTAAGAAAATGGGAATAGGAACATACATATCAATAATTACCTTAAATGTAAATGGATTAAATGCTCCCACCAAAAGACACAGACTGGCTGAATGGACACAAAAACAAGACCCCTATATATGCTGTCTACAAGAGACCCACTTCAGACCTAGAGACACATACAGACTGAAAGTAAGGGGATGGAAAAAGATATTCCATGCAAATGGAAACCAAAAGAAAGCTGGAGTAGCAATTCTACAATATAGACTTTTAAAATAAAGACTATTACAAGAGACAAAGAAGGACACTACATAATGATCAAGGGATCGATCCAAAAAGAAGATATAACAGTTGTAATTATTTATGCACCCGACATAGGAGCACCTCAATACATAAGGCAAATACTAACAGTAATAAGAGGGGAATTCGACAGTAACACATTCATAGTAGGGGACTTTAACACCCAGCTTTCACCAATGGACAGATCATCCAAAATGAAAATAAATAAAGAAACACAAGCTTTAAATGATACATTAAACAAGATGGACTTAATTGATATTTATAGGACATTCCATCCAAAAACAACAGAATACACGTTCTTCTCAAGCCCTCATGGAACATCCTCCAGGATAGATCATATCTTGGGTCACAAATGAACCCTTGGTAAATTTAAGAAAATTGAAATTGTATCAAGTATCTTTTCCAATCACAACGCTATGAGACTAGATATCAATTACAGGAAAATATCTGTAAAAAATACAAACACATGGAGGCTAAACAATACACTACTTAATAACCAAGTGATCACTGAAGAAATCAAAGAGGAAATCAAAAAAATACCTAGAAACAAATGACAGTGGAGACACGATGAACCAAAACCTATGGGATGCAGCAAAAGTACTTCGAAGACGGAAGTTTATAGCAATACAATCCTACCTTAAGAAACAGGAAACATCTCGAATAAACAACCTAACTTTGCACCTAAAGCAATTAGAGAAAGAAGAACAAAAAAGTACCCAAATTTAGCAGAAGGAAAGAAATCATAAAGATCAGATCAGAAATAAATGAAAAAGAAATGAAGGAAACGATAGCAAAGATCAATAAAACTAAAAGCTGGCTCTTTGAGAAGATAAACAAAATTGATAAACCATTAGCCAGACTCATCAAGAAAAAAAGGGAGAAGACTCAAATCAATAGAATTAGAAATGAAAAAGGAGAATTAACAACTGACACTGCAGAAATGCAAAAGATCATGAGAGATTACTACAAGCAACTGTAAGCCAATAAAATGGACAACCTGGAAGAAATGGACAAATTCATAGAAATGTACATCCTGCCAAGACTGAATCAGGAAGAAATAGAAAATATGAACAGACCAATCACAAGCACTGAAGTTGAAAATGTGATTTAAAATCTTCCAACAAACAAAAGCCCAGGACCAGATGGATTCACAGGTGAATTCTATCAAACATTTAGAGAAGAGCTAACACTTATCCTTCTCAAACTCTTCCAAATGTAGCAGAGATAGGAACACTCCCAAACTCATTCTACGAGGCCACCATCACCCTGATACCAAAACCAGACAAGGATGTCACAAGGAAAGAAAACTACAGGCCAATATCACTGATGAACATAGATGCAAAAATCCTCAACAAAATACTAACAAACAGAATCCAACAGCACATCAAAATGATCATACACCATGATCGACTGGGGTTTATCCCAGGAATGCAAGGATTCTTCAATATACGCAAATCAATCAATATGATATACCATATTAACAAATAGAAGGAGAAAAACTTTATGAATCATCTCAATAGATGCAGAAAAAGCTTTTGACAAAATTCAACAACCATTCATGATAAAAACCCTGCAGAAAATCAGCATGGAGGGAACTTTTCTCAACATAATAAAGGCCATATATGACAAACCCACAGCCAACATCATCCTCAATGGTGAAAAGCATAAACCATTTCCACTAAGATGAGGAATAAGACAAGGTTGCCCACTCACACCACTATTATTCAACATAGATCTGGGAGTTTTAGCCACAGCAATCAGAGAAGAAAAGAAAAGAAAAGGAATCCAAATCAGACAAGAAGAAGTAAAGCTGTCACTGTTTGCAGATGACATGATACTATACACAGAGAATCCTAAAGATGTTACCAGAAAACTATTAGAGCTAATCAATGAATTTGGTAAATTAGCAGGATACAAAATTAATGCACAGAAATCTGTTGCATTCCTATACACAAATGATGAAACATCTGAAAATGAATTTAATAAAACACTCTCATTTACCATTACAACAAAAAGAATAAAATATCTAGGAATAAACCTACCTAAGGTGACAAAAGACCTGTATGCAGAAAACTATAAGACACTGATGAAAGAAATTAAAGATGACACAAATGGAGAGATATACCATGTTCTTGGATTGGAAGAATCAACATTGTGAAAATGACTATACTCCCCAAACCAATCTACAGATTTCATGAAATCCCTATCAAACTACCACTGGCATTTTACACAGAACTAGAACCAAAAAATTCACAATCTGTATGGAAACAGAAAAGACCCCGTAGAGCCAAAGCAAACTTGAGAGAAAAACTGAGCTGGAGGAATCAAGCGCCCTGACTTCAGACTATACTACAAAGCTACAGCAATCAAGACAGGATGGTATTGGCCCAAAAACAGAAATATAGATCAATGGAACAGGATAGAAATCTCAGAGATAAACCCATACACATATGGTCACCTTATCTTTGATAAAGGAGGCAAGAATATACAGTGGAGAAAAGACAGCCTCTTCAATAAGTGGTGCTGGGAAAACTGGACAGCTACATGTAAAAGCATGAGATGAGAACACTCCCTAACACCATACACAAAAATAAACTCAAAATGGATTAGAGACCTAAATGTAAGGCCAGACACTATCAAACTCTTAGAGGAAAACATAGGCAGAACACTCTGTGACATAAATCACAGCAAGATCCTTTTTGACCCACCTCTTAGAGAAATGGAAATAAAAACAAAAATAAACAAATGGGGCCTAATGGAACTTAAAAGCTTTTGCACAGCAAAGCAGCCATAAAGAAGACGAAAAGACAACCCTCAGAATGGGAGAAAATATTTGCAAATGAAGCAACTGACAAAGCATTAATCTCCAAAATTTACAAGCAGCACATGCAGCTCAATATCAAAAAAACAAACAACCCAATCCAAAAATGGACAGAAGACCTAAATACACATTTCTCCAAAGAAGATATACAGATTGCCAACAAACACATGAACGAATGCTCAACATCATTAATCATTAGAGAAATGCAAATGAAAACTACAGTGTAATATTGTCTCAAACCAGTCAGAATGGCCATCATCAAAAAATTTACAAACAATAAATGCTGGAGAGGGTGTGGAGAAAAGGGAACCCTCTTGCACTGTTGGTGGGAATGTAAATTGATACAGCCACTATGGAGAACAGTTTGGAGGTTCCTTAAAAAACTATAAATAGAAGTACCATATGACCCAGCAATCCCACTCCTGGGCATATACCCTGAGAAATCCAAAATTCAAAAATAGTCATGTACCAAAATGTTCATTGCAGCTCTATTTACAATAACCAGGAGATGGAAACAACCTAAGTGCCCATCATCAGATGAATGGATAGAGAAGATGTGGCACATATATACAATGGAATATTACTCAGCCATAAAAAGAAATGAAATTGAGCTATTTGTAATGAGGTGGATAGACCTAGAGTCTGTCATACAGAGTGAAGTAAGTCAGAAAAAAAAAAGACAAATACCGTATGCTAACACATATATATGGAATTTAAGAAAAAAAAATGTCATGAAGAACCTAGGGGTAAGACAGGAATAAAGACACAGACCTACTGGAGAACGGACTTGAGGATATGGGGATGGGGAGGGGTGAGCTGTGACAGGGCGAGAGGGAGTCATGGACATATATACACTAACAAACGTAAGTTAGAGATCTAGTGGGAAGCAGCCGCATGGCACAGGAATATCGGCTCGGTGCTTTGTGACCGCCTGGAGGGGTGGGATGGGGAGGGTGGGAGGGAGGGAGACACAAGAGGGAGGAGATATGGGAACATATGTGTATGTATAACTGATTCACTTTGTTATAAAGCAGAAACTAACACACCATTGTAAAGCAATTATACCCCAGTAAAGATGTTAAAAAAAAAAAAGTCATGTACCAAAATGTTCATTGCAGCCCTATTTACAATAGTGAGGACATGGAAGCAACGTAAGTGTCCATCGACAGATGAATGGATAAAGAAGACGTAGCACATATATACAATGGAATATTACTCACCCATAAAAAGAAACGAAATTGAGTTATTTCTAGTCAGGTGGATGGATCTAGAGCCTGTCATTCAGAGTGAAGTAAGTCAGAAAGAGGGAAACAAATACCATATGCTAACACACATATATGGAATATTAAAAAAAAACAGTTCTGAAGAACCTATGGGGCAAGACAGCAATAAAGACACAGACCTACTAGAGAAGAGACTTGAGGAAATGAGGAGGGGGAAGGGTAAGCTGGGACAAACTGAGAGAGTGTCATGGACATATATACACTACCAAACGTAAAGTAGAGAGCTAGTGGGAAGCAGCCGCATAGCACAGGGAGATCAGCTTGGTGTTTTGTGACCACCTAGAGGGGTGGTATAGGGAGGGTGGGAGGGAGAGAGACGCAAGACGGAAGAGTTGTGGGGACATATGTATATGTATAATTGATTCACTTTGTTATAAAGCATAACTAATACACCATTGTAAAGCAATTATACTCCAATAGAGATGTTAAAAAAAGAATGATGAAAATAAAAATAATAGCAATAAACATGTAAGTATTGATCCAAAAAAATCAATCAGTTGAAATACCATATTAACGAATTGAAAAATACAAATGATATGATCCTCTCAATAGGTGCAGAAAAAAACTTTGGACAAAATTCAACACCAATTTATAATAAAAACTCTCCAGAAAGTGGGCATAGAGGGAACATACCTCCACATAATAAAGGCCATATATAACAAACCCACAGCAAATATCATTCTCAGTGGTGAAAAACTGAAAGCATTTCCTCTAAAATCAGGAACAAGACAAGAATTTTCACTCTTGACACTATTATTCAACATAGTTTTGGAAGTCCTAGCCACAGCAATCAGAAAATAAAAAAAAAAAAGGAATCCAAATTAGAAAAGAAGTAAAACTGTCACTGTTTGCAGATGACATGTTACTATACATAGAAAATCCTAAAGAGGGTACCGGAAAACAGCTAGAGCTCATTAATGAATTTGGTAAAGTTGCAGGATACATAATTAATACACAGATATTTCTTGTATACCTGTACACTAACAATGAAAGATCAGAAAGAGAAATCAAGGAAACAATGCCATTTACTATCGCATCAAAAAGAATAAAATACCTAGGAAAAAACCTCCCTGAGGAGGCAAAAGACCTGTACCAGAAAACTATAAGATACTGATGAAAGAAATCAAAGATGACACAAACAGATGGAGAGATATACCATGTTCTTGGATTGCGAGAATCAATATTGTTAAAATTGTATACTACCCAAAGCAATCTATAGATTCAAAGCAATCCCTTTCAAATTACCAATGGCATTTTTCACAGAATTAGAAGAAAAAAATTTTACAATTTGTATGGAAACACGAAAGACCATGAATAGCCAAAGTAATATTGAGAAAAAAATACGGAGCTGGGGGAATCAGGCTCCCTGACTTCAGACTATATTACAAAGCTACAGTCATCAAAACATTATAGTACTGGCACCAAGATAGAAATATTGATCAATGGTACAGGATAGAAAGCCCAGAAATAAACCCACACAAGTATGGTCACCTAATCTATGACAAAGGCGGCAAGAATATACAATGGAGAAAAGACTGTCTCTTCAATAAGTGGTGCTGGGACAACTGGACAGCTACATATAAATGAATGAAATTTGAGCACTCCCTAATACCATACACAAAAATAAACTCAAAATGCATTAAACAGTTACATGTAAGGCTGGATACTACAAAACTTAGAGGCAAACATAGGGAGAACACTCTTAGGCATCAATCACAGCAATATCTTTTTGGATCCACCTCCTAGTGTGAAAATAAAAATAAATAAATGGGACCTAATTAAACTTAAAAGCTTCTGCACAGCATTTTTTTTTTTTTTTTTGTGGTACGCGGGCCTCTCACTGTTGTGGCCTCTCCCGTCGTGGAGCACAGGCTCCGGATGCGCAGGCTCAGTGGCCATGGCTCACGGGCCCAGCCGCTCCGCAGCATGTGGGATCTTCCCAGACCGGGGCACGAACCCATGTCCCCTGCATCGGCAGGCGGACTCTCAAGCACTGCACCACCAGGGAAGCCCCTGCACAGCTTTTAAGGAAAGAAAACCATAAACAAAATGAAAAGACAACACACAGAATTGGAGAAATCTTTGCAGCCAAAGTAACTGACAAGGATTAATCTCCAAAATATACAAGCAGCTCATGCAGCTCAATATCAAAAAACAAACAACTCAATCAACAAATGAGCAGAAGATCTAAATAGACATTTCTCCAGAGAAAACATACAGATGGCTAAAAAGCACATGGAAAGATGCTCAACATCACTAATTATTAGAGAAATGCAAATCAAAACTACAATGAGGTATCACTTCACACCATTCAGAATGGCTATCATCAGAAAATCTACAAACAATAAATGCTGGAGAGGGTGCGGAGAAAAGCAAAACCTCCTACACTCTTAGTGGGAAAGAAAATTGGTACAGCCACTATGGAGAACAGTATGGAGGTTCCTTAAAAAACTAAAAATAGAGCTGCCATATGATCCTGCAATCCCACTCCTGGGCATATATCTGGAGTAAACCATAATTTGAAAAGATACATGCACCTCAATGTTCATTGCATCACTATTTACAATAGCCATGACATAGAAGCAACCTAAATATCCATCAACGGATGAATAGATAAAGAAGATGTGATATATATATAACAATGGAATATTACTCAGCCATTAAAAAGGAATGAAATAATACCATTTGCAGCAAAATGGATGGACCTAGAGATTGTTATACTGAGAGAAGTAAGTCAGACAGAGAAAGACAAATGTCATATGATATTGCTTATATGTGAAATCTAAAAAACGGGTACAAATGAACCTATTTACCAAAAAGAAATATAGTCACAGATGTGGAAAACAAACTTATGCTTACCAAGGGGGAAAGGGAGAGGAGGGATAAATTGGGAGATTGGGATTGACATACACACACTACTCTATATAAAATAGATAACTAATAAGAACCTACTGTATAGCACAGGGAAATCTACTCAATTCTCTGTAATGACCTCTATGGGAAAAGAATTTAACTGATTCATTTCGCTGTATAGCAGAAACTAACACAGCTTTGTAAATCAACTATAATCCATTAAAAATTAATTTAAAAAAATTAAAAATAAATAAGTAAAGGGGATTAGTACATTGACTAGATGGAAAATTTATTAGATGATACCTCACACAAGAAACTGAAGTAAATTCCAAATTTATTAAAGAATTAAATATGAATGAAACTGGGGAAGAAACAAAGGAAAATATAGTTAATGTCTGATCCCAAGTTTGGTATGGAACATACTTTTTAAGCATAAAAGCAAAGAAAGAACAGTAAAGGAAAAGATCGATTGATCTATGTAAAAATTAAGGAAGTCTCTACATTGAAAAAAGTTCGAAGAAGCTAATCTTCCAAAACAAACTGGGAAAAATAATTACAATATACCTGGCAAAGTGTTATTACATTTAGCATGAAAGACAAGACAATAACATCTCAATATAAAAAGTATCAATAGACATGAATGGGAAAGTTATTTTAAAATACAAGTAAGTGGCCAAAAAATATTTTAAAAGGTCAATCTCAGTAAAAACAAGAAGTACACTTTTGTACCTATCAGAAAATTGCAAATCTTTGAAAATGATAATTTTTGGAGTAGGTTGGGGGCAGGAAAACACACATTTTTCTACGGCAGTAGAGTGGTACGTGATACAATCTTTGTGGAGGGTCGTTGGTCATTGGTCATCAAAAGACTAATGGTTATACTACTTGCCCTTGTAATTCTATTTCTGTAATTTATCATTAGAAAATGAGTAGAAATAAATATATCTATGTTTGGTAATGTTTGTTACAATGTTATTTAAAATAACAACAGACAGGAAACAAACAAAAATATACAAAAAAAAAAGCCAGTTTGGTCCATTCATAGGATACAGTATAGCACATTCATTGAGCAGAACACTCTGCAGCCATAACACACAGATAACAAAATATGTACAATATTCAACATGAAAGCATGAATGGTATCCACACTGGAAATATTTGTTGAAAACATGATTTTAATATCTACTGCATATTCTACCTAGTATTTGCCAAATACTCATAGTGTGAAATCTGTACCTCAAAGTATTAACAATGTTACCATCAGAGAGTAGGGCTATGCATGCAAATTTCCTTTACTATATCTTTCTTCATTTTACAGAAATTTGGCAGTGACAATACATTGCCTTAAAATCAGAAAAGTAAGGAAATATCTGACTCTAGACAATTAAATAATCAGAAAGATGAATGATACTAGAGAAATGTTGACTTGGGAGAAAATGACAAAAAAAGGTCTTAGATACCCTTTGGACCCCCGCATTTGATAGATGATGAATCTAAAGCATCAGGGGTGAGCCAGTCCTGAATCACATGGCCAATCAGTAAACATCCCAGCCCAGACCCCGTCAGAGGACACCCCTCTCAAAAATGTCTTTGTGGGCACATATGGTACTCAATGGCTTAACAAATGCAGTTTTACAAGAAATGCATGTGGTAAACTGCTAATTTTAGAATCCGATAGACCCTCTACTTCCTTCTTGAAAGCTTGGTGGCTTATTGTAAGGCAACTGAAGTACTAAGAACAAAAGCACACTTTACTGGAGCTATATACATTATTATTATACTCTAGGTGATACCTTTCAAACTCACTACATTATTTATAAGCTTGTTGGCTATTCACTTAATTTTTTTTATCCCCCAGAGGGCTTCACATAGTACTATCAACATAGTGGGTGTCCAATGGGGCCTTTTGCTTGTTGTTTTGCATTTCCTTTTGTTTTTGTCCTTTGTTTAAAAACCAGTTTTAATATTTATCATTTTAGTGTTAAAAAATGAAATAGTAATAGAAACAAAAATAATATTCCCTGCCCCTCCCTCCCTATTGTTCCCTGCTCTTATGTAGACATAAGAAGTCATCAGAAGAAACTACATTCAACTTTAAGCTATTTCTTCTACCATTTACCTTCATGTTCCTAAATAATGCTCATGTGCAGTTATTTCCTAATTTACTTATTTTAGACATTATCTTCTGTGTTCCTGTTTTGATAGATGTAGAGGTGGCTCATGTGCACTTTTGCTTTCCCTTCTTTATGCCCTCAGTATAATTATACCACAGTTTTTATATTTAAATTATTATTTGTATCACATAGATACTGTTCACTGGAAAGCCTCTGGGGCAAGAGAAGTGGTAATCACATGACTGCTTATGAGAGGGGAACAGATCAGAGCAACAAACTCTCAGCATATAGACTTCCAACCAGTCACCTTGTTTTAGCACCAGTGCTCTAAATAATTTGATGTCTCGGTTTTGATAATACTCAGGAGTTCTGCAAGGCAAGCAGCCGTGTCCCTGCCAGCTTATTCCTTTTTTTTTTTATTGAAGTATAGTTGGGTGTACAATATTATATAGGTTTTTGGTGTACAACATAATGATTCACAACTTTTAAAGTTTATAGTTATTATAAAATATTGGCTATATTCCCTGTGTTGTACAATATAAACTTGTAGCTTATTTTATACATAGTATTTTGTACCTCTTAATACTCTACCCCTCTCTTGTCACTTCCCCTTCCCTCTGCCCACTGATAACCACTAGTTTGTTCTCTGTATCTATGAGTCTGTTTCTTTTTTGTTATATCCACTAGTTTCTTGTATTTAGATTCCATGTATAAGTGATATCATATAGTATTTGTCATTCTCTGTTAGACTTATTTCATTTAGCATAATACCCTCCAAGTCCACCCATGTTGTTGCAAATGGCAAAATTTCATTATTTTTATGGCTATGTTGTATTCCATTATATGTGTATATACCATGCCTTTTTTACAAAAATTTGAAATTGTAGTTGCTGTGCAATATTATATGTTATAGGTGCACAATATAGTGATTCACAATTTTTAAAAGTTATACTCCATTTATAGTTATAAAATGATGGCTATATTCCTCATGTTGTATGATATATTCTTGTAGCTTATTTTATACATAATAGTTTGTACCTCTTATTCCCTACTCCTATCTCCCCCCCTTCTCTCTCTCTATTTGTAACCACTAGTTTGTTCTCTATATCTGTGAGTCTGCTTCTTTCTTGTTTTATTCACTAGTTTGATGTATTTTTTAGATTCCACATATAAGTGAGAGCATACAGTATTTACCTTTCTCTGTCTGACTTATTTCACTAGTATAATGCCCTCCAAGTTCATCCATGTTGCTGCAAATGGCAAAATTTCATTCTTATTTATGGCTGAGTAGTATACCATTGCATATAAATACCACATCTTCTTTATCCTATCCATTCATCTGTTGATGGACACGTAGGTTGCTTCCATATCTTGGCTGTTGTAAATAATGCTGCTATGAACATTGGGGCACATCTTTTCAAATTAGTATTTTCATTTTTTTTTAGATCTATACCCAGGGGTGGAATTGCTGGGTCATATGGTATTTCTATTTTTTTTTTTTGAGGAACCTCCATACTGTTTTCCATTATGGTTACAATTTACATTCCCACCAACTGTGTTAAGTTTCCCCGTTCTCCACATGCTTGCCAGCATTTGTTATTTGTGGTCTTTTTGATGATAGCCATTCTGACAGGTGTGAGATGATATCTCATTGTGGTTTTGGTTTGCATTTCCATGATAATTAGAGACATTGAGCATCTTTTCATGTACCTATTAGCCATATGCATTTTTTCTTTGAGAAAATATCTATTCAGTTCTTCTGCCTATTTTTAGATTGGGAACTTTGTTTTTTTGATGTTGAGTTGTGTGAGCTGTTTATATATGTCAGATATTAACCCCTTATCAGTCATTTCATGCAAAATCTTCTCATTCAGAAGGTTGTCCTTTCATTTCTTGATGGTTTCCTTTGCTGTGCAAAACCTTATAAATTTAATTAGGTCCCATTTGTTTATTTTTATTTTTATTTCCTTTGCTTCAGGAGATGGATAAAAAAATATTGCTGCTATTTATGTCAAAATGTTCTGCCTAAGTTTTCCTCTAGGAGTTATATAGTATTAAGTCTTTAAACCATTTTGAGTTTATTTTTGCATATAGTGTTAGAGAATGTTCTAATTTCATTCTTTTATATGTAGCTGTCCAGTTTTCCTAGCACCACTTATTGAAGAGACTGTCTTTTCTCCACTGTATATTCTTGCCTCTTTTGTCATAGATTAATTGACCATAAGTGCATGTGTTAATTTCTGGTCTCTGTCTCCTGTTCCATTGATCTATGTGTTTGTTCTTGTGCCAGTACCATACAACTTTGATGACTGTAGCTTTGTAGTGTAGTCTGAAGTCAGGGAGCATGATTCCTCCAGTTCTGTTCTTCTTTCTCAAGATTGTTTTGGCTATTCGGGGTCTTTTCTGTTTCCATATAAATTTTAAAACTATTTGTTTTAGTGTGTGAAAAATGCTATTGGTATTTTGATAAGGATTGCATTGAATCTGTAGATTACCTTGGATAGTATGTCATTTTAACTATATTGATTCATCCAATCCAAGAACATGGTATATCTTTCCATCTGTTTGTGTCAATTCATTTTCTTTCATCACTGCCTCAAGTTTTCCAAGTAGAGGTCTTTAGCATCCATAGGTAGGTTTATTCCTAGGTATTTATTCTTTTTTGAGGTGATGATAAACAGGATCGTTTCTTTAACTTATCTTTCTGATATTTCGTTGTTAGTGAATAGAAATTCACACAGATTTTTTGAGGAATAGAAATAATGCACAGATTTTTGTGTATTAATTTTGTATCCTGAAACTTTACTGAATTTGTTGATGAGTTCTAGCAGTTTTCTGGTGGTGTCTTTAAGACTTTCTATGTATAGTATCATGTCCTCTGCAAACAGTGACAGTTTTATCTCTTTCTTTCCAACGTGAGTTCCTTTTATTTCTTTTGCTCCTCTGATTGCTGTGGCTAGGACTTCCAAAATTCTTTTGAATAAAAATGATGAGTGGGCATCCTTGTCTTGTTCCTGATCTTAGAAGAAATGCTTTCAGCTTTTCACCATTGAGTATGATGTTAGCTGTGGGTTTGTCATATATAACCTTTATTATGTTGAGGTATGTTCCCTCTATGCCCACTGTGTTTTATCATAAATAGATGTTGAATTTCATCAAAAGCTTTTTCTACATCTATTGAGATGATCACATGGTTTTCAGTCTTCAATTTTTTAATGTGGTGTATCACATTGATTGATTTGAATATATTGAAAAATCCTTGCATCCCTGGGATAAATCCCACTTGATCATGGTGTATGATCCTTTTAACGTACTGTTGGAGTTAGTTTGTTAGTATTTTGTTGAGGATTTTGCATGTATGTTCATCAGTGATATTGGCCTGTAATTTTTTGTGTGATATTGTTGTCTGGTTTTGATATCAGGGTGATAATAACCTCATAGAATGAGTTTGGAAGTGTTCCTTCCTCTACTATTTCTTGGAATAGTTTCAGAAGTATAGGTGTTAATTCTTCGCTAAATGTTTGGTAGAATTCACCTGTGAAGCCATCTGGTCTTAGGCTTTTGTTTGTTGGGAGTTTTAAATTACTGATTCAAACTTATTACTGGTAATTTTTCTGTTCATATTCTCTATTTCTTCCTGGTTCAGCCTTGGGAGATTGTATATTTTCAGTCATTTGTCCATTTTTTCTAGGTTGTCCATTTTATTGGCTTATAGTTGCTCATAGTAGTCTCTTATGATCTTTTGTATTTCTGTGGTGTTGGTTGTAAATTCTCCTTTTACATTTCTGATTTTATTTATTTCAGCTGACTCCCTTTTTTTTTTTTTTTTGTGGTAGGTGGGCCTCTCACTGTTGTGGCCTCTCCCGTCGCGGAGCACAGGCTCCGGACCCTCAGGCTCAGCAGCCATGGCTCACGGGCCTAGCCACTCCGTGGCATGTGGGATCTTCCCAGACGGGCACCTGCATCGGCAGGTGGACTCTCAACAACTATACCACCAGGGAAGCCCTCCCTTTTTTTCTTGATGAGTCTGGGTAAAAGTTGTCAAGTTTGTTTATCTTTTCAAAGAACCAGATTTTAGTTTCATTGATATTTTCTATTTGTTTGTTTGTTTCTTTGGTTTGGTTTGGGTTTTTGTCTCTATTTCATGTATTTCCACTCTGATCTTTATGATTTCTTTCCTTCTAATAACTTTGGGTTTTATCTGTTCTTCTTTCTCTAGTTCCTTTAGGTGTAAGGTTAGGTTGTGTATTTGAGATTTTTCTTGTTTCCTGAGATAAGGTTGTATTGCTATAAACTTCACTCTTAGAACTGCTGTAGCTGAATCCCATAGGTTTTGGATCATTGTGGTTTTGTTTTCATTTGTCTCTAGGTATTTTTTATTTCCTACTAGAGTTTTTCAGTGATCCACTTGTTGTTTAGTAGCATATTGTTTAGACTCCACATGTTTGTGTTTTTTGCAGTTTTTTTCTTATAGCTGATTTCTAGTCTCATAGTGTTGTGGTCAGAAAAGATGCTTGATATGAATTTAATTTTTAAAATTTACTGAGGCTTTTATTTGTGGCCTAGAATGTGATCTATCCTGGAGAATGTTCCATGTGCACTGGAAAATAATGTGAATTCTGCTGCTTTCAGATGGAACACTCTATATGTATTAATAAAGTCCATTCGGTCTAATGTGTCATTTCAGGCCAATACCACATCTTTATTTTTCCCCTTCAAATATTTTTCCCCTTCAAATACTTTTCCCCTTCAATAGGTTGTCTTTTTGTTTTTCAATGGTTTCCTTTGTTATGCAAAAGATTTTAAGTTTAATTAGGTTCCATTTGTTTATTTTTTTTTTATTTCCTTTGCTGTAGGAGATAGATCCAAAAAGATATTGTTATGATTTTTGTCAAAGAGTGTTGTGCCTATTTTGTTTGTTTGTTTGTTTTTATCTCTTTTTTTATTGGAGTATAGTTGCTTTACAATGTTGTGTTAGTTTCCACTGTACAGCATAGTGAATCAGCTATATGTATACATATATCCCCTCTTTTTTGGATTTCCTTCCCATTTAGGTCACCACATGTGCTATACAGTCGGTTCTCATTAGCTATCTATTTTATACATAGTAGTGTATATATGTCAATCCCACTCTCCCAATCCATCTCACCTCGCACTTCCCCCCTTAGTATCCATACATTTGTTCTCTACTTCTGTGTCCCTATTTCTACTTTGCAAATAAGTTCATCTATACCATTTTCCTAGATTCCACATATATGTATTAATATACGATATTTGTTTTTCCCTTTCTGACTTACTTCACTCTGTATGACAGTCTCTAGGTCCATCCACGTCTCTGCAAATGGCACAGTTTTGTTCCTTTTTATGGCTAAGTAATATTCCATTGTATATATGTATCACATCTTCTTTATCCATTCCTCTGTTGATGGACATTTAGTTTGCTTCCATGTCCTGGCTATTGTAAATAGTGCTGCAATGAACATTGGGGTGCATGTGTCTTCTTAAATTATTATTTTCTCTGGGTATATGCCCAGGAGTGAGATTCCTGGGTTATCTTGTAGTTCTATTTTTAGTTTATTGAGGAAACCCCATACTGTTTTCCACACTGTTTCCATATTGTTTTCTAATTTCCCTCTTAGAGCTGTTTTTGATGCATCTCATAAGCTTTGATATGTTGTGTTTTCATTTTCATTTGTTTCAAGATATTTTTTGATTCCTTTTTTGACCCATTGCTTGTTCTGGAGCATGTTGCTTAATCTTCACATATTTGAGAATTTTCCCATTTTCCCCTTGTTACTGATTTCTAGTTCCATACCATTGTGGTTAGAAAAGATTATTGTTGTCATCTCAATCTTCTTAAATATGTTGATACTTGTCTTATAGCTTACCATTTGCTCTATCCTTGAAAATGTTCTGAATGCACTTGGGAAGAATGTGTATTCAGCTTCTGTTGGATGAAATGTTCTGTATATGTCTGTTAAGTTCTTTTAGTTTAAGGTATAGTTCAAGTCTAGTTCTTTAATGATTTTCTGCCTGAATGATATATCCATAGTTGAAAGTGGGGGTATTGAAGTCCCTTAGTATTACTGCATTTTTGTCTATTTCTCTAGTTTCTATTGTTGTCTATTTCTCCCTCCAGATCTGATAATATTTGCTTTGCTTTATATATTTAGGTGTTCTGATATTGGGTGAATAAATATTTTTAATTGTTACATCCTCTTGATGAATTGACATCTTTCTCATCATATAGTGACCATTTGGTCTCTTGTTACAGTTGTTGGCTTAAAGTTTATTTTATCTGATACAAATATAACTACACCTGCTCTCTTTTTGTTTCTATTTACATGAAATATTTTTTTACCTCCCTTTGCTGTCAGTTTACACATGTCCTTAAAGCTGAAGTGAATCCCTTTAAGCAGCGTAAGTTTGGGTCTTATTTTTTGTTTGCTTGCTTTTAAATCTATTTAGATATTCTATGTTTTTTGGTTGGAGAATTTTGTCCATTTACATTTATGTAATTATTTATAGGTATGGATATACTGTTTCCATTTTCTTAATTGTTTTCATGGTGTTTTGTAATTCCTTTGTTCCTTTCTTCTCGTGTGCTACTCCTTTTTGGTTTGATAATTTTCTGTAGTGTTATGCTTAGATTCCTTTCCATTTATCATTTCTGTATTTTCTATAGGTTTTTGATTTGTGGTTACCTTGAGGCTTACATAAAAGTTCCTATAGTCTAATTTGTTAAAAACTAAAAGTTGAATACAAAAGCTTTACATTTTTATCCTCCCTCATTTTATGTTTGGATGTCATAATTTAC
The DNA here is from genome assembly GCF_059928025.1 of Delphinapterus leucas. NCBI lineage: Eukaryota > Metazoa > Chordata > Mammalia > Artiodactyla > Monodontidae > Delphinapterus > Delphinapterus leucas. The sequence continues at coordinate 35,551,550 of NC_143134.1, forward strand.
ATTTTTAATATTGTATGTTCATTAACAAACATTATTATAACATTGTTATAGCTATGGTTATTTTTAATACTTTTGTCTTTTAACTTTTATACTAGAGTTAGAAATGATTTACATATCAACATTATAATATTAGAGATATGAATTTAACTCTATATTTACCTTTACCAGTGAGTTTTATACTTTCATATGTTGTCATGTTACTAATTAGTATTCTTCCATTTCAACTTGAAGAACTCCCTTTAACACTTTTTATAAGGGATTTCTAGTGGTGATGAACTGTTTCAGCTTTTGTTTGTCTGGGAAACTTTTATACCTTTTGTCTGTTTTGTGTGTGTGTGTGTGTTTGTGTGTGTGTGTGTATTTCTTTTTGCACTCTGAGTATATTAGCTCACTCACTCTGGCCTTCAAGATATTAGCTGGAAAATCCACTTATAGTTTTATGGGAGTTGGCTTGCATGTAACAATTTGCTTTTCTCTACTGCTTTTAAGATTCTCTCTTTACCTTTAACTTTAGACAATTTAATTGTAATGTGCCTTGACATGGGTCTCTTTGGAGTCATCATTTTGGGTTGTTTTGGGGATTCCTGGGTCTGGATGTCTGCTTCCTTCCCCTGGTTTGGAAAGGTTTCAGGCTTTCTTTCCTTCTTTTTTTTTTTTTTTTTTTTTGAGTCACTAAGTTTCTTTAAATTTTTATTGGAGTATAGTTACTTTACAATGTTGTGTTAGTTTCTAGTGTACAGCAAAGTGAATCAGCTATACAGATAAATGTATCCTCTCTTATTTGGATTTCCTTCATATTTAGGTCACCACAGAGCACTGAGTAGAGTTCCCTGTGCTATACAGTGTGTTCTCTTTTGTTGTCTATTTTATACATAGTATCAATGGTGTTTATATGTCAATCCCAATTTCCCAATTCATCCCACTCCCTCTTTCTCCCTTGGTATCCATACATTTATTCTCTATGTCTATGTCTCTATTTCTGCTTTGTAAATAATATCGTCTATACCGATTTTTTCAGATTCCACATATATGAATTAATATAGGATTTATTTTTCTCTTTCTGATTTACTTCACTCTGTATGAGTCTCTAGGTCCATCCACGTCTCTACAAATGACCCATTTCATTCCTTTTTATGGCTGAGTAATATTCCATTGTATATATGTAACACGTCTTCTTTATCCATTCATCTGTCAGTGGACATTTAGGTTGTTTCTATGTCCTGGCTACTGCAAATAGTGCTGCAATGAACATTGTGGTATATGTTTCTTTTTGACTTATGGTTTCCTCTGGGTATATGCCCAGTAGTGGGATTGCTGCATCACATGGTAGTTCTATTTTCAGTTATTTAAGGAACCTCCATACTGTTCTCCATAGTGGCTGTATCAATTTACATTCCCACCAACAGTGCAAGAGGGTTCCCTTTTCTCCACACCCTCTCTAACATTTATTGTTTGTAGATTTTGTGATGATGGCCATTCTGACCTGTGTGAGGTGATACCTCATTGTAGTTTTGATTTGCATTTCTCTAATAATTAGTAATTTTGAGCATCTTTTCATGTGTCTCTTGGCCATCTGTATGTCTTCTTTGGAGAAATGTCTATTTAGATCTTCCACCCATTTTTAAAAATAAGTTTATATACTTTATTTATTTACTTTGGGCTGCATTGGGTTTTTGCTGCTGTGTGCAGGCTTCCTCTAGTTGCAGGGAGCAGGGACTACTCTTTGTTGCAGTGTGCAGGCTTCTCATTGCAGTGGCTTCTCTTGTTGCAGAGCACAGGCTCTAGGCATGTGGGCTTCAGTATTTGTGGCTCACTGTCTCTGGAGCGCAGGCTCAGTAGTTCTGGTAAACAGGCTTAGTTGGTCCGTGGCATGTGGGATCTTCCCAGACCAGTGCATGGGACAACCCATGTCCCCTGCAATGGCAGGTGGATTCTTAACCACTGAGACACCAGGGAAGCCACTGCCCATTTTTTGATTGGGTTTTTTGTTGTTTTGATATTGAGCTGCATGAGCTGTTCGTATATTTTGGAGATTAATCCTTTGTCAGTTGCTCCATTTACAAATATTTTCTCCCATTCTGGGTGTTGTCTTTTTGTCTTGTTTATGGTTTCCTTTGCTGTACAAAAGATTTTAAGTTTAATTACGTTGCATTGGTTTATTTTTATTCTCATTACTTTAGGAGGTGCATCATGAAAGATCTTGCTGTGATTTATGTCAAAGACTGTTTTTCTTATGTTTTCCTCTAAGAGATTCATAGTATCCAGCCTTACATTTATGTCTTTAATCCATTCTGAGTTTATTTTTGCATATGGTGTTAGGGAGCGTTCTAATTTCATTCTTTTACACGTAGCTGTCCAGTTTTCCAGGCACCATTTATTGAAGAGACAGTTTTTTCTCCATTGTATATTCTGGCCTCCTTTGTCATAGATTAGGTGATCATAGATGTGTGGGTTTATTTCTGAGCTTTCTATCCTGTACCATTGATCTATATTTCTGTTTTTCTGCCAGGACCATACTGTCTTTTTTTTTTTTTTTAACATCTTTATTGGAGTATAATTGCTTTAAAATGTTGTGTTAGTTTCTGCTGTATAACAAAGTGAATCAAATATACGTATAGGTATATTCCCATATCCCCTCCCTCTTGCATCTCCCTTCCACCCTCCCTATCGCACCTCTCTAAGTGGTCACAAAACACCAAGCTGATCTCCCCATACTATGCAGCTGCTAACCACTAGCTATCTATTTTACATCTGGTAGTGTACATATGTCAATGCAACTCTCTCTCTTCGTCCCATCTTATACTTCCCCCTCCCTGTATGCTCAAGCCTATTCTCTACGTCTGCGTTTTTATTCCTGTTGTTGCCCTATGTTCATCAGAACCTTTTTTTCTTTTTTTAGATTCCATATATATGTGTTACTATACGGTATTTGTTTTTCTCTTTCTGACTTACTTCACTCTGTATGACAGACTCTAGGTCTATCCACCTCACTACAAATAACTCAGTTTTGTTTGTTTTTATGGCTAGTATTTCATTGTATATATGTGTCACATCTTCTTTATCCATTCATCTGTCAATGGACATTTAGGTTGCTTCCATGTCCCAGCTATTGTAAATAGTGCTCCAATAAATATTGTGGTACTTCTCTCTTTTTGAATTATGGTTTTCTCTGGGTATATGCCAAGTAGTGGGATTGCTGGGTCATATGGTACTTCTATTTTTAGTGTTTTAAGGAACATCCATACTGTTCTCCATAGTGGCTGTATCAATTTACATTCCCACCAACAGTGCAAGAGGGTTCCCTTTTCTCCACACCCTCTCCAGCATTTATTGTTTCTAGATTTTTTGGTGATGGCCATTCTGACTAGTGTGAGGTGATACCTCATTGTAGTTTTGATTTGCATTTCTTTAATGATTAGTGATGTTGAGCATTCGTTCATGTGTTTGTTGGCAATCTGTACATCTTCTTTGGAGAAATGTCTATTTAGGTCTTCTGCCCATTTTTCATTTGGGTTGTTTGTTTTCTTGATATTGAGCTGCATGCACTGCTTATAAATCTTGGAGATTAGTCCTTTGTCAGTTGCTTCATTTGGAAATATTTTCTCCCATTCTGAGGGTTGTCTTTTCATCTTGTTTATGGTTTCCTTTGTTGTGCAAAAGCTTTTAAGTTTCATTAAGTCCCATTTGTTTATTTTTGTTTCTATTTCCATTTCTCTAGGAGGTGGGTCAAAAAGGATCTTGCTGTGATTTATGTCAAAGAGTGCTCTGCCTATGTTTTCCTCTAAAGATTTTGTAGCGTCTGGCCTTACACTTAGGTCTTTAATCCATTTTGAGCTTATTTTTGTGCATGGTGTTAGGGAGTGTTCTAATTTCATTCTTTTACATGTAGTTGTCCAGTTTTCCCAGCACCACTTATTGAAGAGGCTGTCTTTTCTCCATTGTATATTCTTGCCTCCTTTATCAAAGATAAGGTGACCATATGTGTGTGGATTTATCTCTGGGCTTTCTATCCTGTTCCATTGATCTATATTTCTATCTTAGTGCCTGTACCATATTATCTTGATTACTGTAGCTTTGTAGTGTAGTCTGAAGTCAGGGAGCTTAAATCCTCCAGCTCCGTTTTCTTTCTCAAGATTGCTTTGGCTATTCGGGGTCTTTTGTGTTTCCCCACATAATGTAAAATTTTTGGTTCTAATTCAGTGAAAAGTGTCATTGGTAATTTGATAGGGATTGCATAGAATCTGTAGGTTGCTTTGGGTAGTATAGTCATTTTCACAATGTTGATTCTTCCAATCCAAGAACATGGTATATCTCTCCATCTATTTTGTGTCATCTTTAATTTCTTTCATCAGTGTTTTATAGTTTTCTGCATACAGATCTTTTGTCTCTTTAGGTAGGTTAATCCCTACGTATTTTATTCTTTTTGTTGTAGTGGTAAATGGGATTGTTTTCTTAATTTCTCTTCCTGATCTTTTGTTGTTAGTGTATAGGAATGCAAGAGATTTCTATGCATTAATTTTGTATCCTGCAACTTTACCAAATTCATTGATTAGCTCTAGTAGTTTTCTGGTGGTATCTTTAGGATTTTCTATGTATAGTGTCATGTCATCTGCAAATAGGGACAATTTTACTTCTTCATTAACAATTTGGATTCCTTTCTTTTGTTTTTCTTATTTCTCTGATTGCTGTGGCTAGGACTACCAAAACTATGTTAAATAATATTGGTGAGAGTGGATACCCTTGTCTTGTCCCTGGTTTTAGAGGAAATGCTTTCAGTTTTTCACCATTGAGTGTGATGTTTGCTGTGGGTTTGTCATATATGGCCATCATTATGTTGAGGTAGGTTCCCTCTAGTCCCGTTTTCCAGAGAGTTTTTATTATAAACCAGTGTTGAATTTTATCCAAAGCTTTTTCTGCATCCATTGAGATGATCATATGGCTTTTATTCTTTGTTAATATGGTGTATCACATTGGTTGATTTGCATATATTGAAAAATCCTTGTATCGCTGGGATAAATCCCACATGATCATGCTGTATGATCTTTTTAAGGTGTTGTTGGATTCTGTTTGGTAGCATTTTGTTGAGGATTTTTGCATCTATATTCATCAGTGATATTGGCCTGTCAGTTTCTTTTTTTGTGATATCTTCGTCTGGTTTTTGTATCAGGGTGATGGTGGCCTCATACAATGAGTTTGGGATTGTTCCATCCCTGCAATTTTTTGGAAGACTTTGAAAAGGGTAAGTGTTAGCTCTTCTCTAAATATTTGATAGAATTTATCTGTGAAGCTGTCTGATCTTGGACTTTTGTTTGTTAGAAGATTTTTAATCACAGTTTCAATTTCAGTACTTTCTATTGGTCTTTTTATATTTTCTATTTCTTCATGGTTCAGTCTTGGAAGATCGTACCTTTCTAAGAATTTGTCCATTTCTTCCAGGTTGTCCATTTTATTGGCATATATTTGCTTGTAGTTGTCTTTTACGATCCTGTGTATTTCAGTGGTTACATTGTAACTTCTTTTTCATTCCTAATTTTATTGATTTGAGTCCTCCCTTTTTTTTCTTTGTGAGTCTGCCTAAAGGTTTATCAATTTGTTTGTCTTCTCAAAGAACCAGGTTTTAGTTTTATTGTTCTTTGCTCTTGTATTCTTCACTTCCATTTCATTTATTTCTTCCCTGATCTTTATGATTTCTTTCCTCTACTAATTGTGGGTCTTCTTTGTTCTTTTTCCTCTAGTTGCTTTAAGTGTAAGGTTAGATTTTTTATTTGAGATTTTTCTTGTTTCTTGAGTAATAATGTATGGCTATAAACTTCCCTCTTAGAACTCCTTTTGCTGTGTCCCATAAGTTTTGAATCATCGTGTTTTCATTGTCATTTGTTTCTATGTATTTTTTTGATTTCCTCTTTGATTTCTTCAGTGATCTCTTGGTTATTTAGTAGCATACTGTTTAGCCTCCATGTGTTTCTGCTTTTACAGTTTTTTCCTGTAATTGATTTCTAATCTCTTGACATTGTGTTCAGAAAAGATTCTTGATATGATTTCAATTTTCTTAAATTTTCCAAGGCTTGATTTGTGGCTCAAGATGTGATCTATCTTGCAGAATGTTTCAAGTGCACTTGAGAAGAAAGTGTATTCTGCCACTTTCAGGTGGAATGTTGTATAAATATCAATTAAATCAATCTGGTCTATTGTGTCATTTAAAGCTTGTGTTTCCTTATTTATTTTCTGTGTGGGTGATCTCTCCATTGGTATAAGTGGGTTGTTAAAGTCCCCTAGTTTTATTGTGTCACTGTCAATTTCCCCTCTTTTGGCTGTTAGCATTTGCCTTATGTATTAAGGTGCTTGTATGTTTGGTGCATAAATATTTACAATTGTCATATCTTCTTGGATTGATCCCTGGATCATAATGTACTGTCCTTCCTTATCTCTTGTAGCAGTCTTTATTTTAAAATCTATTTTTTTCTGATATGAGTATTGCTACTCAGGCTTTATTTTGATTTCTATTTGCATGGAATCTTTTTCCATCCCCTCACTTTCAGTTTGTATGTGTCCCTAGGTCTGAAGTGGGTCTCTTGTACACAGCATATATATGGGTCTTGTGCTCATATCCATTCAGCCAGTCTTGTCTTTTGGTTGGAGCATTTAATCCCTTTACATTCAAGGTAATTATCGATATAATAGTATGCTCCCATTGCCACTCTCGTAAGTGTTTTGGGTTTGTTTTTGTGGGTTTTTTTCTTCTCTTGTGTTTCCCACCTAAATAAGTTCCTTTAGCATTTGTTGTAAAGCTGGTTTGGTGGTGCTGAATTCTCTTAGCTTTTGCTCTCTGTTAAGCTTTCGATTTCTGCATCAAATCTGAATGAGATCCTTGCTGGTTACCCTTGGTTCTAGGTTTTTCCCTTTCATCACTTTAAATATATCCTGCCACTCCCTTCTGGCCTGCAGAGTTTCTGCTGAAAAAGCACCTGATATCCTTATGGGGATTCCCTTGTATGTTATTTGTTGTTTTTCCCTTTCTGCCTTTAATACTTTTTCTTTGAATTTAATTTTTGTTAGTTTGATTAATATGTGTCTCAGCATGTTTCTCCTTGGGTTCATCCTGTATGGAACTCTCTGTTCTTCCTGGACTTTGGTGGCTATTTCCTTTCCCATGTTAGGGAAGTTTTTGACTATCATCTCTTCAAATATTTTGTCAGAGCCTTTATCTTTCTCTTCTTCTTCTGGGACCCCTATAATTCAAATGTTGGCGTGTTTAACTTTGTTCCAGAATTCTCTGAGACTGTCCTCATTTCTTTTCATTCTTTTTTCTTTATTCTACTCCTTAGCAGTTATTTCCACCATTCTATCTTGCAGCTCACTTATTCGTTCTTCTGCTTCAGTTATTCTGCTATTGATTCCTTCTAGTGTATTTTTCCTTTCAGTCATTTTGTTGTTCATCACTCTTTGTTTGTTCTTTAGTTCTTCTATGTCCTTGTTAAACATTTCTTGTGTCTTTCTCTATCCATGCCTCAATTCTATTTCTGAGATTTTTAGATCATCTTTACTATCATTACTCTGAATTCTTTTTCAGGTAAGTTGCCTGTTTCCTGTTCATTTATTTGGTCTTGTAGGTTTTTATCTTGCTCCTTTGTCTGTACCATATTATTTTGTTATCTCATTTTTTTCAATGTGTGGACCTGTGTTCCTGTCTTGCTGGTTGTTTGGCCTGAGGCATCCAGCACTGGAGTTTGCAGGCAGTTGGGTGGAGCCAGGTCCTGGTGCCACAATGAGGACCTCCAGGAGGGCTCACACTGATTAATATTCCCTGAAGTCTGAGGTTCTCTGTTAGTCCAGCACTTTGGACTAGGTGCTTCCACCACAGGAGCTCAGGTCTGACCCCTGGCCTGGGAATCATGACCCTGCAAATCACATGGCACAGCAAAAGAAAAAAAAAGGCAACAAACAAAAATGAGTAGAACAATAACAAAGAATTTTTAAAAATAAAATTAAAAAATATTTTAGAAAAAATAAAACAACAACAACAAAGCAAAACAGAACCACGAGAGCAAAAAAAAAAAAAAAGCAAGAACAGGTCTTTGTCAAGGGAGGGGGAGGCTTTGGCTCAAGACCCACATGGCTGGAAAAGGTATTGTGGGGGCGGGGTTTAGGCTCAGCACCCACCCATGTGGCCAGAAAAGGCCTTGCTATCATCATTTATTTTTTGACAAATATGCCAAGAATACACATGGGCAAATGATAGCCTCTTTAACAAATGGTGCTGGGAAAACTGGATATCTACATGCAAAAGAATTAAATTGGACCCCTGTCTTACACCATACACAAAAATTAACTCAAAATGGATTAAAAACTTGCATTTAAGACCTGAAACCATGAATTTCTTAGTTTATAAGGAATGAGCTCCTTGGCATTGGTCTTGGCAATGAGTTTTTGGATTTGACACCAAAAGCACAGGCAATGAAAGCAAAAATAACAAGTGGGAAATGTCAAACTAAAAAGCTTTTGTACAGCAAAGGAAACCATCAACAAAGTTAAAAGACAAACTATGGAATGAGAGATAATACTTGCAAACCACATATCCAATAAAAGGTTAATGTCCAAAGTATATAAGAAACCCATACAACTCAATAACATAAATAAATAAACGAGTGAATAATCAGATTTTAAAATGTGCAAAGACAAGAAAGACATTTTTCCAAAGAAGACATACAAAGTGGCCAATAGGTACATGAAAATGTGCTCACCAACACTAATCATCAGGGAAATGCAAATCAAAAACACAATGAGATATCACCTCACAACTGTTAGGATGTCTAACATTATTAAATAGACAGGAGATAAAGTCTGGTGAGGATGCCAGGAAAAGAGAACACTTGTCCACTGTTGGTGGGAATATAAACTGGTACAGTCACTATGGAAAACTGTATAACGTTTCCTCAAGAAATTAAAATTAGACCTACCGTATTTTCCAGCAATCTCACTTCTAGATAAATATGTAAAGGAAATAAGCCCACTATCTTGAAAAGATATCAGTACTCCCATGTTTACTGCAGCATTATTCGTAATAGTCAAGGTACGGAAACAAAAGTCCATTAATGGATGAATGCACAAAGAAAATATCTGATACGTGTGTGTGTGTGTGTGTGTGTGTGTATATATATATATATATATATATATATAAAACAATGGAATATTATTCAGCCTTATAAAAGAAGAAACTCCTGCTATTTGCAACAACATGTGTGATAGTGGAGGGCATTATACTAAGTGAAATAAGACAGACAGTGAAAGACAAATACTGCACGTTATCACTTATATGTGGAATTTTAAAGAAGAAAAGAAAAGTACAACTGTTAGAAATAGAGAGTAGAATGGTGGTTGCCAGGGGCTGAGAAGTGGAGGAAATTGGAGACATTTGTTAAAGGGTACACACTTTCAGTTATAAGAAAAATAAGTTCTCAGGACCTAATGTAAAGCATGGTGACTATAGTTAACACTGTAATGTATAATTGAAACTTGCTAAGATAGATCTTAAACATTCTCGCCAAAAAAAAAGAAAAAAAGTAACTATGTGAGGTTATGAATGTGATTGTGGCAATAGTTTTGCAATGTATACATATATCAAATCATCACATTGTCCACTTTAAATATATTATAATTTTATTATTCAACTTTACCTCAATAAAGCTAGAAAAAAATTAATAAAATCCTAAGGAAAGAATCTGGTAACCATAGCACTTGGGATAATGGTATCTCCCATTCCAACTATTCTCTATGTTTTCAATTCAGTATTTTCCCTAAGTTTAGTAACGCTGTGGGTCTAGGACTAGTTGGTTTTGCTTGAAAGGAATCTATATTTGCATATTTAAGATTTTCTAAAGAGAGATGGAAATTTTAATGTCATATTTTTCTTTAAACATTTTCTCTGTAGCATTAGCAAATTAATTTAAGGGAAAATACAGTTCTTGAATCTATAATAATGCTAATTTTTTCATTTGATTTTGCTAAATTCTTTGTGCTTCAGATTTGAAATTTAACAATCTCAGTAAAATTTTAGCATTGATTTTTTTTGCTACCTACAAAACGTGGCATTTTTAGCAAAACTCCTTGTGTGTGTTAATAAAAATTCACTTTATTATTTTTTATTTTGATTTCATTGAGCTATTTGTGGGTTAATTTTTGGCCCTTACACATGAAAACTCCTTCGAGTTCAGAGCGTGTTATGTTCATGGAATAACTTGAGAACTGGGCCTTTGGTTTATTTCTCAAATACTCACTTGAATTTCCTTTGGTTAGCTTTCAAAAGGTAGTTTCCCGGATCTCTATTCATTTGTACACTGCACCCTCTCTTTCTCTTTGTAAATTTGGACAATTCATACCCCTACCCTCTCTTTGGTTTCCAGAAGTTCTGGTCTATGAAGCATTGTTGCTTAGCAACAGGTTAACCAGCTCTTCCTTTCTATGCCATACTACAAAAGAGCTGATCAGAACCTCCACACACTCTTACTCATCAAATGACTACAGATACAGTTTATAATGTTGTATTACTGATGGACTGTATAATTTTGTCTGTCTTCAAACTGTAACAAAATTATTAAAAGTATGTTTTAAAATCAAACTTTCTTATTAAAATTTGCCTACTTGTTTGACTTGATTTTAAAATAACCTTTTGCTTAAAAAGATTCCTTTAATTGAAATAAGCTAAATCTTTTCCCCCTACATTTAAAGCAAAGAAATAGACATTATTTTAAGCTGATCACAAAACCCTTCAAAATACCTTTTCTTACTAAAGTTTGCTTCATATAAATAGTGTTTTGAATAGAGTAGTGACAAGTTAATCTTCATATATCTTGTATCAAATTTAAATATACAGCAGAAGCCAATTTGGGATTCAAAAGTGCAGTATTTATACTTGGAGAAATAAAAAAACTTTTAAAAACATCTTTAAGACATTCTAAAGCTAAGGTCCATTGAACCAGGGAGCAAGTGTAGAGAAGGTACAGTTTGGTAGTTTCTCATTTAGGAATAAAAATCATAACATGTCAGATTATTCACCTGTCAAACTGTTCTAAAAGTCCCTGTTGCTAGGGAAGGAGATAAAAAAAAAAAAAAGCTAAAACTGCTTGGAAAAAGCACTTGATTATCTAAAATAAATAAATAAACTCAAGCTTACATTTTACAAGATTTCAAAGTTTTGGATTTCTCATGCTGGCCAAGATAGAATAGGCACACTACAGCCTATCTCTCCCACTCCATTATAACTAAAATTTCTGGACAAAATTGTATATCAACCAACTATGAACTCTGAAAAGTAAATAATGGCAGGCACTTTGTGGGGTAGGCAGTCAAAACCTGAAAAAACAACATGTACAGGAGTGAGTTTCCCATTTTTTTGTTCTCTTAACACTTCCGGCTTTGACATGAAAGTAGACCCAGTCAGAGAATTCCCCAGTTGGCACATACAACAAAAACTCCAAAAGGAGCCCTGTCTTTCTGGCCAGAGGCCAAGAAAAGAGGTCCGTGAGCCAGAGAGACTGCAGGGAGAAATCCCCGTTTGTTCCATCACACTTATTCTTGATAGATATAGGTGATACAGACAGAGACATAGACACAGATATAGACATGGTTATATCTTCCTTCTTTTCCTTTTTCAGCCCTACTTGAGGGAAACTCCAGTCCTAGTACTATGAAAAGGCAGGATGGGCAACAAAAACTCCAAAAAATTCCTGTGAGCCAAACAGGTGTTTTGGGGAATTCTAGAGAAGATGGAACTAGAGAAGTGGAAACCCTGACTCTGCATATGAACTGGCATAAGCTCTGGCCTCAGGCTTAACGTACTGGACAGACTCAAAGAAGTGAACAAAATATTTGAAACCTTAATTGCCATTGGAATCACCACCCACAGAAGGAGAGACAGAATTTGCAGCCTGATCTTAACTGGGTTGATTGCCTGCTTTAAATCAATATACTCAAGAGGATTTTAACGGATTTCAGAGACTCACAACATAATCAACATGTCCAATACAGGATTACTGGACACACAAGGAACCAGGGACATATGATCTCCTCACAAGGGAAAAGCCAATCAACACCTGTCCAGACAAAAATGACGCAGATATTGGATTATCAGACAAAAACTTGAAACCAGCGATTATAACCATACTCTTAAGACAAATAAAAAGAGAAGTTTTTGACAGAGACATAGAAGCTATCAAAATTCCAAGTGGGGATTTTGTAACTGAAAAATACAATTTCTGAAATTAAAAAAAAGAGAGTAATGGATGGAATAGCAGAATGGAAATAATAGAACAAAGAAGCAGTAAATTGAAGACACATCAGTAGAAATTAACCAACATGAGGAACACCAAGAAAAAGGTTAAAACAAAATGAACAGAGCTTCAGGAATCTGTGAGACAATATCAGAAGGCCTAATATTTTTGTCATTGGAGTCCCATAAATAAAAGGAGAAAAATTTATTCATAAGAAAAATGTTCTGAAGGCATAATTGCTGAAAACTTTAAATTTTATGAACTATATAAATTTACAGGTTCAAGAAACTCAGTAAAACCGAAACAAAATGCCCAGTATATCATAATCAAACTGCTGAAAAATAAAGATAAAAGATCTTGAAAGCAACCAGAGACAAAGAACACATTCAACATAAGGAACAACAATTTGAATTGCAGATAAACACAGATACCCAATAAAAAATTGTGTAGGCCAGAATGCACTGAAACAACATCTTTAAAGTATTAACAGAAAAGGACCATCAACCCAGAATTCTATATTCAGTGAAAATATTCTTCAGGAATGTGGTGGTTCTAAAATATGTCCACAAATCCATATTTATCCTCTGTTCAAAAGTTGGAGCCTAATTCCCTCTTTTTGAAGGTGAGCCAGAATTGATGATTCACTTCTAATGAATAGAGAATAGTAGAAGTGACATTTTATGATTCTGAAATTGCAGTTACCACAGCTTTGTTGACACCAGTACCCCCAATACCGTGGTTCAAATTTCAGTTACCACAGTGTATTAACTGTGAGTAAATGCATAAAGTACAAACTTGCTACAAACTGTGCTCCTAGCTCCTCAGTCCCCACCAATCACTGCATAAATAATTCAGGTATCATGCTCAGTGACCAATGACATTACTTCTTGCAGAGTCTATCAGTGACTGGTCACAAGCATCTCTTAGTTCATGCACAGACAGCAAAGCATGTGGTTGTGTTGCCTCCTTGTCTCCCAGTGATAAGCTCACAAGATGATTTACAAAAATGGATCATCCAATGATGAAAGTGCAGCAAAGAAATGAAAACTGGAAACACTAAAAGTGAAATTTAAATCCAACATAAATGGTGTCATCAAAGAAATAGCTGACTGTGGGGAGGTCAATATTGCTGCCATTCCAGACACTCAGATGTGCAACCAGAAGAACTTAGTAAAGATATTTTTATCAAATACATAAGGAAACTGTTTGTGACAAAAAGGATGAAGATGTTCTAGAGGGACACCAGCAAAAACTTCACATTAAAGGAACTTGGAGATATTTCATGGCATTAAAAGCACAAAGGAGAAAATGTTGGAAGCTAATTCAAACTTAGAAAGGAATATTACAAGTTGTCAAATAAGTTATATGAAGAAGACAATCACTGTTCAAATGACTCTTGATACATTTTTACAAAGACTAAAAGCACTTTAATTCTCAGTGTTGCTAATGTTTTCAATTACAGTGTGCAAAATAAATGTTAATTTTACTATTATGCTCATTTCCTTATACATTTATAAATGGCAGTATGAATTTTTAATGTTTTGATGAAAATTTCTAGAAGTCACAGTAAACCATAATTTTACCCCTTCATTATTAAGATCATATGGCACGGTTTTAGCTTGCACAGCCATTTGTATGATTCCATAATGTTGGGCAAAACAAAAACCATCTGTTTTATGTTGGGAGACTAAATGTGCTAAAATTCTAAAAAGAAATTATCTGGAGAATGTTGATTTTTTGTTTGTTTGTTTTAGCAGGCAATCACCCAGGTTAACCTCAGCCTGAAAAACCCTGTCTTGCCCTCTGTTAGTGGTGGTTCCAATGTCAGTTCGTTTTCAAATGCTGCTATGCAGCTCTGTACTGAGCACAGACATAGGTATGAACACAGAATTGTGGAGCCCCCTTTCCAGGTCTCTTCTCTCCAAGATGTCCAGGCTCTCTGGCTCTCAGGGGTCCCCTTTCCTGGTGCTCTAGCTAGAAAGATGGGGTTTCCCTCTGTTACCTGCCAATGTGCCCCATGATTTTGTCAAAAGGAACTGCCCTCAGGCAAAGAGAAGAAAGAAAATGGAGGGAAAAAAAGAAACATAGATTCCTTCCACATTCTTCAGAAGGGTCACTTCTTCCTGTCTCCCTGGCTGGAAAGACAGGTTTTCTCTCAGGGTTGAGTAGACTGCTATCTCCTTGGCCTCTGCAGTGCTTCTCCACAACTAGGGTCAACTTCAGGTCAAGTCTGAGAGAGTAAAGATTTAGGAGCAAAAACAAAAACAAAACAGGGATACCGCCACACTCTGGTGTACAGGGACCCCATTACCAGACCTTTTAAAGAAAGTTCAGACTGTTTTCCCATCAGCAATGTGAGAGTTCCAGTTCCAGCGCATCTTCATCAGCACTTGGTAATAGGCACTGTTAATTTTAGCCATTCTAAATAGGTGTGTAGTGGAATCTCATTGTGGTTTTTAAAAAGCTTTATTGAGACATAATTCACATAAAATTCATCCCTCTAAAGTGTACAATTCAATGGGTTTTGGTATATTCAATGTTAATTTTTTAATTGTGGTAAAATATCACATAGAATTTCCCATTTAACAATTTTAAAGTGTACAGTTGAGTAACTTTAATTACATTCACAATGTTGTACAATCATCACCACTATATAGTTCCAAAAGTTTTCACTACCTCAAACAAAGTCATAATTTACCATTCCTACCTCTCCCACAGCCCCTGGTAACCTCTAATCTAATTTCTGTCTCTATGAATTTGCTTACTCTTCATATTTCATATAAGAGGAATTATATAATAATTCCTCTGGCTTATTTCATTTAGCATAATGTTTTCTAAGTTCATCCACGTTATAGCATGTATCAGTACTCCATTCCTTTATATGGATAAATAATATTCCATTGTATTTATATATCATATTTTATTAATCCATTCATCTGCTTATGGACACTTTGGTGGTGTCCACTTTTTCGCTATCATGTATAATGCTGCTATGAACATTGGCATATCTGTTCAAGTTCATGCTTTGAATTCCTTTGGGTAAATACATACGAATGGAATGCTGGGTCATATGGCAACTCTGTTTAGTTTTTGAGGAACAAACTATTTTTCACAGTGGCCGCAACATTTTATATTCCCACCAGAAAGATATGAGAGTTCTGATTTCTCTACATCCTCATCAACACTTGTTATTTATTTTTTTAATTGCAGCCATTCTGGTGTGTATCTCGTTTGGTTTTGAATTGCATTTCCATAATGATAATGATGTTGAGTATCTTTTCATGCTTATTTGCTATTTGTGTATCTTCTTTGTAGAAATGTCTATTAAAATCCTTTACTCACTTTTGAATTGTGTTTGGTTTGGGGTTTTCGTTTTTTTGGTTGTTGAGTTGTAGGAGTTTTTCATATGCTCTGAAAATTAATTCCTTATAAGACATATGATTTGCAAATATTTTATCCCGTTCCATGGGTTTCTATATACTCTCTCAATACTGACCTTTGATATACAAAAGTTTTTAATTTTGATGAAGTCCAATTTTTTCCTTTTTTTCTTTTATTTTCTGTGGGTTTTGTGTCATACTTAAGAAATCATTGCCTAATCCAATGTCATAGATTTTCACTTAGAGTTTTATAATGTTAGCTCTAAGAGTTTTCTTCTAAGAATTTTATAGTTTTAGTTCTTGAGTTTAGGTCTTTGATCCATTTTGAATTACTTTTTATAAATGGTATAAGGTAAGAGTCCAACTTAATTCTCCTGCATGTGTCTATTTAGTTTTCTCAGCACAATTTGTGGAGAAGACTTCCCTTACCCCAGGTTCAATACCTGGTCAGGGAAATAAGATCCTGCATGTCACATGGTCCAGCCAAAAAAAAAAAAAAAATTTTTAAAAATGATGTCTATTTAGGGTTCCTTGGGATTCTATTTAAATTTTAGGATGGGTTTTCCATTTCTGTAAAAATTGATGGATTTTTGGTACAGATTGCATTAAATCTCTAGATCCCTTTGGGTAGTGTTGTCTTCTCAAATAATATTAAATCTTCCACTCCATGAATATGGCATATCTTCCCATGTATTCAGGTTTTTAAAATTTCTTTCAGCAATGCTTTGTAGTATTTAGTGTACAAGTCTTTTGCCTCCCAGTTTGAATTTATTCCTAAGTATTTTATTCTCTTTGACACTATTCTAAATGTAATTTAAATAAATCCTCAGATTGTTCATTGCAAGTATATAGATATATAGCTGATTTTTGCACATTGACTTTGTATTTCACAAATTTGCCAAATTCATTTG